>NC_053434.1:7557631-7883467 GCF_007990345.1 Gossypium hirsutum | reverse complement strand
CACTATATAACCCACCTCCCCATTTTCTCTTTCAAATTCCAAGCTTCCGCCACAAGCTTCTCTGTCTATATCTTCCTGGTTAGCCTGGCTACCTCACTACCCATGTCATGGCTCGAAACAAGGTGAAGTTCTACACTTCTAACTCTCTTTCGAACATTTTTTTTCTGTGTCACCTTCATTTTCCTTCAAAACGTTTGACACTGCATGTTCATATTTCTTGGGTTCACTCCTTTTTCGCTTGCTACCCGGTTTTGATTTTTCATATTCCTTTTTGGATTTTTTAACCATTTTGGATAATTTTATTAGGTTTTATGGTTATTTTTTCAGTAATTGAATTCGTAGTTATTTTGGAACAGGAGAAATTAGTATTATTGCTTGATGTCGGTCCATCGATGCACGGTGTTCTTTCAGAAGTTGAAAAACTCTGCTCCATGTTAGTGGAGAAGAAGGTATTGCTTTCAATACAAAATTTCAATTGATGTACTCACACAGTCACACTCCTTTTGCAAAATATGATGATATTTTCTGCTTTCAGTAAACATCGCAACTAAAAATATTAGGGAAAAAAATTGATTGCCTTTTCCGTACACAGCTTATTTTCAGCAAATATGATGAATTGGGAGTGGTGGTATTCGGAACCGAAGGTAACTCCTAGTTTTGTAATGAATCAGAGTAACTTTTAGGATTAATTTCGCCCAATTAATGGTTGCCTCCATATCAATTGTTTTTAGCTAAAATGTCAATGTAGCACTACTTATGTTATCCTTGTAAATTACAGAATCTAACAATGACCTTACAACGGAAGTGGGTGGATATCAAAATATTACAGTGTTGCAAGATATCAAAGTTGTTGATGGAGATCTTGTCGACACTCTACAGAAGCTGCCTCGTGGAACAGTGGACGGTGATTGTATCCCTTAATTTTCTTGATTATTTTGTTAAGATAATCTAATCTGAAAAGGGATAATGTTTACATTCATTCTATTGCAATTTCTTTTCTTATAGAAAATTAATTGCTCATGCAAATCTTCAGGACATGTTGGTAATTGTATAAAGTTGATGGCCTTATACTATTAAGTGCTTTTAATTCTCCACTGTTGTTACTACTACTACTACTACTACTACTACTACTACTACTACTACTACTACTACTACTACTACTACTACTATTATTATTATTTTGTGATTTCAAGACTCGAGTAATATTCGTTGTTGTTATTAATTTTGACTGATCTTTTTGTGCTTTTAAGTTAACTATTGGCTTGTGTAGCTAAATTAGTTTTGTAAGACTGTTGTTTTAAGGGCAAAATGCTATTCAAGCAGCCTGTTTTTCTGCTTATTGCTGCATTGTTAGTTCTTTAACTTCGGTAGTTCTTGACGCAATTGTTGTTGGGATGGATATGCTGATAAAGAAATATAAAGATCTACACAAAGGAAAGAAACGTCTGTGCCTCATTACTAATGCCATTCATCCTATAAAGGACCCTTTTGAGGGAAGCAAAGAAGATCAGGTCATGACCATTGCTGAACAGATGGCTGCACAAGGCATGAAAATAGAAAGTATCGTTGTGAGGGGTAGGTTCAGTCGTGATGCAAATAAGGGAGTAATGGATGAGAATGATCATCTCTTGAGTATATTTTCAAAGAAAACCCATACACGTACTGTATATGTTGATACTCCAACTTCATTACTGGGAGCACTTAAAACTCGAAGAGTAACTCCTGTAACAGTTTTCAGAGGTCATCTTGAGCTCAGTCCTCAGATGAAAATTAAGGTGAGACTATCAATGTCAATCATATATTCTTGAAGTAATTACATTTCCATTATTTGTATTTGGCTACCTTGTTCATTTATGATAGATGCTATCAGATACCATTTGACAACATTATAATTGCTTTTACCATATATTCTTCTGGCTCATTTGTGTCATAACAAGCATTATACTCTATGTGATTGTCATATGCATGGAGAGAGAGAGATGGTGTTTGGTCTCTTAAGAATAAATATGTGTTTTTTAAGGAAATAAAACCATGAATATCAACAGTTAGGCTTTGTGAAGCATTCTACTTGATGCTGCACATTTGCTTGTACACTGACAATTGGTCCATGTTGCTATAGATGGATGATTGTCATCTTAATTTGCATCAATGGCTCTGAAGGTAGTCATGCCTTTTTGAGACTTGCTATGCCATTTATCCTCCTTTATGTAGGTTCCTTGCGTCCAGCTTTCAGGCTGAATGGGATGGTGGCTTGATGGGTTATATTGCCCTTTTCAGCACGGTACCATGGTGTTGTTGAGACAATCAATTAACATACCACATTGAGCTGCTAGTATTTTCTTCATGTTAGGTTCTCATTAGCTTTTGTGAAAAAGGATTCTGATTTAAGTATATAATGACACACAGGTGTGGGTTTATAAAAAAACACAAGAGGAGAAGTTTCCTACTCTGAAGAAATACTCAGAAAAAGCACCAGCAAGTAATAAGCTTGCAACACATCAAGTCAAGGTTTCTTATGAGTACAAAAGTGTTGATGGCTCCAGTAATTCAGTTATACCACCAGAGCAAAGGATTAAAGGTTACCGTTATGGACCTCAAGTAGTTCCTATATCAACTGCTGAATGGGATGCTGTCAAGTTCAAACCAGAAAAGGGTATAAAGGTTCTGGGATTTACTGATGCTTCAAAAATAAAGCGGTAAGTTGCTTTATCTGGGATAAAGATGGTTATATTCTGATTAGATTTGATTCAATTGATTATTTATATGATCTTTGTATCCGTGTCCTGCCTGGCAATTAATCAAAGACACTGCTACATGAAAGATGTCTATCTTTTTATTGCTGAACCGGGCAATACAAGAGCCACTCTTGCTGTTTCTGCCATAGCAAGAGCAATGAAGGAAATGAACGCGGTTGCAATATTGCGATGCGTTTGGAGGCAGGGACAGCAAAACATTGTTGTGGGGGTCTTGACACCAAACATTTCACAAAATGATAAAATTGTAGGATTTTATCTCTTCTCACTGCATCTTTCACTTGAATTTGTTACTTCCACACCCATGCTTCTACAGTGACCCTTGTGACACTTGTGATGCTCTCTGATTTTTCTGTGCAGCCTGATTCGTTTTATTTCAATGTACTTCCTTTTGCTGAGGATGTTCGTGAATATCAGTTCCCCTCTTTCAACAGTTTTCCAGCTTCATGGCAACCTAATGACCAACAACAAAAGGCAGCTGATGAATTGGTGCAAATGCTTGATCTTGCTCCATCAGGCAAAGAGGCATTGTTACCTGAGTTCACCCCAAATCCCGTTCTGGAGGTACTTAGATATGCATGTAATCTGTGTTTACACAACGTGATTCTGTTTTTGTATCGTGGCAAGTGGCAACATGTTGGCTTATAAATACAAAAGTCCCCCCCCCCCCCCCATGTTGTTCAAAGAAAGAGATAGTATCTGTGAAGTACTAGAATTAGGAGGTTGTACCGATGCTATGGTTTCCTCACTCAGTCAACCCCCAAATGCTGCATTTGAGTTATTATGTGTTTAGTTAGAATAGACGCTGGTTGAAGGCCTGCCAAAGGTGGCAGGCGTTTGAAGTTATTGTAGTCAGGTATAAGTAACATTTAAAATGTCTTGATTGTTTCTCTGACATTAGTGTTGTACATTGTTAGCGTTTTTATCGTCATCTAGAGTTGAAAGCAAAGCAACCAGATGCAGCTGTACCTCCACTTGATGAAACTCTAAAGAAGATCATTGAACCAGACCCGGAGCTTGTTGCTGAAAACAAGTCTGTTTTTGATGCATTACATAGACACTTTGAACTCAAGCAAAATCCTAAGGTCAATTCTATTTAACTTTAAAGTGATAGGATTTATTTTATCTTCTGCTTGTGTATTGCGGTATTAACTGTAATCTGTTTGCAGCTGAAGAAATCATCCAGGCAGTGGTATCAAGAGAAACAATCTGGATCAAATGCACATGTATCTGGCGGTCAGGCTGTCAATTCCATTGAAAATCAACCACCAGTTAAGATTGAGAAAATTGGAGATTTAACTCCTGTCCAAGATTTTGAAGCCATGATGTCTCAAAGAGATAACCCAGAGTGGGTTGAGAAAGCAATCAAGGAATTAAGAGAGAAGATACTTGCTCTATTGATACACCCTGATGGAGAAGATAAGTATCAGAAAGCAGTGGAATGTGTAGCTGCTCTTCGCAAGGGTTGCATCATTGAGCAAGTATGTCTCTCTTCTTCTCTTTATTCTATGCATGTATGTGCGCATGTGTATGCTATCGAGAATTGTCGATCTACTTTTTCCTAGATATTTACTGATGATTGTGGTGTTTTTGCTTGATTGTATTGTAATCTTCTTAGTTTGTAATGAAAAATATATCTGAAGGTTAGCTCTTAAGAAAACAACAGGTTTTCAGTTGACTTAAAACAACAGTTTTTCAGTTGACTTCATTGGGTATTGGTCCTAGGTTTCATATGGTTAACGTTTCCCATTGGTGAAATTTATTTCCATTGCAGGAGCCAGGACCCTACAATGATTTAATGCACCGTATTCGGCAGTATTGCGAGGAGAAAGGAATCAAAAGTTTGCCACAGCTCCTTGCTTCCAGGGATCTCACTTTGATCTCCAAGTCAGAAGCTGAAGACAGGTTCCATGTCCCTGCGTTCTTTGAATGCCTTAAATTGCTCTCCTTACTTTTATAAGCCAATCTAATTTTATGTCCATTTATTTATGTATTCTGAGCAGCAATGTTACAGCTGAGGAGGCGAGAAGCTTTTTCGTTAAAATGGAGCCAAAACCCGATGTTTAGAGTTGTTACTACGTTTCTGTTTCTTCTGTAGTTGGCTCTGAGTTTATGTGCAGTAAACTTAACTTCTGTTTTGATTATAAAGTATGAACTGTATATTCAACATGTAAGATCCATGTAGGTTATCTGTTTCCTCTTAACAAGTTCATTATTTCTCAAGATCCATGACGTTGCGTATCCAAATTTTTTAGACCTTTATTGCGATAGGACGGGTGATAAAATATCGGCCTATTTCGGACGTAAAATATCTGATCCATGTATCTCTTTCATAGTTTTGTAGTAACTTGCAAATATAAATTTGGAGGAAAATGAGTAAAAATATCTTAAATAATCTAACGGTAGATTAGTAACCTGGACATTGAAAAAGAATAAAATAATTTGTTTTAATTAATTTGGTAAAATAAGAAAAAATGACGAGAATCTTTTATTTATTTATTTCTCGCTGTCTCAAGGTAAAATACTCGACTGATCTTTCCAATTTCTATTTTAACAAATATGTATGAGATGAGAAGAAGACAAAACGTTTTCCGTAGAAAACTCTTTGCTGACTGACATAATGAAATCAGGTAAAATCTGCTCTCTTTTTTTTAAGTCTATGTATTTTTCATACATTTGAACTTTAGAACTTTAGTTCCTTACAAGGAATTTAAGTCTTTTTACTTTTTAGATTAAAAAATATAAGTCTAAATTAAATTCTAATATTATTCTTTTAGTTAAATGGCTGCCAATTGTATGTTTCTTTTTTTTAACTTTAAAATGTTACACCAACAAATATAATAGAAAATTTTTAATTTTCTTAACAAATTAAACTTGAATTTTAAAATTTAAAAAATAAAGAAATTAGATTCATGAAAATATAGTAACTAAATTCCAATTTTGAAAAAAGTACAGGGACTGGACATATTTTAACCAATGAAATGATTCGCCGTTCTTAAAATTTTGACTCGTGACTCAAAAGAAAATACATAAAATTTCCTGTGATAACAGACCAAAACAATGAGCTTCATATCCCTCAATTTATTCAGACATAATCATCTTCCAGCCCTTGGTTCCTGCAATGAGCATCAAATCAGTTGATACATATCCCTTTTCCTAGAGAAACCCTTTTTCCCTGCAGCACTTAATAGCTCCATCATACATACCCTCCGCCCCATAGTTAAACTTGAACCCAAATTCCAAAGTTTCTTTGATGACAAACCAGGCAATTTTTCACCTTCAATCTCTGCTACGAAACTGCATGCCCAGAATTAAACAAGGCTTTTAGTCCCAGGAATAGATAACAATGTGTTTGAGAAAACTTTACTCACTCTGCAAGCTTGAATTCTGGATAATTAGCTGAAAGAATTTCAACTATCTTTTGAATAGTTACTGTGTCTGAGGAACAATTAAATCTCCTTTTTCCCTCAGGAAAATCATTGCCCTTGCCAAATCATCAATATGAACCGTTGCTACGTAGATTAGAAGTTTATAGTAATCCTTTTTCCCTGCACCCATATCAAATGAAAACTCATAAACTCTCTTAATACCAATATTAAGATGGCATCAATAAGTAACAAATTAAACACAAACTTCAACTTATACCAAAGATAGGAGCCAATGCAGAGCGTGTTGAACCGTGCATCTTTGGACAAATGAAGGGACCGACGACTATGAGAGGAATGATGGTCACAAAATAGACTGCCTTTTCTGTCTCAGTCTTGGATATGGCATAAGAACTTACGTACGAGTTAAGTTCCGATCGGACGTAATCCACATCAGTCCAATAACTCTCATCCATCATCTCCACATTCTCCTTCTTGAAACACATTGCGGAAATGCTGGAAGTGTGGACCACTCTCTTCACTGTTTTGGACCTCAAGCATGATTTCAATATGCCTAGTGCTCCATCGACTGACCTTTGTGTCAACACTGCCTCAGGCTCGTTATCTTGAAAATCCATGGGAGCTGAAACATGGAGAACCCTTCGACAACCTTCCATGGCCGCATTGAAACTCTCGGGAGAGCTGAGATCTGCTTTGAAGATTTTAAGCTTTTCATCTTGTTGCCTGCTCATATATGAACATCATGTCAACAGGCTTTTAAGAAATTAAATAATATTTGACATAGATAATATCATACCTTACCTGGGTCAGGTCTAATAGTGGTATGAACAGAGTAACCCTGCTGAAGAAGGACCTTGATCAGCCAGTGGCGCTCTCCTCCCATTCCCCATCATATCCCTTCCTTTTCTCTTTCGGCAGTTAGTTAGAGATGTGAAATTGGTCTTGCCTTGCCACTGTTTTTAGGCCAACTTCCTCTTACCTTTTACTTTCTTAAGATGCAATGACGATTGGGCATCAAATTTGAGTACCCTATGACGACGTATTTGACTAAAGCAAAAGCTTCTTTTTGGGTCCATAAGAATGATAGATATGTTAAATTATCAAAGGTTAACTCCAAAGATTTCATATTCTAATTTATTTGTGATGGTCATGTAAGTCTAGAAAATAATTTAATTATTACTTTGAGTTAATTTTAATTCTTTATTTTCAATTAGTGAATGCGTTTGAAGTCCATTGTTATCAATTTACTATGAAACCTTTTCGTAATTTGCAAAATTAATTATAATTAATTATGACACTTTTCTTATCTTTATTATTTTATTCACTCAAAATAAATATATTTACTTTTGATGAAAAATTAATCTTAATTATATTATATATCCTTTTGATTTAAAAATTGAAAACAATATCTTAAATATAAATTGATAAATCACGTTTTTTGATAGAAAATAAAAATATATATATGTCGAAACCATCTTTATTTTATTTAAAAAATGGATGATCGACTTTGAAAACGGAAATGCAGAGTCGCCACCAATCTTTTTGTTTAGGTGTGATCAGATCACCTAGAAATTCGGTTATTTTAATAGAATATTTCTTTTTACTAAAACAACGATTTTGGTCTTACGAAAATATGAGAAAACGGGCTCGGGAGTCGGTTACGTATGAGGAAGGATTAACACCCTCACTACGCCCAAAATTGGTATTGAATCAATTAAATACTATCTTTATGTCTAAGATTTGAAAAAGAGTTTTTGAAATGTGATTCCTTTTGAAACATTTGAATGGCTCGAGTTGGTTGCCAAAATTCTCTTATTCGGGGGAATGCAGCACCACATCCAGCATAGTAGGAAACAATCTTCTATACCCCAAAACAACGATAAATTTGATTTCCGAAAGTTTATACGTTGAAAATTACAAAATGATGCCCAATTATTCAGTCCTAACGAAAAATCGAAACCCAGCACAGTAGAGCGCGATTCCTCGAATTTCCAAACATTGAATATTGCCTTGTTTTAGGAAACACGAGTGAAATTCCAAAGGGATATTCAATTATTTTGAACAAACAGGAAATCGCAACCCAGCACGATAGGGCACGATTCTCCTAATTGCTAAACATCGAGTATTACCTTTGTTTTGAAGAGTTTTTAAAGACATGAGTAAAATTTCAAAGGAATATTTGATTGTTTTGAACAAACGGGAAATTGCAACCCAGCACGATAGGGCACGATTCCGAATTGCCAAACATCAAGTATTGCCTTCGTTTTAAAGAATTTTTAAATGAATAATTGTAAAACCAGCTTAAAACGCATTAATTTGACTTGAAATAAAATGAAATAATAAAAACCTTGTAAAACAATGTTTTGTAAACCAAAGGCAAAAATAAAAGCATAGGGTAATGTGTATGCATCAAATACAATGATGGATGAATGAAGATAATATATCGGGTTTTTTACCTCAATATTATAAGAAAAAATTATACACCAAAATAGGTTGTCAGCCAGATTAATTACGAAAATGGTATGTTTTTTTTATGTCGTGCCTATCTGACAGACACAACCGATTTTTTTAATATTAAATTTTTTTTCGTTTAAAAATTATTATTATATTATTATTTTAATATTTATATTAATATATATGTAAAAATACGGGTTTTATACGGGTAAAAATACCCGAAATGGGTCGAGCCTGTCAAGTAGGCACGACTAGTCATGCCTGACAGGTAGGCACAACACCCCCTATTGCTGCTGCCTTCCCCCTGCATGCTGCCCATTTTTTCTCATGCATGAGTCTTATCACTCATGGGGAAAAAAAATTTTATGGGGGACCTTAGAAGCATGGTCCCCCCACATTGAAGCATCCACCGACTGTGAGAAAGAAAGGAGAGAAAGGAGAAGGAGAAGAAGAAGGAACAAGAAAGAAGAAGAAGAAAAAAAAGGTAATGTATTATTTTAGTAATTTATTATAAAATTATGGTGTTTTGTGAGTTTTTAGTATGTAAATTTTTTAAAAATAATTGTATAATTATTTTGTTAGTAGTTTATGATTAGGTTATAAATTATTAGTTTTTTTTTTGTATTTTGTTATAGTTATTTGTTTTGTTAATAATTTATGGGATTAGGTTACAAATTGTTAGTGTTTAGTGTATTAGTGTATTGCGATTTTTTTAGTAATAATATATTTTTAAAAAAAATAATTTTATAGTTGATTTGGTTATATAAATTGTTAGTGTTTAGTAGTTTAGTGTATTAGTGTATTGTGATTTTTTTAGTAATATATTTTTAAAAAATAATTTTATAGCTATTTTATTAGTAATTTAAGATTAGGTTATATAAATTGTTAGTGTTTAGTGGTTTAGTATTAGCGTATTGTAATTTTTTAGTAATATATTTTTAAAAAATATTTTTATAGATATTTTATTAGTAATTTAAGATTAGGTTATATAAATTGTTAGTGTTTAGTGGTTTAGTGTATTAGTGTATTGTGATTTTTTTTAGTAATATATTTAAAAAAAATATTTTTATAGCTATTTTATTAGTAATTTAAGATTAGGTTATATATTGTTAGTGTTTAGTGGTTTAGTGTGTATTAATGTATTGTGATTTTTTTTTAGTAATGCATTCAAAAAAATAATTTTATAGTTATTTTGTGTTAGTATATGATTATAAATTGTTAGTGTTTATAGTTTAGTGTTTTGTGATTTTTTAATGTAATTTTTATATAATGTAATTTTATATTATTATATATTTATTTGATAATTTTTATTGATTTATTAAAATGTTGATTAAATTTGTTGTTACATAATTTTATAGGTTATTTGGAAGTTCTTCTAATTAGGTATGTTTCTAGTTCTTTTTTTTTTAATTCGTATGTTTTTTATATTTAGATAGTTTATATGTTTTTAATTATATTATTATTGTTATCTAACATAAAAAAATTGTAGGTAAAAAATGAGAAATTATGAGATATTTACTGTGTTTATTTCTAAAATTTGAAAAAATTTATTGTATCTTTTGAAATAAGAAAAACTGAATTCAATTTTTTTAATTGCAGATTTATAACAAATGGGTTCTTTGATTGATAATACAAATCACATATCAAGTACCATTAAGGAGATGGTAATAAAATTTTTATTTCATAGTCATGTTATTTGTTAAATTAAATTATATTGTATTAATTATTTCGCTAATATAATAATGTCAAGAGTCGTACCGCGTATTGAGAGGCCGTGTTAATAGTATAGGGTTTCAGCCAAATGAACGCCTAATACCGTTCTTGGAGTTAGCCGGGTTCGGATCAGTAGCATTGATCCGGACTTTTGATCTGCGATATGACCTGATTTCCGCTTTAGTCGAACGATGGCGTCCGGAGACCCACACATTTCATTTGCCGTGTGGGGAGTGCACCATCACTCTAGAAGATGTTGCAGTACAGCTCGGGCTCCCCATCGACGGGAATGTGGTCACGGGCGTAAGTTCGATCTCAACGGCTGGCAACCCTTTGCTATGAATTACTTGGACGCTCGCCAAGAGGGGAAATTTGCCAGTTTGAGGTTGTCATGGCTAAAGGCCAATTTTGAGTATTTGCCGAGTACTGCCAATGAACGGGAGGTGATGCAGGCCGTTCGAGCTTACATTATGCACCTTATAGGGGGTGTACTTATGACGGAATCAAACGGCAGTACTGTTCACTTGATGTACTTACCTCTATTATCTAATTTGCATAACACCCGTTCATACAGTTGGGGGTCCGCAGTGTTAGCCATGTTGTATCGAGAACTTTGTCGGATGACAGATCCTTCTGCGATGGACATAGGCGGATGCCTCATACTGCTGCAGTCGTGGGCACTTTACCGGATGCCATTCTTAGCATCAATTAGTCACCAATCATATAAATTTCCACTCGTTAATAGGTGATGAATTTTTATGCATTGTAACAATTAGTTGACTTTTTTTTCGGATTATGTTGTTCTAACAATTTTTTTCTTAGATGGAGCACAAATCCGGGTATCGGAAGGTCATACACGGTTCCGATATACCACCTGATGATCGAGAATCATTCTGGAGAGGGGGTAAGTTTTTTCAATATCAATTTTATTTTATTATTTTATTTCACTCGACCTACATTAATACAAAAAATGTGGTTAATTGTGCAGTTCATTTGGATGTCGTATTCTATTCTAGAAATTATGGCAGTTATTCCCTCGTCAACCCGCGTCCACTCAAACTTATGGTGCATTAGCACACCCATTATTAATTTTCAGATAGTGGAATGGTATCATGGCGATCGAGTACTTCGGCAGTTCAGTTGCATTCAATATATCCCGAGTCCACCAGTACGATTGGGGGATATCCATGGGATGACCAAGAGGGGAAGGCATGGGCTTGATTGGGGAGATGAACATGAAGAATATGTTACGATGTGGAACAACCTGTTTGAGAGGGCACCTCAGATGGATCATGGCTTGGATCTTCAGCCTTCGTTATAGTACCTACAGTGGTACTGTGAGATAGGGAAACCATTTTTGTTTGGTGGGCAGTCGATGGTAGTCCCCCCACATACGACACGAATTGCGCAACATCTTCCAGATCCGAATCATGCACCAGAGTCGGAGCCACAGCAGGAGCCAGAGCCGGAACTACACTCTGGAGGTAGTTCTTATCATCTAGATTTAGGGGGCGATGACTATTTCTCGGGCTCCTCAGGATCATTCAGAGTTTGATATCTTCAGCCCACTACCACCTCAGTAATCTAGTCATCCCGGTTCATATTTATCTCAGTACTCTACTCCTTCCGGCCCGTATCCACCTATGTACTCAACTCCTCCAGAGCCGTATCCACCGCCGTACTCTACTCCTCCCGGCCTATATTCACCTCCATATTCTACTCCTCTCGGCTCAAGTTCATCGATGGCGTTTGAGACATATGATTTTTCGTCTATGTTTCACACACCCCCACATACAGATGAAGAGAACGTTGATCGTCGTAGTCATCCGCAACGTGAACGTCGGGCTCCACAAAAATATACCCCTAGAACCACACCATCAAACCATCAATTTTAAGGGGTTTTGTAATATAAATAACTTCATTTTTTATGTAATAAATTTTTTGGCATTTTATTTATAAATTTAATTTATTTTTGGTAAATTATGTAATGACTATTTATGTAATGAGTTTTTATCATTTAATTACAAAGGATAGTTATCATTCCCCCGGTTGAAGAACGTTATTATAATAGTAAATGAAATACATAATAAATCCGAGTTAAGTATGTATGAACACAAATAGTCATGCTTCACCCGGAGTAAGTATGTAAATTGTGTGCTTCGAAGGCGAATTTTGGATTTGTTTGGGTTGAAGTACATAATTTAATACTACTCGGCGGGACTTTTTCTTCCAACATGTAATTAACAAAATGTAACACCCCCTAACCCCAAACCGTCGCCGAAATGAGGTTATGAGGCATTACCGGACATATCAGACAACTTACGAATAATTTACAATTAATATAACTTTCATAGTATAATATAATAATTAAGTCCCTATCTTGGACTCTCGAAGTTCAAACACGTATTAAAAGTAGAATAGGACTTGTTCGAGTATTCCAAATTTTTTTATTTTTTTATAAAAAAATTTCGGCAGCATTTCTGCTTATTTTTACCTAAACCTCCTGCAAATTCAAACCAAAATCACCAACACCAATGTTTCACATTCATATAACTAATATTTATATCATTAACATAATTTTAACTTAATAACTATCATAGCATCATTCAAAATTGATTATAAACTTCATTCATTTAACAACTTAATGTTCATGTATCAAAATATCATGTACTTTCCTTACCATTTCATTTAACCATCTAAATCTTATAATTCATCCTTCACTACTCAAAGTAATATACATATTCAAGTGATTAAACAACACCTATGTACATGCCACCTTTATCCAAAAGAAAAATATACATCACCAAGTTTGTGTTGGAGTCGGGATTGTTCTGGATGCTGAGCCGGGACACTTGACTTCTACTAACCTGTGCACGGAAACAACCGTACGCTGAGTATGGATATACTCAGTGGTATTACTATAAATCAAGACTATTTAACATTAATAAATTACAAACATCAACCATAAATTTTATAATTATTTAAACTACTTTTATATATAATTATTTTACTTCATAAATCTTAAATTCATAATTCATTTTTCCCATACTAACTCAATTCATAATTTAGTTCATACATTCTTTCTTGTACTTTTCAATAGTGCTAAAACAAATAATCTCATTTTCAAAATTTCATTTCAATTATTTACCCTATTAACAAAGCTCGGACTATGATAGATACGCGGATTTCCACCCAAACACACCAGAATGTCCAACCCAAACACACCCAAAATATTTTAAATCCTCCATAACACACCAGTAAGGCATTAAGTGCCTCTTCGGATAAATCGAAGTATATAATAACAGAAACATCTTCTCGGCCGAACTACAATCTCCTCATCACATCACAAATCCAATGGCATGCCATTTGTACCAAATCTAGTCCGACAAGTTAATTGGGTATTATTTTATTTTTTCTAATTTCAATTTCATTTACACAAAAATTTTCAATACTCATTCAATTCAAATATCTATTATCTTAATTCATATACAAATTAATTTTCACACAAGTGTATACCATCAACACCATACAATTGTCACCATTTATTTATTTTTCAATCAATACACTTTTCAAATAATCACATATTTACCTCAAGTCTTACTTACCATACATAACAATTAAAATTTCAGCAATCAATAATAATTAAAATTTGAATTATAGTAATACACACCATAATTCTCCCGTTTTAGTCCTCGATGACTTTCTTCTTTCCTTTCGATGCTGACGTTTCAGGTTCTTTGTTGGCTACGAAAATAATAGTAATTTATATTATTATTTACAGCATTAATTATAATAAATAATTAAATTTCTAAACAATTCCTACCTTATTCCCAATTTAATCCTAACTAAACTTAATTATTTTCTTAATCCAATTCACTCTCTTTTTCTATTCAAATTTTGTCTAAACTTATATTTAACTATAAAATTTCCAGCATATTTCCCTAATTTCGAAATTTCTTCAATTTAGTCCCTTCAACATAAAATTTATAGCCTAGTTTACAATTTAATCCCTTAATCAATTCTAACTTAGAATTCATTCAATTAAATCCCTAATTCCATAATTTATCCAACATGAACCATATTTGGAAACATATGAACTCTTGAACTATCAACTTAATTTCATCAAAATCTTGTTTCAAAGCTTCTAAAACATCAAAATTAACTAAAAAAGACTTAATTGACTTACCAAATTAACTCCAAGCTTCAAATCCTTAGTTTTCTCTTTTATTTTTCTTTCCCTTTTTCTTTCTCTTTTTCTCCCCTGCTTCCCGTTTTCAATTTTGTTTCTATTCCCTTTTGTTTCTTTATTTCTCTTTTATATTTATTTGTTTTACTTATTTAATTAGCATATATTATAATATAATTATTTTAAATATCTATTTTAACATCATTTACATATTTTACAATTGTACACATATTTAATTCTACATTTGTACCAATAATTTTATTACATTTATCATTATTTAATTTGTTTCTCAAACAAAAATCTCATAATTTAATAATTTAATTATTTAATTAACAAATATCTTTTTACTTAAATTATAAGTAATTAAGTATTTAAATTACAAATGTACCAATATAATTTTTACACATGTATATTTTATTACCATAGAATTATCTACTATTTAATTTATTTAATAATAATGCTAATAATAATAATCTAATATAAAACCATAATGTTAATTAATAATTATAATAATTTTATATAAAACCATAATAATAATCATAATAATATATAAAACCTAAAAAAATCTTTGATTTTATTTTACCAATATGCCGCCTCATTTGTAGTCAATGGCTTAATTGCCATTTTAATCCTTTTTATTTTCTATTGCTTTATAATTAAACTTTTACCCTTTATTCAATTTAATCCTTTTTATTACTTACTTTAAATTAAGCTAAATTCAACTAATTAGATCCTAATTAGATACACCACTAGGCTCATAAATATTTTTAATAATTATTTTCGAACTTATTTCACTAAGACGGAGGCCCTATAACTCACTTTTCCGGTGCCCGTGAATTTCGGGTTATTACACAAAATCTTAATTTTTATCTGATCGCGACGATTGTCCAATATGGTAGTTTCGGAACGGGCATTTATTCCGATTATGACCTGGTAATCTGCAAACTCCAAACAACTTCCCATCGGATTTCTCTCTAATGTCCATTTCGTTATGGATTCTAGATGATTGCGGACAACCTTTTGGGTTCCTACGCAACCCTTTGTCTGGGACAAGCTCAAATGTCGTCGGAGGAACCTCCCAAGTAGATAGGTCAGGAAGTACGAGAAACTCATTCTCCCATACACGCAACGTGCGTTCGAGGGTATACATTTCATCGATAAATTGATCTACATTGAGTGAGACTTTAGCACAAGCTGCTACAACATGTGCACAAGGATAATGAAGTGTTTGGAACCTCCTACAATCGCACCGTCTATTTCAGAGATCAACTCCGTAGGACCTAGGTGGTATACCGGGTCGACGACTGATGGTCTCTGTAATACGAAACGTTTCATTACGTCGTGAATATACTTCTACATTCATCGACCTCGTCATCCGACGGTTTGCAACCATTGCATCCCTGACATATTCGACAAACACGTGTCCTGCCTTTATCTGGTTGACTTGTTGCTGACCCATTCTTGGCATCAAGGTAGCCAACCTGTAGAATGTAGCCGAGAAGACAGATGAAATCGGAAGATGTCGTGTTTTCAATAACACAGTGTTGATGCCCTCCACCAAGTTTGTGGTCATTTGACCGTAACGAAAGCCCTCGTCAAAACTTTGAGCCTATTGCCACGGCTCCATGGTACCCAACCATTGTCGGAAAGATGTGTTCATTTGACCTTCCATGTCATTCTCAAGTCGAGTCATCCTTTACCGGAAAATGTGTGGCTCAAGCTCGTATGCTGTGTATGTATTAAGAAAATATAAGTTACAGTCTCATCACAAAACATTAGGTTATATATTAAAAGGATAAGGTTATTCTTTACCCATTTTCACAACTTGTCTCTTCCAGTATGCATTCTTATAATCTCGATGAAAGTTAGACGCAATGTGCCGTATGCAGTAAACAGATCTCCATGGCACACCGGAACGCCTAATGGCAGCAATTAATCATTTCCCTCTATCGGAGATGATGCAAATACTATCATTACTAACAACATACCTTCGCAAGTTTGTAAAGAAGAATTCCCATGACTTCATATTCTCTTTATCTACGATGGCAAACGCAATCGGGAGCACGTTATTGTTCTCGTCCTGAGCAATCGTAAGAAGTAAAATCTGTGTATATTTACCGTATAGCCATATCCCATCTACTTGCACAAACGGCTTGCAGTGGGGAAATGCACGTACACATGGATCAAACATCCAGAACATTCGTTGGAAAATTCTTTTTCTCGGTTGTAGTTACTCATCCGGGCCATAATAAGGTCGTGTCTGCAACTCAATAGCAGTCCCTGGTACGTACTCCCTCATAGCGGCAATCCATCCCTGCAACTCATTATATGATGCATCGAAATCTCCGTACAATTGCTCCATTGCCATTTGTTTAGCTATCCATACCTTCCGGTATGACACTCGATACTGGAATCGTGCCTGTATTTCGGCAATCAGTACCGAAACCTTAATGGTCGGCATGTCTTCAACCATTGGCATGATGCACGTACAGATAGTTTTGGAATCAAGTTTTCGATGATATTCTGTCATACGTGATGAAGTGCATGTGTGAGGCCCAACAAATTTTCGTATCTCTCACATCTGTTACTTTTGGATAAATGCAGCTCGTATCTGCTAATTGCAACCTTCCGCTGACTTCCAACACTTTCTAATATATAATGTCGGTTTAGATACAACGACTTTATAGTCTACTGATATATTCATACTATACCGTTTAATGGAAAATACGCACTCTTCTTTATTTTCGAATCTCTGGCCCACGAACAACTCCTCAGGATCAGAATATACGGCCATCCGATGAGCAGATTGTATTTTAGGGTACTCTGGGAACTCGGCTACATGCGCCGAATCGGGGTCTATCCGAGACATGTGTACCCCAAGATTATTATGTATCACAATACGACGAATCTGGTTCCCGACTGAAGAAGCATTAACATTTACTTCCTCATTCACGCCTTCATCATCAATATCATCCGGGACCTCATCCACGTCGGGATCACTTTCACTATCGACTTCATGATCAGAATGATTAGTACTATGGTATACATCATCACCAACCACAACAGTCTCGGATGCAGCATTAAGATCAATATCGATCCCATGAATAGTTGATTGACTACCAACGTATGATACCGGAACCACCATACACGGTTCTTGAACTCCATTTTCTTCACCTAATGGAGTGGCATCTTCAGTTTCCTCCACACCAGCTAACTCAGCAAATAACTGAATCGGTGCATTTTGGTTGCTCCAAGTCCCACAATAAAGAGCGACCATTGTCTCCACGTCTTCATCGTCTACAAGTTCCATTTCGGTGAATTTTATGGGATCCATCGAAACTGAGAAATTGTAGAAAAGTTTCGAGATCCTTCTCCCACAATGTTTATAAATTTTTTCACTAATTTTTTCCTTCATATCATCAAAAGAGATATTTCTATTGAATCTCATTGCTACTTGTTTGCGACATTCAAATATACATCCTACGCTTGTTGTCAAAATTTCTCCATCAAAATAAACGCATACGAAAAACTGATTCTCCATATTCAATACTAGATCTGTTAAAAAAATTTCAAAATTCTCAAAATAGTTTCGAATAGCAAAAAAGTTACATAAAATTTTTAATGCAAAATTTTTCATTCAGAAGCTAACAAAATTATTAATTTAACAAACTTTTAAATAATAAAATTTCTAACAAAATTCTACATTCTATTTAAAAATAAATAAATTAAAATACCTTATCCTTCTTCTTGCTTTCCTTTCTTTCCTTCTTCTCACTCTCTTCTTACTTCTATTTTGCTGCTAAATTTTCTGTATGTTCTTCATCTAATTTTCGGGGGAATATATAGGGAAAAATTAAGCATGTGGGCCCCACCAGTTGTGCCTACCAAGAAGGCACAACATGTATGTATGCTTTCATATACACGGGTTGTTTACTAACCCGAAAAATAAAATATATATATAATAATAATTTTTTAAACGAAAAAAATTAATATTAAAAAAATCGGTTGTGCCTGTCAGATAGGCACGACCTAAAAAAAACATACCATTTTCGTTATTAATCTGGCTGACAACCTATTTTGGTGTATAAATTTTTTTTTATAATATTGAGGTAAAAAACCCTAATATATCTTATTTAATCGGCTAACAAAATACATAATTAAATAAGATTAATCTCAAAGTATAACCCAATTTCAATAATGCACGGAGAATTACTAATATAACAATACAAAATAATGAATGAATAATATAACAATACATTACAATAAAACAAGACAAAACAATACACACGATAGTATGCCATAATAATATACAAAGCCTAATATGATATAATCAATACAAGACATAAAATGATAATTAAAAAGACTATGGTATAAGACAAATTTTAAAATAATGATGAACATGATATATGCATTGGTGAATTGATCAATTAGAAACCATTTGTAAAGATAAACTAGATATATACATGCAATTATTAGAAAACGTGTTATAGAATGAATTTTTTTTTAAATACATAATATACAAAGTGTTAAAAATATTTGTTAAAATACACACAATAAAATAAAACTTAAATAATATATGTAGTATGAAAGAATAGCAAGAATGCATGATAAAATATAATCCTAGGAAATGTACACAATATGTAATGACCTGAATTTTACTAATACTGAAAAAGTGCAAATTCGGATATCTGTTTATGAAAAATGGATTCATAAATATTTATTAAAAGAATTTACGAAGTAAAATGAGTGGTTAATTAGAGTTTAATTAAGTGAATTTAACTTAATTAAGAGTGATTAGGAAAAAGGATTAAGTTGAATGAAGTGTAAAAGTTTAATTACAGAATTAAAGAAGATAAGGGGGACTAAATAGGGAATTAAGCCTATTCTAAAGAATGAGGTGGCAAAACATAAAAATCTTTGATTTTTATGTTGTTTAAATTATAAATATATTATTAATGTTATTATTTATTATATTACAAATTAAATTAATTATATTATTATATTTTGAAATAAATTAAGAAAAGGCAAATGTATGGTGTATATGGATATGGTGACATGTGTAATATTAATATACATACAATTGTAAAATACATGTATATTTACTTATCATATAAGTGTATTATTAAATTATATATTAGTATTAAGTAAAAGATATTTATATAATAAATAGATTAAAGAAAGGCAAATGTAAGGATATAAATGGATACAAATGTTAAATAAATATTGGTTATTTAGTAGATTTTTATTGTTATTATATTATATATATAAAACAAATGGAATAAAAAAAAAGAGGATAGAAAAGAAACAGAACGAAACGAAACAGAGAGCAAGTGAGAAAAAGAAAGAAAGAAAAGAAAAAAAGGGGGAAAAAGGAAAATTAAGGTTTGAAGCTTTAAGCTTTAATAGGTAAGTCAATCAAGCCCTTTTTACTTAATTTTGATGTTTTAGAAGTTTCAGAACCAAGTTTTGATGAAATTAAGTTGATATTTTGATAGTTATTAGATTTTTAGATATTATCCATGTTAAATAAAATGATGAATTAAGGGCTAAATTGATAGAAATTCAAGTTAGAAATGATATAAGGATTGAATTGTAAAGTAATTCATAAGTTTTATGCTTTAAGGACTAAATTGAAAGAATTTTGAAATTATGGCTTTATGATGAAAAATAGATAATAATGTCTAATTTTGGCTAAAAATTGAGTAGAAGTAAAGTATGAATTAAGATAGAAAAGCAAGTGAATTTAGTTAGATTAAATTGAAATTAAAAGTAGAAAATCAACATTTTGCACTAAGACTATTTTGGAAAGCAGCAGTAGTCTAAGTTTGAAAAATCACCAAAATTTATAGAAATTGAATAAGAGGATGAATTAAATATGGAATTAAATCTTATTGAGTATAATTCCTTATAGAAGAAACGGTATAAGCAATTGAATTGTAAATTATAAGATATAATGAATTTTGTGAGACAAGATTAGAATGAATTTGGGTTCTCTTGTTCTGACTTTGGAAAATCACCAAAAATTGGATAAAAATAATTAGAGGCTTAAAGTTATATTTTTAGAATCCCTAATGAGTCTATTTTCAGGATAAATTAACGGGAATATTATCTGAGTTTTGTACTATGAGATAATTAATTTTTAGTGAAGAAGGGTCGAAACTGTCAGACAGCAGAACATGGGTAACTTTAAAGAATAAACTGTACTTATTGGCTAAACCAAAAATTCTTAAAATTTTATGGTAAGAAGATATATGAGTCTAGTTTCAGGAAAAATTAGCGGATCTTAATTTTGAGTTTTATATCTCCAGATATAAATAATTTAGTGGCTATGACACAGATGAACAACTTGAATATCCATAAAAGTAAATAATAAAAATTATAGATAATGTTACTTACAAGTGTGTTATATACATTAAGGATGTGGAATGGAGAGGAGGAGGAGGAAAATATATATGAATATTCAGTTAGCATGGCTAATTTGCATGTTTTAAGCTCTTGGACTAAATTGAATAAAAGTAAAACTTTAGGGGGCAATTTTGTAAAAATATAAAAAATGACTAAATTGAAGGGAATGAATTGTTTTATTATCTAAATTAATGAATTGAATGAAATTATCAATTTAAGATTGGGTGAAATTTGGAAAAATGGTAAATTACCAATATGCCCCTAAATCTTGGTATTTCTGCAATTTAGTCAGGTAGGTTCGTATATCCTGAATGAGCATGTAAATATGAAAATTTAAGTATTGTATCATATTTTATATGATATTTTGAATTGAATATATGAAAAGGATGTTACATGAAACATGAAAATGAATACTAAATAATATAAATTAATTGAAATTATTCTAAAAATCTCGGTAATGCCTCGTATCCTATCCCGGTCTCAGGTATGGGTATGGGGTATTACATTTAATAAATATTTACGAATCTATTTTTCATAAACATATATCCGAAATTACACTTTTTCAGTATCGGTAAAATTCGGGTCATTACACAATAGATTTATAAAACATATATACATAAATAACTTTAAAAATAATTATTTGTAAAAACATAAAAATGCATACAAGCTTAAATTAATTTTATAATAAATTATATAATAGACTTAAGAACATGTTTATATATATATATAAAGAAGACTATATGTATAAAATACATGGATTTAATAATATATATAGATCAAATATAGGTATCAATAAATATATATACTTGCATAATAATGATTTAAAAGATATATTATGTAGGATCATGTAATAAGATATAAGAATAAATTTAAAAGGAATTGTATGTGTAAAAGTAATATGAAAATATTAGTATACATGAAATAAAACTAACTTTGTTATAAGATATGCATCTTTATATCTATATAATTGCGTATAAATAATATATAAGAATAAATTTAAAAGGAATTATATGTGTAAAAAAAATAACATGAGGTTAATAATATATATATGAAATAAAATTAACTTTAATATAAAGTACACACATATATATATGTGTGTATAATAGTGTATATAAAAAATATTTTCATAAAATAGTGTACAAAATATAAAGATATAATTACCCCAAAAAAGTAAGCAATGATAAATAATGATAAACACTAATTAAAAAGGTATAAAATGAAAAAAGAAAAAAAAAAGAAAAACTAATTGGAATCAAATTAAAAATAATAAGGATAATTTACAAATGAGATAGTTTATAGGGCCAATATGTAATGCGCACAATTGTATGAGGACTAGAATTGGGAATATCCCCGAGTCCAAAACGCTGCGCTACACAGTGGACTAAACTGAAAATGCGTGCAAATTAAAGAACTAATTTAAGAAAGAAAGAAAAAAGAAAAAAGGGTCCGATTGAATGTACGCGTGAAAGGGGAGGACTTATCGCACAAATTGCCCATTCTGAACAAAAAGGCGCAGATTCGGCCTGCACATCTGGTTGACACGCGGATCCTCACCCATTTAAACGGCGCCGTTTCAATTTCTGCATAATTAAGCCTAAAAAAAACCTACATCAGATACTAACCCCCCCAATTAACGAATCAAAGTAAAAAAAGAACTAAAGCTTCTATCTCCTTTGTTCAGACGAACCCTAAATCACCCCTCAAGCCACCGATTCCCATTCCCCAGGCAACAACCTGCCCCTTTAGGCCCAGAGGATGATTTTTTAGCCTCAAGATCTCCTCCTGGCTTCGACTTCAACAAAGCAGAAGGAGGTCTGCGGCGTATTTCCCAGGTAAGCCCCTTTTTTCCCTTTTTTTTGTTGCTTTTGAATATCAGAACAACGAAACCCAGACGAATGAAACTATAAGAAATCCAAGATTTTTTAAATCGGAAAATCACCTTGATTCTTTTTTGTATTTGATTGCTTTTTTTTTGTGTAATTTTTTGTTCGTAACCTTTATACAATGGCCATGTTCTTGGCTTTATAGCCGAAAACAGAGAAAAATGAAAAAGAGAAAAAGAAAAAAAAGAAAAAAAAATACAAATTTCTTGCTTTTTCTCTCTGTTGTGTTGTCCCTTTCGCATTTGTGCGCAGGTATGGAGCTCAGTGGTCGTACGGTGTTGCGGTGGCGGTAAGGACGAAGGGTACAGAGCCAGGCTGTGAGCGCACGGAGGCCGTACATGGGAATGTTTGGCTGCGCGCACCTAAGGAACCTAGGGTTTCCGAAAGTGTTTTGATTTTGGGCCACTTGGGCCTTGTATTTATGGACTAGGTTTAATATTAGTTGTTGGGCCATTGAAATTTGACAAATTTGGGCGGATGGTTTTAGGGTCTTGAATATTGAGCTTGTAATTGGACATTCATGAACTTTTTATTATTTTGGTTTTGTGTTTATACTGGCCCGGGCTAAATTGGCCCATTACAATATATATGTCAGCAATTACTTTCATTTGTAAAACATTTAATTACTAACTGTGCAATATACAATATTTAATTGGTGTAATTTAGAATACCATTATTTAAAATTATTTGTGAAAAAGTACAAATCTCTAAAAAATTATGTAAATAAATTTTAAGTAATGTATACAATTAATCCACAGTTAAGGATTATGATTTATGACGCAATCAAACAATTAATACATCTCGCTTATCCCATTTCACTTGTAATTAGCTTTTGAGTATTTTTATTTTTTGCAACATTAATTTTTTCCCAATTACCCATTGCCTTCTTAGTCCGAGAAAGGAAAATACCAGATATTTTCTTCAATCCTCTGTTACTGGTCTTCAGTCTAGCAAGATAGATATGGATTCCACAGCTTACCTGGAAACCCAAATTCCGGTGTATACCAAATCCCATAAACTCTAGATTCACAATCCCACTCTCACAATATATTGCAGAAAGGAAAAAGTTTCTTTCTTTCATTTCTTTTCGGAAAGAAACCCTTTTTCTTTTTTCTTGTTTCACTGTAATCCCAGTTTTCTTCTCCACTGTTCTCAATTGGAAAACCTCAGATTGCTTCATCTTCAAAGTCATTCAGACAACCTTAATTAGGACTCCTAGTTTTTTAAAGAGTTACAAAGCACTGTGAATCAGAAGGGTTTTATTTATCTTATTGGTTAGCTGGGTATTATGCACAGATCCGGAGCAACGATGGCTTGGAATGTATTCAAGTTTTGCACGGCTCTGAGGGCTCTGGGCTCGATCATGATCCTTTTGGTTTTAGGGGTCGTGGGTGTCACATACTACTCTGTCGTTTTGACTAATTATGGCCCAGCTTTATACGATGGTGGCTTTAATTCCCTTACTGCTGCTGTTATCTTGTTCTTCTTTCATTGTTTCGTAAGTCTCCAAACTTGTTACTGGGGTTTTCTTAGGTTTTACATATCTTCCTCTGGATTACGTATCTTGACATTTAACATATTTTTATTGGTTTTGTAATTAGATTAGACATCAGGTCCGTTGAAATTAAATTAATTAAATTCAACTAAATAACGCGGCTTTTTTTGTTTTTTCTTTTAAAATCATTAACATGGTTCTGAAAAGATCCAAGCTTGAGTTTTGTGTTTGCTTATTCATTAGTTAGTGGTCTTTCTAGATCTTATATTTTCTTCCTTTTTGCCTTAGTTGTTATGAATCATTAAGAATTTCAGTATTTGGGGTTCTGGTGTAATGATTAATGTTATTGCATTTCTATAAGAATGTAACAGTTGTGGACGATTAATTGTTTTCTGGAAACTAATTCTCTAAATGTGGAAATTTGGATGTGATTCTGCAGTTGGTAATGCTGTTATGGAGTTACTTTTCTGTTGTTTTGACTGACCCGGGTAGTGTGCCACCTAACTGGAGGCCGGCTTTGGACGAGGAGAGAGGAGAGGCTGACCCATTGAATGGTTCAGAGTTCAATGGTTCGCAGCCAGACCCATTAAATCAAAGAATTCGATATTGTCGGAAATGCAACCAGCTGAAACCACCCCGCTGCCATCATTGTTCTGTTTGTAAGTTCTTCATTTACTAAAACTCTCCGTTAATTGTTCTTGATTTGCTAATAATGTTGTTATCGTTGGTGACCAGTTTCGTATTAATATCATTGTTTCAGGTGGGCGGTGTGTGCTAAAGATGGACCATCATTGTGTGTGGGTTGTCAATTGTGTTGGTGCACAAAATTACAAGTATTTTCTTCTTTTCTTGGTATGTCTGCTTTATTTTTGAATTAGTTGTACATACATTTTGTCCTTTTTGAAATCCTACAAGTTTGGTTCCTATTTTCAAGTCTCTTTTAGAAACATAAGTTGTGCCTTGGAGTGTTTCTTTTTGCTCTAACATTCTGATTATAGTAATATATTTTGTGATTGCAATTCATGAGATGTTAAGGAGAAATACTTCGGTTTTCTTGGATTGCTTTGACTATGTATTCCCATCACTGCAGTTTTACACGTTCCTCGAGACTAGTCTTGTGACTATGGCCTTGTTGCCACATTTCATAGCATTTTTTAGTGATGGAGAAATTCCCGGAACCCCCGGCACCCTTGCTACCACTTTCCTTGCCTTTGGTAAGTGTTGCTTTGACTGATCTTCTGACCAAGTTAACTTCTGCGACTTTGTACAAATGTATGACTATGTTCTCTTGTCACAGTTTTGAATTTGGCATTTGCATTGAGCGTCTTGGGGTTTTTGATCATGCACATATCTTTGGTTTCAGCTAATACCACTACCATTGAGGTACTGTGATTTTCTCTTCATATTGAAGCTCAATTTCATGTCATAATAGTTGGGTTTTTTTAGTATTTTTCATTATATTTATTATTTTAGTACCGTGCCATAATACAGGGAGACATGCTGAAAATCATTAGTGTGTTAATTTCCCCCCTCTCCCCTTGCCCTAATTTACTGAATATCCTCAATGAGAATTTAGATCCATCTTTCAGCTAGATCATGTGGTGTATTGTGCTTCTTGATGATTAGAATGCAGCATAAATGGACTCAAAGTTAAAAAATTGGTTATTGTCTTTGAAACAGGCATATGAGAAGAAAAGCACTCCAAAATGGCGTTATGACCTTGGTCGAAAGAAAAATTTTGAGCAGGTTAATTTTTTTTACAAATACATCGCTATTTACCATTACATGCAATTCTTGCACAAAAAAGGCATTGATGTTTGGTCATTCGATGATTGATCTGGTTGAAATCAGTTAATCCCTGTTACTGTCCTTTATCATTTGGGTTGTCTGGAATTTCTTTTAAAAGTTTTGCTTCTAATGTTTCTTCGACAAGTCCTCGTGGCAGTTGGTACTTTTTTGTTGGAGGCCAACTTTTTTAGTATTTGTGCTGAATTATTGGTTAGAAGTTAGTAGTTTTACACTGTAACTGGGTAACTGGAGTATGTGGTCTTGTAGCTGGCTTTTCTGGCATGCTGTCATCAGTTTACTCAAGTTCTGGTTTTGGTATATATATAGGTGTTTGGAACAGACAAGCTATACTGGTTCATTCCCGGTTATTCAGATGAGGATTTACGACGGATGCCAGCACTCCAGGGTCTTGAATATCCATCAAAGCCTGATTTCGATTCCCAGGAATTCTAAAAAGTAAAAACCAAACCACCACAGGCAGGAAAATTTTCTTCTAACTCTCTATCGGTACAGAAGCTTCAGGCGTCGCTCCCTTTGTGAGGTATATATCACGCTCAGTGTTGGGTTTCGGCTTCTAACCATTGATTCCCACAGGCATCTTCTTCACCTAGAAATAAAGAGTAGAGGGAGGAAGAGAGAGAATATGAAGCAGGGAAAGCAAGCAGCATATGATTAAAATGGTGTAGGGAGAGCAGTAGGCTTTGCTTATGAAATGTTAACATTTGACGTTGTTGTATTGTAGATTTGTTGTATGTACTGATTGGAAATAAAGAGATTGCTTTTGGTGGATGATAATGTCCATTTTCTATTCAACTGTGGCATACTATGTTCTTGTTTCCATAATTTCTAAGTTCTCTTCATCAGCCTACGGATTTGATAAATTTATTATTAATTTTGCAAGGGTTTTGTATCTGTTTACCGTAATGCAAGTTCATAAATTTTCATTGAAACGTAGCTAGCCTAGCCTATGGTGGTACGCTAATCCAACAAATTTCCTTTTTAATTAAGAATATTACGTTATTTATATTTTTATTGACTAATATTTTAATACGGTATTAGATTACGCACGAATATGTATATTTCATATTTTCGCAATAATATAAAATAAAAAATTGGATACAAACTCCATTTTGATAACTCTTAAATTTAAACAAAATCCAATAAATTAAGATCATTATCCTAATAAAACCTGGAACATTCTAGCTTTAACTAGGAGAAGAAAGTGAGACACGTGTCACCTTCTCATACGTTCTTATTTAGTCCCGAATTCAGAGGTAGTGAGAGCAATTTTGACCACGACACAAAGAGAATAGAAAAGGAAAAAAGAAAAAACCTTGAAGCGTCCTTGTGCTTCATTTGAAATATTTCTTCCGGTATTTGAAATCCAATCATTTCACCTGGTAATATCATCTCTCTTTTTCTTGAATTCGCATTTAGAAGTTAGGGAATCAGGTTCATGCTCTATTCGATATTTTCTTCATTTAAAATTGTCTATCTTTATGAATTATGATAGCTTTCATGCAAATTCTGGATGCGGATTACCTGAAGCTGAATTTCGATTCTTTTTCATCTATGATCATGTGAATTCCGAGATCATGATGAATTTTTTTTAATAACGAAATGGTTTTGTTATAGGAAATGAGCACTTCAGTAATTTAAGGATTACATGTGTGAAAGTTTCTCGTTTGAATAGTTTTTTCCCTGTATTTTTAGGCAATAGAACGGAACGTAAATAAGCCTTATAGCTGCATGTTTAGTTAGCTAGTTTAATATCAATCTGAAGGAACTAGCATCTCCTTTTAAACAAATGTGATTAATTTATTAACAGCTGCCCTATAAATTATTTTTGAATTATTTTGCTGTTAAGTTGCATTTAAGAGATCAAATATGGTAGAGCTCTATCTCTTTGACTTGTTAGATAGATGATGGTTGATGGAGTTGATAGATTGGTTTCATTTTATTATTCAAGTGTATCCTCTCTAATAGATAGATGGTAAAAGTTTTCTTTTGGTATATCTCAAAAATGTTTCATTTTCGAACTTTTAATTGTTGGTGTTGAAATTTTCTTTTTTGAAATATATTACAATGTTTTTCTCAAGGCCATCTTTGCCAATTCTTATCAGCATGTTTCCTTTTTTAAACTTGTTATGTTCTTTTCAGACAGCAGACAAATGCAGAGGAGAAGAGAAAGCACAAATGACCTCTTTGATAGGGGTGAGCCATTTGATGCTTTCCGAAGGTTTGGTAGCTTTGGATCCCATAATGGTATGATGTCTAGCCTCTTTGGAGGTAAAGATCCTTTTGATGACCCCTTCTTCAGTCGTCCGTTCAGTAGCATATTTGAACCTAGCATCTTTGATCAAAGTACAACTTCTCGTGAAGCACCAAAGGGCAATGGAGGAAAGGGAATAGTTATAGAAGAACTGAACTCTGATGGTGAGGAAGAGAAAGAAAAAGATAAAGGCAATACTGAGCATGATGGTTCAGGCAAGGAGCCATTCGTTGAGCACCTAGATGATAGTGATAATGGTAAATGGAATTTTATTTTGGATGAGTGCATAAGACCTGTATTTTTGTATGTCATAATGATTGAGGTGGTATATTTAACAGATGGGAAGATTCTGAATTTGAATATTAGGAATGAGTATGACAAGGTGAAAGGCTCAAAGGCACAAGCTCCTAATTTTAGTTTTCAGACCTCCAGAGCTACATATGGAGGTGTCGATGGAACTTATTACACTAATACAAGAAGCAGGAAGACAGGCAGTGATGGAGTAAGTAGCTCTTTGTAGTGAGTGCTCAATTATAATTAAAACTCTTCTTGTTTCTAACATATGTGTTGGTCTTTCAGGTGGTGATTGAGGAGAGAAAAGAAGCAGATACAACAACTGGTCAAGCAACACATAGGATTTCTAGAGGAATTCACGATAAGGTAATTATTCCATTGGTGGTCGCACTAGCCTTTCTTGGGAACAATTAAAAAATGGGACGCTAAAGAGGGCAGTTATATATGTCAATTATCGTATTGAATAACTGCAACTTTGGGTGTGTTCTGAAAGGGCATATCCTCCAAGGAACTTCAGAATTCATTGAATGTACAGCTTGTTGTACAATATCAAAATACCTAGTTGATTTGCAGTTATCTATTTCATTGTCACAATGAGACTTATTTTTAAGCTCTACTTTAGAACTGATTTTTGTCATCAGATATATTTTCATGCCGTAATTTGGAATCAGTTTATTTCCTTACCACTTGTCCTCGGAGTTAGTTTTGCTTCTACTGCATTTCATGTATTTGTTCACTTTCGTTTGCTACCTTTCACTGTTATGAGAGATCTTTAGAAATGATAAAGGAAGAACAAAGATTTAACCTTCACTTGCAATAATTTGTGCATTTAATTCTTGCTAGGATTGAGAATGTTCCTTTCTTCATGCAGGGCCATTCTGTTACAAGGAAGCTGAGTTCAGATGGTAAGGTGGACACAACGCAAACATTACACAACTTGAATGAAGGTTTGTTCCCTGGTTTGCTTACCGTGATTATTCAAGAACATTGTGCTTGAATGGAACTGATATTTTTCGTATTGCAACTTATTAGACGAGCTTGCGGAGTTTGAAAAGGCCTGGGAAGGTAATAGTCAGGGTCATTTGACTGGTTGGAGCGATGGATTTAGTGCACCTGCGAAAGCTGGTAAATGTTTCTTTTAACCTTTATGAGCGATTATTGGTAGAGATCTTATTGTTTATTCTTTTTTCTTTTGAGCATATAAACTCATTTATTCTAGTTTTACTAGAAAATTTATCGTTAACAAAGAAGGTATCATTTTCATGGATTATGAGTTTGGCATCACTTCTTTCATTTTCTTTTTTCAATATCCAATGCGAACGTAGGATCTGGAACTAATGAGCAAATGGGAGTGGCAGTGAAGGACAGTTGGAGACTTCCATATAGAGAGCAGGCCCGAAACATGGGAAATCAAGGAGCAAACACTGAAGCAAGAACCACTTCTGGGGGTAGAACAAAGAAGGTTGTTAGGATTAATATAGAATGAATCAGGTATGAGCATATACTGGTTATGCCGCTTTGGTCACTGCACTCTAGTGCTCATAGGGTTCTAGCAATAATTCCGAAGCATGGATCTTTTCTCAATTTAGTTGAAAGCATATTTTGTCCTGCTACATATGTATTTGTTTGGGATTCTGGTAATAGTTGAGTAAATGAACACTAGAAACTCTTCATTTTAAAGTTGTTTTGCATTAAAACTAGCGATACAAGTGAAATGGAAAGAAAAGAAAGGGCAGAATTTCATTATGGTCTATCCTCGGCTCTTTCTTGGTTGTGTAAAAGTTACTTTGATTGTTCATAATTGCTATTGTACTTGTGGGCTTTAACCAGGCTCATTTTTCTTTTGAAAGAAACAAACGACGTCGTTTTGCACTCAATCCACTCCATCGTAGCTGGATAGTGCATGAATTTTGGCCGTTGAAAACCGTTGAAAGATGATAATATCTGAAGCGTTTGTCTTTTTGTTCAAATAATATCTAAAGATGATAATATCTAGAGTATGGACACACTAATTTCTAACAAGGGATTGTAGAATCTAAAACACAGAGAATAGAGTTGATGCTTATCTGTGCGAATCTAAACCAGCCTTGGAACTCAACACTGCCAACTTTAGCTCTTCTCCAGAAATGCAGGACTCTGACCGACGTAAACCAAATCCACGGCCGTTTAATAACCACTGGTTTCATCAGAAGCCAAGTTCTCACCACCAAAATCGTCCTCACTTTCTCTCCTTCACCCTTCACTCCTTTAGTAGATTTCGCTCGCTATGTCTTCTTTACGTACCTTGCTTTTCGTTCACCTAAACAAGACGAGGACCCTTTTCTTTGGAATGCCGTAATAAAGTCATATTCTCATGGACGTGAGGCGCAAGAAGCTTTTATCATTCTCTGTTTGATGCTTGAGAATGGGGTTCCTTTTGATAAATTCTCGTTGTCTTTGGTGCTTAAAGCCTGCTCTCAATTGGGTTTATTGAGGGAAGGAATGCAGGTACACGGTTTGCTTAGAAAGCTGAATTTTGGGTCTGATTTATTTTTACAAAATTGTTTAATTTCTTATTATTTACGCTGTGGGTTTATTGGATATGCACGTCAATTATTTGATAGAATGTCTATGCGGGATTCTGTTTCATATAATTCGATGATTGATGGGTATATTAAAAGGGGGATGATTGATTTAGCAAAGGAGTTGTTTGACGTTATGCCACTAGAGAATAAGAATTTGATAACTTGGAATTCCATGATTAGTGGTTACACGCAATTGAAAGATGGGATGGGTTTGGCTTTGGGACTCTTTGAGAAAATGCCTGATAGAGATTTGATTTCTTGGAATTCAATGATTAATGGGTTTGTAAAGTGTGGGAACATGGAAGATGCCCAGATATTGTTCGATAAGATGCCGAGAAGGGATGTCGTCAGTTGGGCTAATATGATCAATGGATATGCTAAAGTAGGTAAGATTGATCTAGCTAGGTCTTTGTTTAATGAAATGTCAGAAAGAGATATTGTTGTCTGTAATGCCATGATGGCTGGTTGTGTCCAAAATGGATATTGTGGAGAAGCTTTGGAAATATTTTATCATCTACCAAGGAATTGTAGTTTGCAACCTGATAGTGCCACATTGTTGATTGCTCTTTCAGCAATTGCACAATTAGGGCATGTCGACAGAGGGTTAGCACTACATCATTATCTAAAGCAAAAAAAGTTCTCTTTGGGCGGAAGGCTTGGCGTTGCTCTTATTGACATGTATTCAAAATGTGGGAGCATAAAGAATGCTGTGTTGGTTTTTGAGGGTATAAAATATAAGACTGTTGATCATTGGAATGCTATGATTGGTGGATTAGCTATTCATGGCATGGGTGAATTGGCTTTCAAATTGCTCATGGATATGGAAAAGCTTTGTGTGGAACCCGATGATATCACATACATTGGGGTGCTGAATGCTTGCGGCCATGCTGGCTTGGTGAAGGAAGGCCTAATTTGCTTTGATATCATGAGAAGAGTTCACAAGATGGTACCGAAACTGCAACACTATGGATGCGTAGTAGACATCCTAGGCCGGGCAGGGCAGATAGATGTAGCAAGAAAATTTATAGAGGAAATGCCTATTGAAGCCAATGATGTGATATGGAGAAGTTTGCTCAGTGCTTGCAAAAACCATGAGAACATTGAAGTTGGAGAACCAGCGGGTAAGCATTTAATCACACTGGACTCTTGTAATTCAAGCTCTTATGTACTTCTATCCAACATGTATGCTGGTCTGGGTATGTGGAACGCTGTTAGTAGTGTCAGGTTGATGATGAAAGAAAGAAATTTGAAGAAAATTCCTGGTTGCAGCCGGATTGAACTTGAGGGAACTGTTCATGAATTCTTTGTGCAAGATAAGTCGCATCCCCAAGTTATGGAGATATATTCATTGTTGGATAGTTTATTAACATCCAATTCAGAAGTCACACCTTACGTACATCATGGCTAGTTTGGAACCTTACAACCTCGAAGCCTGCAAGTCAATTATAGATTTAACTAGGAGCTTATTTCATGTAAGCATGCAAGCCAGGAGGTATCTAGTTTTTATCAACATCCCAGGCTGTCTTAATTTGATAGCGTATTAAAAGATCTCATCTGTATGCCGTCTGATTAATTTAAGTAAATTTCCAATGGGTTTTTGTTTTTTCCTCCCTTCTGTGGTCGTCGTCATCTTCCACTGATTCACGTGTGGAGCAATTCTACCTAGTGAAACAAATCCAAGAAAAAACCTCTATGAAAAAACTTTTCAAATATGAAAAAATGAAATGAAAGATGAATTATTCCAATATACTAAACATAAGATTTAACACATTAAGTATCTCAACTTCAAATTAAGTGGACTAGTTCTTTTACGGCATTAATAGAACGTAATACAAAAAGTCCAACTCCTCCTAGCCGATCCAGAAGAATATCAATCGAAGCACAGGAGGACAGTTCAAAATTTGATTTATCTAGGCCACAAGAGTGCTGGCAGTAGTAGACTCACTGGATTGGAAAAAAAATAAAGTTCATTAAAATTTACGAGCTAAAACCAATTCATGGCAAGAGAGTAGAGAGTAAAAGGCAATAACCACAGAAACACTCACTATTTCCACACTGGTGGCAGCTTCTTTGTCTTCTTATAATAGCGGGCGAGTCGGTGGGTCCTGCTCTCAACCAAGATCAACCTAAACTTGGAATCCTTGTCTTTTCGGTTCCTCTCAAGATGCTTTCTGATGGCAACGGCTTTCTTAATCAGGTGGTACAGATCCTCGGGTATTTCAGGAGCAAGACCTGACAAAGACAAAGGGATGCGTTGAATGTTAATCTTCCAATCTGAAGGAAAATGGAATAGCAGAAAATGATGAATAAAGATGCACCATGGGCTTTCAGTATGCGCAGAATCTTGCTGCCAGTAACACTCTTCACCTGAGCAATCCCATGAGAATCTCGGAGAATGACACCAATTTGAGATGGGGTCAAACCCTTCTTTGCAAACTTGCAAATGTTATCCTCAACCTAAAAGATGAAATCAAGATAGGGGTTTGAGGAAGACTTGATTAACAACTACTATTATTTCATTCGTTCAAGACTACAACTTCCACCTACATTTGTGGGATATATAAACCAAAATAATATCTTCCACAAAAATATAGTAACCTGAGCTCGAAACAACTTGAGGCTTATGTCAAGTAACCAACAGAAAGAATAAATGACTATTAAGATTGCACATTTCACAAAGTTGAAAAAAGTCAAAACAAAATACTGAAACATAAGTACATGCAATATCAAACTTCAATTTTCTATTGAACCTATCTTTAGTTTTACTTCATAAATCCTGACAAGTTTAACTTCATGAAGCAAAGCAACCAGTTTAAAATGTATGCATTACTATAGAAAAACTCTAGACTTCAAGCAGAGCATAACATTGCATTGAATTGTATCACAGCCAATGAGGATAACAACTATTCCATGTTACATTTGTTAAAGCATCTGGTTCTTCGAGGACTCAACTGACATAAGGCATTAAAGGAGTAACTCCACTTCTCATATAACCAATTTCGAAACGAAAAGTCGAAATCTCTTTTAAAGAAGATAAAAGGATACTATCATTCATTTGCCTAACTAAAGCAGAAGCAAAAGCTTAGGGCATGGTTAAAACAGTGACTCACATCTTGAGAGGACTTGACCTGTAGCAGGCAGATGCAGAATCCCTACTGCACAGACAGTCATGCCAAAAACAGAAGCAATTACAGTACAATTCGACCAGACAATCACATGGTTGTTTATGATAAAAGATTTAGAAAGAAAAGAAAAAAATAAACAAAAAAAGAGATTCTAAAGAGGATACAAACCCTCGGCTGTGCATACGACCCATGATGGAAGAATTCCAAGCTTAGCTGCTTCACTCTGATTCTGTATTGCCTGCTAATTGCTAAGAGCAAAGAAACCCTAGCCTAGAATCAAAGCGGAAGTTTGGGCTAGGGTTTTTATTCTTCTAGTCCTTCTGTTAGTGATTCATTATTGGGCTTTTTTTTTTCCATTGATGGTTTAGTTTTTAATTAAGCCTATTATTTATGTAGATTAGCCCAAGAAAGCTTCAAAGGCAAAATGACCCCAGCAATTTTTTCTTTGTCGATTTTAAATTAGGATTTCAATCCTTCAAATTACTTTCTTACCCTTATGGAGGTATTTTGTCTCATTTATGATATGCAAACCGAGCCTGAAATTTGAGTATTTCCATTGTTCAAGATGGATAAAGGAAACGCCCAATCCTGGAGCTTTGAGGCTTCGGAACAATGGGACAACAGAAAAAAAGGCCAAGGTTATCCACTTTGGGAGACCACCACCACCTTTTCATCCCATCTCGTATTCCGCAACACCCATTCCAACAACAGCTTACACACAGACAACTGCACATGCCTCAACGCCATTCTGACTTCTCATGTATTCAATGGACTTCTTCGTACATGAAAAAACTTTCCTTATCCACTACTGACCATGACACAGAAAACAGCAAAATTCAACACAAATCAAGCTGGTAAGATAAGTACAAAAGAAGTATTATGGAGCCTCGTCATTTTGGCCAAGCTAACTCGATAGATGCCTCGGAAAGTTTTAGTTTAGCAGACAACATATTTGATTTAATCTAACACTCCATCAAATTCTTTAAACTAGCACTATAGGCTTGATGTTTATTAAAGAGTTGTCTCGGTAAGAATTTCGTCAACCTCCTTAATAAAGTACATTCTTCAATGAAAGAACCCATAATTATCTTTCACTGCCAGTGGAACACTAAAAACATTTATGATTCTGAAAGTAGACAAATGGCATCAACCCCACAAGACACAATAACCGATCTTAGATAATATGAGAAAAAAACTACTGATTCAGATGTGTCTGACCCAGTATTCCATATCTTGCTTTGATGAACAATCCATGCGACTTCATTTTAGCTACATATATGCTCACATCGTGTAAAATGAGGTTTTCAACCGCTGCAACACTTACGAAGACACCACTTTCCATGAAAATGCCAAAGCTAAAATAAATTATCAAAAGATAGCTTTAAGCAGATGCTTCTATTGATAAGGATCTTTTAGTTCTTTATGGACCACGCCATGAATAAAATCGTCTTGGATTGCCTAGTGTTCCACTATTTGTAAACCTAAATGATTCTTGGATCATGGACCAAGTTGGATAACACTACTTTGTGTACAAAGCTCAAAAAATCCATAAATCAAGCAGCAACAGAAAAATCATAGTCCTAAAGTTAAACAGCCGATTGCCAGCTCTTAAACATTAATCAAACATATCTTAGGAACCCTATCATATTTATTCATTTATATCAAGCTCTAAGAAAAAATATGAAAGGAGCAATACCTCTATGCTATTGAATGAAAATGTGCAATTAGCAATGATCTAGCATTAACTAAAAAAGAAGAAATAAACAAAACTTGGACCATTGGCTTTTTTAGGTGTCAAAGTCAAGAAAAAATTACTTATCTTAAAGGCAAAAGAGAACAGCAAGGAATCAACATCAGCATATTAATTTTACAAAAGTACAATGAAGTTAGAGGGCATCTTTTTTTTTCTTTTGCTTTGGGGGGTGGGGATTGGTAAACATTAGAAGAAAAGTCACAAAGTAAATATCCAGATGCAACCCAATGGTCGTATTATCGAGTTCTATTTTATTATCAATGACATATGCTCTATCAGTTCATAAGCTCTAAACGGAAAAACTACAACAGTTACATTTCAAGGGACAGAAAAATGAAAAAAAATAAAATCTGGTGTTCTTTTGATACAACGTGTGCCTGGCCAGCAAACAATGTCCAGTTATCACAAAACTTCTCCCAAGTAGGACATAATATCCTTCCTTATACGATGGCATCATTAAAGATGTATGAAACAACGATAATTTCCTAACGAACAGAGTATTGTTAAAAACAAGGATTCGAATGATAATGAACAAGAATTTGGAGGCTCGTACCGCAATTCAAAGAATGAATTACCCAGCAGCCTTCTTCCCACCATTATAGTAACTAAGATACCACCTGACAAATTTCTTCAAACCAGTCTGCAAATCAGTTGAGGGCTTATATCCAAGCTCTCTCTGAGCCAAGCTAATATTGGCATGAGTAAACTGAACATCCCCGTTTCGTGGCAACTTCATAATATCCCTCTTTGCATAAACTTTCAACAGCCTCTCCAAGATACTCACAAGATCTGAAACTGGCACAGGCGAAGTATTCCCCAAATTATATACCCTCAGTTGAGCCGGACCCTTCTTCTTCCCTCCACTTCCGGTACTCTTCTCGGCAGTATCCAGTGCTGCTAAACACCCTTTAACAATATCATCAATGTAGGTAAAATCCCTAGCCACCGTACCATGATTAGCTGCCTCAAATATTGGTATGGACTTCCCCTTCAAAATATCCCTAGTGAAAAAGAAATATGCCATATCCGGCCTTCCCCATGGACCATAAACCGTGAAAAACCTCAAACCAGTTAAAGAAAGTCCATATATATGATTATAAGTATGTGCAATTTCTTCACCAGCTTTCTTAGTAGCAGCATATAAACTAGCAGGCTGATCAGTCCTATCTTTCTCAGAAAACGGAACTTTGGTATTAAGACCGTAAACAGAACTAGAAGAAGCCCACACAATTGCAGGCTGTGGATTGGCTGACTTACAAACTTCAAGTAAACTAACAAGACCAGCAATGTTGCTATGAACATAAGAGCCAGGGTTTTCCATTGCATACCTGACCCCAGCTTGAGCAGCCAAATGCATAACGTGCGTAAATGCAACAACCTCGAAAAGCTTCCTCAAAAGAGCCGAATCATTGATATCTCCTTCCACAATGAAAACCCCACTTCGTTCCAGAAGTGCTTGCCGAGCCCTTTTCAGTGAAGGGTCATAATAGTCATTGAAATTATCAAGTCCAAGAACACCATCGCCGCGCCTTTTCAAAGCAGCCGACACGTGGGTTCCAACGAAGCCGGCAGCTCCAGTAACCAAAACGGAGATGCCATTGTGGGAACGGACACGAGCAGAGGAACGAACCCTTTTTTCCCAAGCGGGTCCTCCCCAGTTGTACGTACGGAGAGAGCGTCGGGAAGGATCTTGCGGAAGGGGATTGGAAGAGGGAGATCGAAAGAAGAAGATCAAGATCAGGCCCAAGAAGATAAATGACCAAAATGTGAGCTTTGCAAGAGAGGAATGCCACCTTAGCCGATTGTGAACGAACGGCGATTTTTCCATCTTGAATTTCCCCGGCGTTGATGGAATGTCGTCAAGATGAGACATTTGTTTTGACATTTCTGAGGTTATTTGGAAAAAGACGTCGACTTTGGAATATCCTTTTTTTTTTCTTTTTTATTTATTAGGATTTCGAGAAATGGGTATCTATCGTTTGAGGATAACTCTGCTTCGGCGGCGGTGGCGGCTGCGGCTGCGGCTGCGGCGACGGCTAAGGTACAGGCTGAAAGGGGACTTCTTGCTATTATTTTGGGGGTGGATTTTGGGCTGGGGGTGGGGTTGGGGGTGGTGGTGGACTTCTCTCGTGCAAGCTCTCTTTTTATTTTGTGATGAAATGGGGAATCTTTGGAAGGAAGGGTTTGTTTGTTTTGTTTGTTTGTTGTTGGTTTGGGTTTATTTAGTCTCTCTTCTAATGGCTCTAAAATTAAAGAAGAGAGAACAAAAGAGGGTTTTTTTAAATAAAAACAAATGGTACTTAATTTAAAGAAATCAATGGACTTGGTTAAAATTAGGGAGTTTAAACATTTTCTTCTTGTATTTCTTTTGACAATTAAAAAAACAAAGCAAAAACAGAGACAATTAAAACTTAAAACTTTCTCAACAATTTAAGATGATCTTATTCATGATCGGCATGATTTTTCCTAAATATGCAATTAATAACTTAAAAATGGTTTTTTTTTTGCAGCATTATTCTGATTCATTTGTTTCCTAATGTTAATCGATGTCAAAGTGTCTCCAAATATAAATACATTATAATGCCACTACAAATACTGTAGTTATTATTATTATTATTATTGCAGTGTAAGGCAAAAGCAACCAACTTTCCTCTGGAATTTTCTATAGAAATCTTGGATTGTAATTTATGTAAGCTAAGCTAGCATCATGTGGATTGTAGATAGCAATTCACATTGTTAAAGTCTGAAGAAAGAATTACACTAAGCTTGTTCAAACAAAGCTTTACTTCATTTACAAGCCCATCAAAATTAAAGAGGAGTGAGCTTCAAGATTTACACCAAACTCTGACCAAAAACCTCCTTACGCATTGCCCCTTCACCCATCATCTTCATCTTCATCCTTGTTCTTGAAAAACATGTGACAATTTCTAGCATTGAATTTCCTCACGGCTTCCACCAACCCCATGTGAGGATCTGGTGGAAAGGAAGCTGTCTTTAAGTTGTCCTTACTTTAGAGCTGGCAAATAGGCAACAAGTTCCATGCCTGGCTAGTTAATGTAACCAGGAACTAGTAAAAAGTGCATGTTTTTCTATCATTTATGGAAAATACGCTTATCCCATGATCAACAGTAGCTATCCCTTTCAAACAAGTTCCCTTCTGGTTACTGAATCCCCTGCCATTGTCGGCTTCTTCCTCTTATTGTTACGGCAATCTAAACTGCCGCTCCATAGATTATACTAACTTCTTTTCCAAGTTCTCACAATAATGTTTCAACTGAAATTGTATGTGTGCAAAATATAAAAGAAAATTCCCTGTTTTCATAGACATGGAAGGCAAATCTGTGTTGCAGGCCTCAAAGAAGAAAATGGTGAGAGCCCTTGAAATATTCAATGAATCAATCCTCAGTTGAGTTTCATTCTGTTTAATATTACAGTCTTCATGGCAAGAATTAAACACCATGTCATCCATCGCTCTAAGCAGAAAAAGGAGTTACACTTTAGGAAGCTATCATGGCAAACTCAACTTGCCCATGATAGGAGACTATCAAAGATTAAAAGCTGACATCAAATGCAAGGCTGAATTTGCTTTATTCTCTTGTTTTAATGACAGTGGGATGAACCTCTCTCAGTTATTCTTTGTCGACAACTTCAAATCAAGTCAGGGAAGGCTGCAAGAGAGAATGCCAAGGCCATTCAGCGATCATCACGATTGCTGTCTAGTTTAATTTCTCGGATGGAGGAGTGATTACACAATAATCTGGCCCTTCTTCAACTCTTGCTCCGAGCATAATCTAAAGGATTTGTATAAGAATAAAGGTAGCTAGAATCTACCTTCTGAGTTGTGTCTGTGCATACAGCAATCATTCTTTCAGTCTCCTTTTGCTGCTGAAAAGAACCAAGGAAATAGTCTTTAGTTGGGAGGAAGAAGAAGAAGAAATATGCATATTTCAATATCCAAATATAATGTTCATGCCCAGAAATCACTTATTGCTCAGAACTACTGATAATAATAAAAGTAAGCATCATTTTAAAATCAAATTTGTTTCATTCTTGTAAGTGTTGTTTCATTCCTTAGGGAGCAAAGGGCTTGCCAGAAGCAGTGCAAAGAATGAAAGAATTTATTAGCCTTCCTAACAACTAAAGATCTCTGAAAGATGATTAACGAAAACAATTGAATCCAAGTATATGTAAAAAATTTCAATATTAGAATTCTTTCAGTCCTCTCCTTGGATCTGTTTTATAGCAAGAGAGCATAACAGCCAAAAGAAATCCAATAGTTGTGTTGTAGGTGGACCTTCACCTTCCACGGTTCACCATCAAAATAATAAGGCGGCTGAAGAAAAATAATATGGAATCAGGATATATGCTGAATATGCTGAAGTAGCTTTTTCATGTCCAAATCATGCATAAAACCAAAAACCATGTTCTTAAAATAGGTCCCATGCCAATACCAGACTTGACAGTCAATTTCATGGAAATAAACTGAGATACGGCTGGAAAATAAGAGACTGAAATTTCCTACTTTCGCAAGCCATTGTTTGTCAAATAACTTTTAGTCATAAAAGACAAAGAAGATAGACAGGATCTCCAACGACCACAAACATCCCCAAGCCTTTTGAATGGCTTGAAACCATTTCCGAATCATTAAGTTTCGCTTCTAATGACTGGAACCTACCAACAAATTCCAACCACCCACCACCTTTCGTTTTCCGGGTAGGGTCGTATTATTATTTACTTGATACTTCAATAAAATACGTCAAACAAGTAAAGGGTAGAAAATAAGCAATTTAGTGTGGGGGAATCAAACTGTTTATTCTGAAAAGCAAAATTATACAAACTCATTTTATATCTTAGGCCAAAGCAGAAATCCGGAGAAGTCCCAGGAGGAGTTACAAATCCATAAACATAAAGAAACTCTAACCTCCCTTTTGCTCACTGCTGCTATTGATGAATCATAAGCAACAAAAGAAAATTTGAATCTGTTTCTTATTAAAGAAAACAAAACAAAAGAGACTGTCACAATTGGAACAGCTCTTCAGCGACATCTTCAATCGAAAACCTTAAGTTTCCTCAGAGACTTTGAACCAAGCTTAGCAAAGTTCTTTGGCTGCAGCAATAACAGCCTCTGGAGTTAAGCCAAATTCCTTGTATATTCTCCCTGCTGGTGCACTTGCCCCAAACCGATCAATTCCGATTGCCTTCCCTTTGGATCCAACTATCTTCCCCCACCCAAATGTTGATCCAGCCTCAATACTCACTCTAGCTGTTACAGCAGATGGGAAAACACTTTCCTTGTAGGCATCTGATTGCTCATCAAAGAGCTCCCATGAAACAAGGGAGACAACCCTTACAGCCTTCCCTTCCTTCCGTAGTTCATCAGCAGCTTTAACAGCGATCTCTAACTCAGAACCAGTTCCAATCAGAATTACATCAGGATTGTTGCCTGAAGAATTGTCTGAAATGATGTAGCCACCTTTTTCAACCCCCTCAATGGAAGTTCCAGCTAACTGGGGCAGCTTTTGTCTGGAAAGGGCAAGAATTGAGGGTGCCTTCCTCTTGAGGACAGCAACCTTGTATGCTCCAGCCGTTTCATTTCCATCAGCTGGACGGAGCATCAAAACATTAGGCATTGCACGGAAGCTTGCCAAGTGCTCAATTGGCTGGTGAGTTGGTCCATCTTCCCCAAGACCAATGGAATCATGGGTCATAACGTAGATAACTCTAGCCTGACTCAAGGCAGAAATCCTAATGGCGGCCCTCATGTAGTCAGTGAAGACAAAGAAAGTAGCGCAGTATGGAATCAGGCCAGGGCTGTGAAGGGCAATGCCATTGCAGATGGCTCCCATTCCATGTTCCCTAACACCAAACCGAACATTGCGTTCCTCAGGGGTGTCCTTCTGGAAATCCCCAAACATTTTGAGCAAGGTCATGTTGGAAGAAGCAAGATCTGCACTTCCACCAAGAAGTCCTGGGAGTACTTTTACAAGGGCATTAAGATTTTGTTGAGAGAGATTTCTGGTAGCATCAGCTGGGCTCTCTGGAGTGTATGTCTGGAAGTAGCAAAAAGAAAGGGTCACTAGACATTCTACATTCCAATAAAATCAGACAGCATTAATCATATTAAGAAAATTGTGAAAATTATGGATGTTTGACATCAGAAGTCTACTCACTGGAAGTGCCTTCTCCCAGCCAGCAGGTAGTTCACCAGTGATTATTGATTTGAGCTCTGCAGCTTCCTCTTTGTACTTCTTCTCATATGCAGAAAACTTTGCATTCCATTCAGCTTCGAGAGCAGCCCCTTGAGGGACATGGCGACTCCAGTGCCTGCAAAAATGGCAGAAAAGTTTGAACATCAAACCAAAATATAATCAGATGGAGTATTTACTGATCTCCCCTTACCCTTTCACATCTTCAGGTACATGGAAAGGCTCATATGGCCATCCAAGGTTTTTCCTAGTAGCGTCCACTTCCTTGGCACCCAATGCACTACCATGTACACTGTATGAGTTTGCCTTGTTTGGAGATCCATAACCAATGGTGGTTGTCACCTGAAAAGAACAAGAAGAAAAAGCAACTTCAAAAAACTCAATAACAAAGTCAAAGTGTAAATACATAGAGAGACGCAAGAATTTTCAATTTTCAATAAGGGCATTCTTCATGCTTCTAATATGATGTAGCACACTTTTATCAAAAGCTATAGCGGAGAAATGAGTTTAACTAAGAATCATGAACCTTTAAATTTCAAGAATACAATATTCACATCAATCTAGAATACAAGCGTATTACTTCAAAACAAAGAATTTCGAAAATATCAGACCTTGATCAGAGTGGGCTTGTCTTTGACAGCCTTTGCTTCCTTAATAGCAGCACGAATTTCATCGTAGCCAGTGTTTCCATTCTTGACCCAGATAACATGCCACCCAAGCCCCTCAAAACGCTTATCAACACTCTCTGTAAACGCAATTTCAGTGTCTCCATCAATGGAAATGTGGTTGTCATCATAGAAAGCTATAAGCTTTCCAAGTCCCCAGTGCCCAGCAAGTGAACAAGCTTCATTTGCAATACCCTCCATCTGGCAACCATCTCCCAAAATAACATATCTACAACAACAAAGGCCAAACTATCACTAAGATTGAGCATGCAGGCAATAAAAAACAAAGGACAGAATTGGCAAGTATACGTGTAGTGGTCGATGATCTCATTGTCTGGCTTATTGAATCTAGCAGCCAAGTGTTTCTCAGCAAGAGCCAATCCAACAGCATTTGCAATGCCTTGACCAAGAGGACCTGGAGGTAAAGGAAAAAGCCAGATATAAGCGCACACATTTCACTTTTATTGACAAAATCAAATACAAATCACTTTGCCAGAGGAGTCAAACAAACCAGTTGTGACTTCAACTCCAGGTGTTTCAAAGTTCTCAGGGTGTCCTGGAGTTCTGCTTTCCCACTGCCTGAAATTCTTCAAATCATCTTCCTAAAGGATAATCCGATAATCATAAAGTTTAGTCCTTTAGTGCAAGAATCAACTGCGTTTTACCATAAGTCATCCTAAAAAGAAGTACTACCTAACAATAAAAATAATTTATCAAATAAATAAAGAGGAACTCAGATCCAGTTTTCACCAAACAGATAAAAAAAACGTATGTATCCAAAGTCAAATAGCTCTCAATAATATGAATTCTTTGAAGACTTCTAAAGAAACTTACTCGGACACTGTCGTAACCAGCGAGGTGAAGCAGAGCATACTGTAGCATGCAACCGTGACCAGCGGACAATACGAAACGGTCACGGTTGAACCAATAAGGGTTCTTCGGGTTATATCTCATAACTTCATCGTATAAAATGTGACCCATTGGAGCACAGCCCATGGGCAACCCAGGATGCCCTGAATTGGCTTTCTCGACAGCATCAATGGCCAAGAATCTGATCGTGTTGACCGATTTCTCGATCAATGAAGTCTCGGCGGCAGTACCAATCGTCTCGACAGCGGCAGAACGGACTTGGTGATTCCAGGTAGAGCGCGTGGGAAGGCGGCGACGGGAAGTGGAAGGGCGTGGGGCAGCAGATTTAAGGCCGGAGAAAGTGGGAATAGAGAGGGCAGAGAGAGAGACGCGGTGATCAGAGGGTTGGGCGGAGCCATGGGAAGAGATGGCTCGGGCAAGGAGGGCTTGAGATAGGGTGAGAGAGGAAGAAGAGGCCATTGTTTTTCGATCGAATAGAGAGGCTGGTGAAAGGGAAAGGAAATGACCCTCGGCCGCTTTGTTTATTGGTAATGTGAAGAGAAAGAGAGACTTTTTAACTCATAATATATATTCAAATGCAAAAGGCAATGGGGGCAAGTAGTCGTAACTCGTAACCAGTCCAGTAGCCACCAACTCTCCTTGATCTTCTCGTCTACCCAAAGGGACAAAATGAGAACAGATGAGCTGACCGTTAGATTCGAAGAGTGCCGGATCTCAACCGTTGACTGTGGGTAGCAATGTCATATTTGCTCTCTCCGCCTTTCATTTCATTTCATTTTCATTTTTTTAAGGTTGCCAGGGTGCTAATATTGTACTGTCAGCTCTCTCCTAAACCCTTCTTCTCTTACTTTATTGTTTAAGTTTAGCCTTTATTACATCAGAAATTTATTTTCCCTACTAATGATGACGTCAATAATCGGCTGGCTGTGGCTGAGGACTCAAAGTGAAAACTGAAAACTGATTTGAGTGATTTCTGGCTTCACCGTTGTGCCTCGGGAGTAGCGGAAATGTAGGGAAAATTTTACATTTACCCCTTCAAGTTTTCAATTTTGGCATTTACCTCTTTAGTAGAACGGAAAGAAGAAATGAAATCAAGTTGGTCGAATTTGGAAGGTAGTTGGTGGGAAGCAAAATTCAAGTTAGTTGGGTGGAGTTGGTCAAGAACATCTAACTTGCTTGGAATTCAATATTCTTGTAAAAGTCATATTTCAAAATAAGAAAAAAAGTCCGAAAAATAGTATCTTCATGTTTCACATTTAACTTTATTTTTAATGTGGCATTTAAGTATTTAAATGCAACTGCTAATATCATTTTGCGGTGCTAACAGATATTGAACGTTTTAGGTTGGATTCTCATTTTTTTTTTACTTAAATCAAACATATGTAAGTGCTTCCCAGAATAATTCCCCTTTTGGCTTGTGTACCTCTTCTTCAGTTCCATCTATATCCTACATCAATTTCATCCATTTAGAGGTTCAATCTTCCAAGCCCTAGCTGTATTGGTGGTTCAAAAGAATGCGAGGATTTCTCAGTCTATGCTATTTCGTCCTTCATTAAAACAATTTGACTTTATTATTATTTTTGGATAAGTAATTGGTTTTATTATGCCCAAAAAGCAGATGGTTGCTACAGTTTTACATCATCACACAAGCTGAATAAAAATGCATAAAATAAGCTACACGACAAATACAATTTTTCAAGCGAGCGACCTGCAATAACTGGCCATGAATGTCTTGAACCTACTCCTCATGGTTACACCATGCACGTTAAACACTGTTACTATGGCACAATAAACACGGGACGATGCAAAATTTTAAGATTATTTTTTATGTTCGGGTTTAGCCCAAAAAATAAATATAAAATTTTATTTATGCTCAATCCATATTAAAAATACTAAACTTAAATTCGATTCAGTCCACACGTATTAAATTTTTTAAAAATATATATAATACATCAAATATAATAAAATAAATGTTTACCAACAAATTAAAAATACATTAAATAATTTTTATACTTAAATAAGACTATAACAACAAAACAACATTAACAATATAGTAGCAAAACAACAGTAATATAATAACAATATGATAACAAAACAACAAGAAAATAACTAATTCGAACCGGACTTGAATAAAAAAATTCTACCCGAGACTGATTTATTTAAAAAATGGGCCTATTTTCGAATCCCGTTTTCTAAACTTATATTTCTGCTCAATCTCTACTAGCTTTTTAGACGGGTGTTCGAGTTCTAGCAGGTAGATCGACCCCAATTAGGCAAGCACACATCTAACAATAGCAAGGAAACTGAGAAGTTTAAACAAGAGGCATAGGCATAGGCATATCCATATCTAGCTTTAAAATGGGCCCCCAATGCATTAACCAGCGAAACCAGACCTACAGTGAGAAGGCCGAAATTTCTCTTAGGCAGTCCCCATATTTAGGGCCTCTCTCGTTTTGAGCTAGTCCCTTAATACTTAACACATACATATCCCCTAACTCGAAATAATTAGTGGGATGGATGATCATTAGGCGTGACATGAACCATGATTATAGTATTTTCATACACTCAAAATACAGCTAATTTAATCTCCTTATTTTGACCTACTTGATTCACTTCCTTGTAAAAAGAAATTAAAAATTATGAACTAACAAGCTTCTTATAATTTTTTTGTAATTTATAATTTGAAGATAAAAGGAAACTAGAAAGACCAATTTTGAATTCCAAGATAACACATCAGTCATCATAGCCATAGGGTGTGCTTTGTTCTATAGTGGTGGACCGTGGGCCTACTACCCCCAAAAAAGAAAAACTTCAGCAAAAGGTTACCTATTCGACGCTTTGCTTCTCTGTCGCTGACTTGTTTAATAATTTTGTCCGAAAATATTCCCCATCTCGTCTGGCTCCGTCTCCGATCAGGTAAATTTCTTCTTCCACCCGACAAAGCTAATCACTACCAAACCAAAAAATTACCTTGTTAACCATGGTCAGTGTAGGTCTTATATTACTGTACAACCATAGATTTGGAGTTTAAGTTGCTTGCTTTTTCCCTTTAAACAAAGGATATTTTCTCTTTAACCTAAATATTGTTGTCATTACTGGAATCTTGTTTAGCTGAACGGTTTGCTTATAAGAATGTGTTATTTACCTCGTTTTCTCACCCAAATGAAGAATTCTGAGTGGTTCCAGAATTTTATCATTTTCTTCTTAAAACTTTGCTTTTAGGGTTGTAGTGTACCTTATGAGATGAACTTCCAAAATGATTAATGATTAATTATTTGTTGCATATGTTTTAATCTATCATGCTCTTGGAAACAATTTAATTATTCATTACTATTGCTTTCAGGTTGAAGGTGATTATGTTTACTGGATATATCTTGGAGAGGGGCTGTGATCTTTTCAGGTATGTACAGGTCCTTACTCTTTTGTTATATATCTACTTGTGTCCCCGTAGAGTATTCAATTACCAAGATGTGTGCCTGATGACTTGGATCACTATGAAATTTCAACTGTATTTTTGTGTTCCTATTGTGTATGAAATATATGTTAAATGTAGGGATCACCCTTTGTTGTTTATAATTTCCAAGTTACCATACAGCACAGAAATATCAGTCAAGTGATGCTGTGTGTTAAACCAGAAGTTAGATTTTAACTGAGAACTTGGCGAGTTTAATAAATATAGAGATTGCTCCGTGTTGGTATATTATGTTCAGTTTGAGAACTCGTTCAAATCTTAACCATGTCTAGAATAGCAGATCATGCTGAGAGCCATCTGTCTTTTGTATTTTGATGCTTTGCATCATATATGATATTCGTGGAAACTTGCATAAGGTTTACTTACATTAGTAATGTTGTCCAAATTTGCAGGTGTTCTGGTAGCAGTAGCCTTTCTGAAAGATTCCATTTCAATTATCCCCTTGGTTGGTAACAACTATGCTACCGACTGGGGCAAAAGATACTCATATCCGTGATAGCAGCAATCAAAAAGTCCACCCTCAACCTATGGAAGAGAGCATGAACCAGAACCCAGAAGCTGTGGAAGCTCTAATATCCAAATTATTTACGAACATCTCCTCCCTCAAGTCAGCTTATATTCAGCTACAAACTGCTCATACTCCCTATGACCCTGAAAAAATTCAAGCTGCTGATAAACTTGTAATATCTGAGCTGAAGAATATATCTGAACTGAAGCACTTCTATAGAGAAAAGAACCCCAAGCCAGTGTGCGTTTCTCCTCAAGATTCTCGTTTAGCTGCTGAGATCCAAGAACAACAGAGCCTGCTGAAAACCTATGAGGTCATGGTTAAGAAATTTCAGTCTGAAATTCAGAACAAGGATTCTGAGATTCGACAGTTGCAGCAGCAAATTGAAGATGCAAACCAGAAGAGAGTGAAACTGGAAAAGAATATAAAGCTTAGGGGCTTGTCTATGAAGGAATCTGAAGGCTCAGGAGAAGAAAATGGATTCTTTCCTGCGGATTTGACCCCTGAGCTCTTCACATCAGTTGTTGAATCTGCTTACAAAGCTATTCATGATTTTTCTAAACCATTAATCAACATGATGAAAGCTGCTGGTTGGGACCTTGATGCTGCCGCTGACTCAATTGAGCCCAATGTGGTTTATGCCAAGAGAGCTCACAAGAAATATGCATTTGAGTCCCACATTTGCCAGAGGATGTTCAGTGGGTTTCAACAGGAGAGCTTCTCCATTAAATTGGATAATGTTACAGTCAATAAAGAGAGCTTCTTCCAGCAATATCTGGCTCTGAGGGAGATGGATCCATTGGACATGTTGGGCCAGAATCCTGATTCCTTATTCGGGAAATTTTCCCAGAGCAAGTACCTGATGGTTGTTCATCCAAAGATGGAAGCTTCGTTCTTTGGAAATTTAGACCAGCGTAATTATGTAACAGGAGGTGGGCATCCTAGGACTCCATTTTACCAAGCCTTTCTAAAATTGGCTAAATCTATTTGGCTTTTGCATCGGCTGGCTTACTCATTCAACCCTAACGTGAAAGTCTTTCAAGTTAAAAGGGGAAGTGAATATTCAGAGGTTTATATGGAAAGTGTAGTGAAGAATTTGATAATGGATGAAAGCGAGGAGAAGCCTAAGGTTGGGCTCATGGTCATGCCTGGCTTTTGGATTGGTGGCAGTGTCATCCAGAGCCGAGTTTATCTTTCCGGAATGAAGGTTAACGAGTAAATTACCACCACTATGCAAATCTAAGAGTTTGATGAGTAATACACGTATGGACTAATATAGTGTGCTGTTTGTCTTTGTGATTTGTTGTTATTGCTGTAGTCATGCAACTGTAGTAATTGTATTACGACATAGGAGCTCACTGTTTGTTGACAAAGTTCCTTTGTCTTTGTGTGCTTCAACTGTTCTTCTGGGTTTGATTGCCTGCAAGAATGCAGCAGACAGTCCATGATTTGAGCATCATCTGTCTCTACGCTGCATTGGGACCTTAGATTACTGAAGAGCAGATGTAAGAAAGAGGTTATGGTGATGAAAACGTTGTTGTTCATCTCAAAAACGGTGTTTGATCATCAATGTTTCCGTTTTCATGTTAAATGGTATTACTTGTTCTTTTCATGTGACTGCATAGATATGTACAAGCTGCTATCCTAGATAACAGATGTTGATCTATTCTATTGCATGTATTTAACATGTATACTACTGTTATTCAAAACTGACCCAGGACTCAGCTTTAGCTTACATGGTTAGTTTTGTTCTTATTTTTTTAATTTAATTTCAAACCCAGTTATTTATGTTGGAGCTTGAATTTGAATTAAAATTCTTTTATTATTACTTAAAAATATTAAAGAGTTTTGAATATGTTTATGAATTGCTTGAGATCAATCACAGTCCAATCAAAGTTTTTTTTCCCTTCTAAACCTCATATGATTAATTTGATTGTGCTAGTATTTCTATGTGAAGAGATTCGAGCCTTAAAGATTCAGCTTGGAAAAGCTATACCATTTGATTGATTTTGTGGGTTTGATTTTGAGCAGAAACCACTCAATCACATGATCCATGAGTGCCATAAAATCAAGTAACTTAAACTAACCATAATTTTTGAAGTTTAGATGCATGTTCTTAGCTGGGTCCCTTGAACGAAGGATCATGTTGGCCACAGAAGCTTTAACTAGTTGCGGTCGGCCATAGGCATCGCCGATAAACCAGTCATTTTTGTCAGAAGTCTAGTGCAAATCATACTTTTAGTTTAGTATTTGATGTTAAAGAAAATTTTAGGTTTAGAAAAAAATGTCTTTAAACAGTGTGATGAAAAATTTTATTTTGGTGTTTTGGGCATATGTAGATAAAATGTGGGGTAAGAAATTAAAATCTCAAAACTTACATGTTTAAAATAATTAAAACTTAAAAAAGTCAAAAAATAATAATATTTTCTTAGAGTTCCTTTAAATAGATAGTGTGTTTATTTATGGTTAATGTAAAAAAAGTAATAATAAAATTAGATATTATAAGATGGGATTAAAAAAAAAGTTAAATGTAGTGCACTGGAGGTAAGCGCCTCTCTCCAGAGCAGCCCTTACTTTTGTTGTTTGATTTGTCAAACTATAAAGTCAAAATATTTTTATCTATTTAACATTGTTTTTACTAAAAAAAACCTAACTCATAATTATATAACCCAAAATTTCAACCAAAAAAAAAACCAACATTTTGCATTGTCTCATAATATACTGCAAAAGGAAGCTTCAAATAATGCGCTCTTAACGGCGATTTAACATGATCTGGGAGACATTTTCTTATTTATTCTACTTGCTTCGCTAAATTGACACCAAGTTTATTTGCTCTTTTAACTTCACGTAAATTGCAAGCTTAGCAATGGCTTCGCATGCCACAAATCTTCTTTATATACTTTCCATATGCATTCATTCTTTGTCTCAAGTCTTAGTTCAAACCCTTCAAATATCAGCTTCCCCATTTTTTACCAATGGCCGAACTCCGCCTCTCCATGGTGTTCTTCTTTCTCTTCATCTTCTATTACATTAACCTCAGCACGGTTGAATCATCCATGGCTCGAGCCAGACATTTTAAACATCCGGATACCAAGGCCTTCATTGAGGTCTCGTGTCAAACCACTCTATATCCGGCCCTATGCATTAAATGTCTGGCCCGCTACGCCAACTCCAACGTTCGGAACGAGCAGCAACTGGCTCAAGTTGCCTTGACAGTGAGCCTATACAAGGCTCGTTCAACAAGGTTGTACATGTTGAAGGTGGCAAAAGAGCTGGAGTCAATAAAATCGAAGGAGTGTCCAGCCCTGAGAGATTGCTTGCAACAAATAGATGATAGCATAAACCAGCTTAGCCACTCAATCAGAGAACTCCGCCGGTTTGATCTGAAAGCGGGGATGATCGATGACCTATTTTGGCACATAGATAATGTTGATACTTGGATTAGCGCTGCCCTAACCGATGCTAGCAATTGCGTGGATGAGTTCCCGGGGCATAGGATGAGTAAAATGAAGGCCACCATTAAAGGTAAAGTAATGAACGTTGCACAGCTAACAAGCAATGCACTGGCCTTATTTCACCGATATGCTGCTAGGTATCGATCTGCTACCAACAAGAAACCATAAGGCTAAATGTGATGTGAATATATGATTGTTCTATTGGATTAAAGTGTGAATAACATGAATTTAAAGGCATTACCCAATATGAGACATAAAAATTTAGGTTTAACATATGTTCCTTGTAATTATACTCAAAATAAACCATCATATTAACATCCAAATAGGCGTGTCGGGTCTAATGTTCCAATCTTTGCCTAATAATTTCGTTACGGGCCGAAGAAGAAAAAAAGAAGACGTTTTGTTTTAGGGCCTTGAATTTTCTTCTCTTCTAGGCTTGATAAACATGGACAATTTTCAACTCTGGCTGAAAATGGATTTTTATAAAATGGGTTTTTTGTATTTTCTTGTTGGGCCTATTTGTTTTTTTCCTTTTTTATTTGAACGGTGATTATTTCACTAATTATAATTTGTAAACTACAAAAAGTTGTAGTTATTAACTTCAACGACAACTACGCCTATAAATGGTTGTACTTTTCAATTAAACCACTTCTATATCAATCAACATGATATTAATGGTATCAGTTTATTTTAGTATACAATTTCAAGTTTATTAATATTTTTATTTTCACATATATTTTTTATATAATAAATTATATTATATATATATATGCATTTATATCTCAATTACAATATATTTATATGCAAATATAATTTTTAAAATTATTAATTAGGTTCAATAATTTAATTTAATAATTGTATTTTAAGTTTAAATGTGATTTTATCTTTACCTGTATAGAGTGATGATTAAATCTTTCGTTAGACATCCTTTAGACATTGGTTTAAATCCTGTCACCCCATTTCCTACTTTTAATATTATATAAAATAAAGTTTAAATAAAAATTTTAAAATATTTAAAATAAGATTAATATTGGCCAAAACACACTAGAACAATCGAAATGCATCAAATTTTGACTAAACAATAACTTGGATTATTTGATACTAATCAAGGATAAGAATGATGCATACCAACTGATATAACCGATAAGGATACAGTATTGACTACTATAGTTGTAACTCAAGGAGTTTTTTTTTCCAAAACTCACGTACATTTAAACGTTTTATAAGAAGAATAAACCTACATAATAATTTATTTAGTTATTCACCATTGAAATTATGATTTATTCTCACATGTCCATGTGTTTAATACATGTAAAATATAGATAGTTATAACGTGAATGTATAAACTTTTCATATATATACATATTTTATAGAATTTTGATGTCTAAATAAGATATTAGTTATATAGAAAGAGTCTAGGTATAGGAATGGAAAATTTTGTTTCTCAATTAAACTTTTCAACTAACTTGCACACCTAAAATTAAATTTGTTGAGGAAAAGAAAGTATGGAAGAAGAGAATTATGGTTCACATAGTGGAAAGTGTATCTATTGCAAGTCGAGTTAGTGGTAGAAGGTTGGGCTATATGTCGATTTCTTGGAAAGTTCCCACTGTTTTGGTGAAGGGCTTTTGTAGTTATAAGTAAGGCCGGCCTTTGATTTTCCTAAGCTTAAATATGTGTCTAATGGAGCTTTTATTGGTTTACCCCTCAAGGGCAAGATAGGCCTTCTCATTAGGCAGGTGATGTCTCTTTGTTAGGTCAGCTATGTGACTTGATGTGATGGACTACAAAGTATGTGAGTGATAGATGATAGCCATCTCGTCAATAGAGGCTCACTAGTTAAGTGCTCTAGTTTGGCGTAGCCTCACCTCGTCTCTAAGTGAGATTATAATAGTTCAGTTCAAGGCCACCAAATTCGGCAAGTAAATTCGTAAAAAGTGATTTTAGAAAGTGAGATATCGGGACCTTATTTCTATAAACCGAGTCGTAAATATTTTTATAAATATTTATGGAGTATCATTAATGTAGTATTAAAGTTTCATTGAAAAATTTTAATGTTTCGATAGTTAATTAATTAAAAATGACTAAATTGAAAAAAGTGTAAAACTTACTAATTGTAATATTTAAGAGATTAAATATCTTGATTAATAAAAAGAGGAAGGACTTAAGAAGCAAATATACCAAAATTAAAAGGGTGATGCGGCATAAGGAAGGAAAATAATAAAATAAATTCATTCAATGGCAAAATTGTAATTTAATTGAAATTAAAATGAAACAAATTGAAAATTGAAAACTTTCTAGACATTTCTTATTGTTTCGGTCTAAACTGCCATAGGAGAGAAATTTTTAAGTTGGTTCTTCATATTTTGCTTCATGTGAGTTCAATTATTACCCGTTTCTTGTAATTTTTATATTTTTGAAATTGTTACAATTAGGTCCAACTAAACCTTACCTTAGTTTTTTATCTTATTAAAAATCTTGGAAGTTGCAATTGATGAATCTATATGATTTTAGTTATTAAATTATGAATTTTAGATAAGTACTTTATTAAGTGATTTTTGATGAATTTCCTGATTAGGGACTAAATTGTTGAAATAGTAAAAATATAAGGGTTTGTTGTGAAATTATTACAAAAATGGTTGTATTGGATGCCATGAATAGTCAGCTAGCATGGGTTTGCATTAAAAATAGTTAATTTGCATGATTTGGGCTTAGGGACTAAATTGAATAAAAGTAAAACTTTAGGGGTAATTTTGTAAAAATGTAAAATATGACCAAATTACATGAAATGAATTGTTTTATTGTATAAATTAATAAATTGAATGGAATTATTAATTTAGATCAAGATCGGGTGCAAATTTGAGGAAAATAAAAAATTACCAAAATGCCCATGAACCTTCGTATTTCTGTAATTTAGCCAGGTAAGTTCGTACGGTTAAAATTTAACATTTTGTATAAATTGATGAATGATATTATTTATTCTATTGTTGGAAATAAATTATTGTTGGAATTATAATATTGAATTGGGTTTCGGTTTGAATGGAACGCGGGATTTGAGTACATTCGTAAATTGGTGTACGATGGTATTGGAGGGAGATATTGGCATATAAACCGGAGTTCAGCATTTGTTGCAAACTCTCATGTTTTACTTTCTGTTTGGAGTGATTGGGTGGATCAGCTCTTACGAGCTTCTGTTAGCGTGTTCTGGTGGACCAGCTCTATGAGCTTCTGTTGATGATGTACTCTTATCCGTAGGTCTTTTTTCATATGGAAAATCTCAATACAATAAAATTTTTAATGAATTTGAAAGATTTGTTAATTATTGAATGGCTAATGCCAATTATAAATAATTATGGTTTGATATGTGAATAGCTATTTATACAGCAATTGTGTGAATTAGGACATTATTAATCAAATAAAAGATGTTAGCATGTGCAATTTGAGTATAGTACAAAATGATGTTGAAATGATGTGCTAATATGTATGAATTAAAAAGGTTGACATTTGATAGTTAATTGAAATGGATTGAATTGGTGTATAAATTATGAATGTGTTGATTATTTGAATTGAAAGGAATATATATAGGTGCAAATATGATAATTAGATATTGGTTGTATTTGGAAGTGAAATTAAACTCTATTAACTGTATCGGGCTGAGTCAGATATAGATGGCATGCCATAGGATAAGAAGAGTTCAGGGATTTTTTCTACTTCGAGTCAATGAGCCACCGGGTGCCAATTTACTTTAGTTTAATCGATGAGGCACTAGGTGTCAAATGTATATAGCGCTAGGTACATATTACTTCAAATTTATCCAATAAGGAACTGGGTGCCAAACTGGTGTGTTGGTTGAATCTGTGTATCCGTCCAAGTCCGAGTCGTGTTAATAGGATAATTGAATGAAACGGTACTATGATTGATATTGGATGATATTGTATGAGTATTGAAAATGGGATAGTGATTTGAAACATGAAAATGAGTTATATACATAAATGCATACATAAATGCACTAACTTGTGTATGATGGTGATTAGGCTTATGTCAAGCTTGAGATTATAATTGATGTATATGCTTATGTCTGGTATTATACAAATGAAACGATAAGTTCATAATTGAAATGTGATATGATGAAAAAGGGATTGATGAGTTGAAAAATGTACTTATATATGAGAAATTACGTATGTTATGGTTGAACTTACCCATGTTATGAATAAATATATTAATTAGTTAATTGATTTGTTATTTAAGTTTATGTTTAGTAAATAGAATGAAAAATAAGTAAAGGAAGTTATTCGTAGTTTTATGAAAGGGTTAATGATGATGTATAATATTTATAAAATCCTATTAAGTTAGCAATGAATACATATATGATGTTGATAGACTTACTCATTTATGAGTTAGTGGTTATGTAGTTGATAAATCTTGAGGCATTGATATAGCTTTATATTTAATATATAAAGTTTATTATTGAATTGGAATATTATGATTAAAGTTTGTACGAGCTTCCTAAGCATTCATTACTTACGTAGTTGTTTATCATTTATTTCACATATTATCGGAAGCTCAATTAGGTTGGAAGCTTGTTGGAGTTATATCACACTATCCATCAATTCTATCAGCACGTTCGGATGTTTTGATTTTGGTTATAATGGCATGTATAGATTATTTTCGATAAATGTTGGCCTATATGTGTTTTGTTGAGATAAGCCACTTATTTGACTTATGTTTTGGTGTTTTGGTATTTTGGTGTGTGCATAATTAGCCTTATAATGTTGATGTGTGGAATAATTTGTGGTTGAATGATGAAAGGTAAAATAGTAGTTGAATATGCATATGAGGTATGTTTTATAACTTGGTGTGATTTGATACTATGCTATAGTAAGTGTATATGTATTTGATGCTATTGACTAAGTGATACAATTGGTACCAAATGTCAAGTGTTGGTAAATGTTTTACATGTTGTGTGTTAATGTAATTATACATAAAAGTTGGTTGATTTTTTGGTTACATGGATTACATGATTAACATGTTTATAATTGTCATTTGAGGTGCCTAAAGGCATATTGGTTGTATGTAAGTATACTATATGTTTAAGAGTTGATTTTGCTTGTTTTGGATGCCATAATACGACTTGTTTATATGCATAATGTGGATTGTAGGTTGACACCGAATTGGATGAGAAATATTGTAATGACCAAAAATTCGCGGCCATCGGAAAAAAACATAATCGGGCCTCTGTCTTAGCGAAATGGGTTCATAAATAATTAATAGAATATTTATAAGTTTAGGGATGTGTTTAATAAGGTTTTAATTAAGTGAATTTAGCTTAGTTTAGAGTAATTAGTAAAAGGGACTAAAGTGAATAAAAGGTAAAAGTTTAATTGTAGATTAAAAGAAAGTAAAAAGGACTAAAAAGGTAATTAAACTAAAATCATGAAATTGAGGCAGTTTATGTTTAAAAAAATCTGATATTTTTAAGTTAATATATATTATTATATTATTATATAACAAAGATATTTATGTTTTATTATTATTATTATTATTATTATAAAGTAACGAAAGAAAGAAAAAAAGAAAGAAAATAGAAACAGAACAGGGGACGAAACAGAAAGAAAAGAAAAAGAGAAAAGAAAATAAGAAATTTAGGGTTTTCAATGTTCAATTTTAAATTGGTAAGTCAAATTAAATCCTTTTTCTTGTAATTTTTGAGTTTTTATGAACTTGGAGCAAAATATTATTAAGTATGTGTTGAAATTTTCAAAGATATTAGATTTTTAGACATTAAATTTTATTGAGTAAAAGTGTGAATTGAGGATTGAATTAATAGAATTTCTAACTAGAAGTGGGAGATAGATTAAATTGTAGAATAAGTTATAAAATTTGTATGATAGGGACTAAATTCCAAGAATTTCTAAATTAGGTATTTATGATGAAAATTAGATAGTTAATTTTAAGTTTAGTTGAAATTTGAGTAGAAATGAGATATGAATTGAGATGGAAAAATAAATGAATTTAGTTAGGACTAAATTGAAATTAAGATAGAAATTTAATAGAAATTTAATTATTCAATATAAATTAGTGTTGTATTAATAATATAAAATATTTTTATTTTCGTAGCTAATAAAGAACTCGAGATATCCGCAAAGAAAGGAAAAGAGAAGGTTGACGAAGAGTAATCCGAGAATTACAGTTTATATTTCTATAAACCAAACTTAACATTTAAATTGTTGTTTTTACTATTTGATGTGTATGGAAAGATATTAAGGTAAGTATTAGTGTTTTGATAATGAATTTAATGTATGTGATTTTGTGATCATTGTGAAATGGATATTGAAATAATTAATTACTGTGAATTGGGAAATGAATTGAATACCCTATTAACTGTATCGGACTGAGTCAGATATAACTGGCATGCCATAAGATTGGAAGTGTTCAGGGATACTTCGACCTTGAGTCGATGAAGCACTATAAGTGTCGTATTGTTACTTCGACTTCGAGTCGATGAGGCACCTTGTGTGTCATACTGTTACTATTACTTCGGTTTAATCCGATGAGGTACTAAGTACCGTACTACTACTACTTACTTCGATAAAGCCGATGAGGCACTGAGTGCCGTACTGGTGTGTTGGTTGGATCCGTGTATCCGTTTAAGTCCGAGCTATGTTAATAGGTGTAAACTATTGCACTGAATATCAAAATCACTGTATTACTGGACTGAATAACTGAATGTTATTAATTGTTTGATACTGAATAACTGATTGTTATTTAAATGAATGAATGACTTTATAATTATACTATAATATGCTTGTTATTTATTTATTTATTAAGAATTATTCGTAAATTGTTCGATTTGTCTGGTAATGCCTAGTAACCCTGTTTTGGCGACGGTTTAGGGGTAAAGGGTATTATAATTAGTGGTATCAGAGCTATTTAAGTTTAGTCGAGTCAAGGATTAAATTGAACTTGAGATTTAGTCTAGAGGTACATGCCATAATTGAGTTAAATTTGAGTCGGGATTGGATGTTGATATATATGTATACTGATTTATTGTTTTTGTTTTATAGTTAAAGATGTCTGGTGAAAATATTGAAGATACTGATTGAGAAATGTATAATGAAAATGATGAATTATATGATATGAATAAATCAGAGTCTGCAACGCCAAGTGTAAACCCAATAAGTAATCAACCATCAAATGTTGAAAGGGGTAATACTAGAGAAAGAGATAATTCAAAAATACTCAGAGTGATCGTCGATGCCCTTCAAAGAGCAGTAGGAACTATACCTGTTATGACCCCTAATCCTACTACTCGACGAGCTCCGATTAAAGAGTTACGGAAGTATGGTACTATCGAATTTCTGGGTTCGAAGGGAGTTGACCCGTCAGTAGCTGAAAATTGGATAGAAACTACAAAGAGAATTCTGAAGCAACTTGAATGTACCCCACAGGAAAGCTTATTGTGTGTCGTTTATTTGTTACAAGGAGAAGCGTACGTATGGTGGGAATCGGTAACTCAACATGTATCAGAGGAACAGATAAGTTGAGAATTCTTTTTAGGAGAATTTCAAAAGAAATATTTGGGAGAATTATATATGGAAGATAGGAAACAGGAGTTCTTAATGCTGGAACAAGGTGACATGTCCGTAGCAGATTATGAACGAGAATTTTTGAGACTGAGTAGATGTGCAACCGAATTTGTACCGACTGAAGCTGACAGATGCAAACGATTTCTACAAGGGTTATTATGATGAACTACGATTACAATTGGTGTCTCTCCGAATTACTGAATTTACAGATTTAATTGAGAGAGCTAAAATGGTTGAACAAGTGTTGGGATTAGATAAAAAGCCTGAAATTTCTCGTTCACTTGAAAAGCGTCCTGGAACTACAAGTTCTAATCCACAACTTAAGAGATCAAAAGAATTTCGAGGCAGTTGTAGATTTGGTTCTAGATCAGATAGAAGTGACAAAAATTGTGGTAGGCAGACGACAGTTTCCACTAGTAGCATCAGAGGACCAACTCGGAATACTGAAATTCCAAATTGTCAATACTGTGGAAATAAACATCGAAAAGAGTGTTGGAAATTAATTGGAGGTTGTTTCCGTTGTGGATCCACTGATCATTTTGTTAAAGATTGCCCAAAGATTAAAAGTATAGCACAAGAAGTATCACAGTGATCTTAATCTGTTTCCAGAGGTCGAGGGTCACGCAAAGGTGGCTCAGTTAGTAGAGGAGGTGCTAGAAGAACAAGTGAAGTTGTCACTCAACAATCGGAAGTTGGAGCCCCGCCAGAGCATGCGTTAAAAGAACTCGTGAAGAAGGAGATGTACACAATATGGTGACGGGTATATTTTTATTGTACTCAGAACCCGTTTATGCTTTAATAGATCCAAGATCATCACATCACAATATGGTGACTGGTATATTTTTATTGTACTCAGAACTCGTTTATGCTTTAATAGATCTAGGATCGTCACATTATTATGTTAATACAAAATTAATTGAAATGGGAAAATTAAAACCTGCACTGTCTAGAGTAACAGTAGAAGTATCTAGTCCTCTAGGGCAAACTATGTTAGTAAATCAAATATGTCGAAGATACTCGTTAATGATGCAGGATAGAATCTTTTCTATTGATCTGTTAATTATGCCATTTGGCGACTTTGACATTATACTAGGTATGGACTGACTATCAAAACATGGGGTAATTTTGGACTGCTATAAAAAGAAGTTCACTGTACAGAATGAAATTGGTGATCAGATTGAAGTAAATGGTATTCGGACCAGTGAATTAGTTCGTATTATCTCAGCAATTAAAGCTAGTAAGCTTGTTTATCAAGGTTGTGCTGCTTTCTTAGCATTTGTTATTAATTCAGATTCGGTGGAGAACAAATGTAGTAAAATTCAGACTGCATGTGAATTTCCTGATGTATTTCCTGAAGATTACCTGGATTACCTCCTGATCAGGAAGTTGAATTCGTGATCGAAGTATACCCGGGTATAGATCCAGTGTCGATATCTCCATATTAGATGTCACCTACTGAATTGAATGAGTTGAAGGTACAACTGCAAGATTTACTAGAACGAGGTTTTATACGACCTAGTACCTCACTGTGGGGAGCTCCAGTGTTATTTGTTAAAAAGAAAGATGATTCGATGTGGTTGTGTATTGATTATCGACAATTGAACAAAGTAACAATCAAGAATAAATATCCGTTACCACCTATTGCTGATTTATTTAATCAATTGAGAGGAGCTTCGATATTTTCAAAGATTAATTTAAGATCGGGCTACTATTAGTTAAAGATGAAAGAAAGTAATGTACCGAAGATAACATTTCGTACAAGATATGACCATTACAAGTTCTTAGTAATGCCATTTGGATTAACAAATGCTTCAGCTACTTTTATGGATCTTATGAATCGAATTTTTCAGCCGTACTTGGATCAGTTCGTGGTAATTTTTATTGATGACATTTTGGTATATTCAAAGTCCGAATCTGAACATGAGCAGCATCTTTGAATTGTTTTGCAAACATTACGAGAGAAACAGTTGTATGGGAAATTGAGTAAATGCTAATTTTGGTTATCAGAGGTGGTATTTCTTGGTCACGTGGTATCAGCAGATGGAATTGGAGTGGATCCAAAGAAGATTAAAGCAATCGTCCAGTGGAAAACTCCCAAAAATGTGTCAGAGGTACGTAGTTTTCTTGGATTAGTTGGGTATTATCGAAGGTTTGTGAATGGATTTTCAAAAATAGCTTTACCGATGACAAAATTATTGCAAAAGAATGTTCCGTTTGTCTGGAATGATCAATGTCAAAAAAACTTTATGAAATTAAAGCAGATGTTGACAGAGGCACCATTTTTTACTTTACCAGAATCAGGAAAAGATTTTATTGTGTATAACGATGCTTCTTTAAATGGGCTCGGGTGTGCACTGATGCAAAGTGAAAAAGTGATAACTTATGCTTCTCGATAATTGAAACCACATAAACGTAATTATCCGACACATGATCTGGAATTAGCAGCTGTGATTTTTGCTTTGAAAATATAGAGACACTATTTATACGGTGAAAAATGTTACATTTATACAGATCATAAAAGTCACAAGTATCTTCTGTCATAGAAAGAGTTGAATTTGAGGCAGCGTCGATGGATAGAACTTTTAAAAGATTATGATTGTGTTATTGATTATAATCCAGGTAAAGCTAACGTGGTAGCTGATGCATTGAGTAGGAAGACAGCAATTGAATTGCAAGCGATGTTTGCACAGCTCAGTATTAGTGATGATGGAGGTTAATTGGCTGAATTAAGAATTAAACCAGTGATGTTTGAACGAATCAAGCTAGCCCAATTAGAAAATGATAAGCTAATGAAGAGAAAAGAAATGGTTCAAAGTGACATAGTAGGGAATTTTAGTATTGATAAGCATGATTGTCTGAGATTTTATAATTGAATCTATGTTCTAAATGTTTCAGAATTGAAAGAGTTAATACTTTGAGAAGCACATGATAGTCCTTTTGTATTACATCCCAGATGAATAAAAATGTACCGTGATTTTCGAGAATTATATTGGTGGCCAGGTATGAAGAGGGATATAATGGAATTTGGGGCTAAATGTTTGACATGTCAGCGAGTCAAAGCAAAGCATCAGGTTTCAACTAGTTTACTTCAGCGTACTAACATTCCTAAATGGAAATGAGACTGCATCACAATGGATTTTGTAACAGGGTTACCACTGTCAGCAAGTAAGAAAAATACTATTTGGGTGATTGTTGATCGGCTTACAAAGTCAGCTCATTTTATAGTAGTCAGAACGGATTGGTTACTTCAGAAACTTGCTGAAGTTTATATTTGGGAGATAGTACAATTACATGGTATTCCAGTGTCAATAATTTCTGATCGAGATCTACGGTTTACATCCAGATTTTGAAGGCAACTGCATGAATCTCTTAGTACTCAACTTAATTTTAGCAAAGCATTCCATCCACAGACCGATGGACAATTAGAACGAGTTATTCAGATTCTAGAAGATATGCTTCGAGCTTGTAGTATTGATTTTGAATTAGGTTGGGAACGTTATCTACTGTTAGTTGAATTTGTATGCAATAATAATTTTCAATCAAGTAATCAAACGGTACCATATGAAGCTTTATATGGTCAAAGATATCGGTCACCAGTGTGTTGGATAGAATTGAATGAGAAGAAAATGATTGGGCCAGAATTAATTCAAGAAACAGGAGATACTGTTAAGAAGATTCGAGAAAGATTGAAAGCAACTTTTGACAGGTAGAAGTCATATGCAGATCTGAAACGTAGAGACATTGAGTATGCGATTGGTGATAAGGTATTTCTAAAAGTTTCACCTTGGAAGAAAATTCTGAGATTCGGTCGAAAAGGAAAACTAAGTCCTCGTTTTATTGGGCCATATGAGATTATTGAGAGAGTTGGACCAGTTGCATATCGTCTGGCTTTACTTCCAGAATTGCAAAAAATTCATGATGTTTTTCATGTTTCTATGCTCAGAAGATATCGATCAGATCCTTTTCTTATTATTTCTACAGAGGAATTGAAATTAGACCTGATCTTGAATCGGTTGGGAACGTTATCTACCGTTAGCTGAATTTGTATGCAATAATAGTGGGCCAGAATTAATTCAAGAAATAGAAGACACTATTAAGAAGATTCGAGAAAGATTGAAAGCAGCTTTTGACAGGCAGAAGTCATATGCAGATCTGAAACGTAGAGACATTGAGTACGCGGTTGGTGATAAGGTATTTCTAAAAGTTTCACCTTGGAAGAAAATTATGAGATTCGGTCGAAAAGGAAAACTAAATTCTCGTTTTATTGGGCCATATGAGATTATTGATAGAGTTGGACCAATTGCATATCGTCTGGCTTTGCTTCCAGAATTGCAAAAGATTCATGATGTTTTTCATGTTTCTATGCTCAGAAGATATCGATCAGATCCTTTTCTTATTATTTCTACAGAGGAATTGAAATTCGACCTGATCTTGAATCGGTTGGGAACGTTATGTACCGTTAGCTGAATTTGTATGCAATAATAGTGGGCCAGAATTAATTCAAGAAACAGAAGACACTGTTAAGAAGATTCGAGAAAGATTGAAAGCAGCTTTTGACAGGCAGAAGTCATATGCAGATCTGAAACGTAGAGACATTGAGTACGCGGTTGGTGATAAGGTATTTTTAAAAGTTTCACCTCGGAAGAAAATTATGAGATTCGGTCGAAAAGGAAAACTAAGTTCTCATTTTATTGGGCCATATGAGATTATTGAGAGAGTTGGACCAGTTACATATTGTCTGGCTTTGCTTCCAGAATTGCAAAAGATTCATGATGTTTTTCATGTTTCTATGCTCAGAAGATATCGATCAGATCCTTTTCTTATTATTTCTACAGTGGATACTGAAATTCGACCTGATATGTCATATGAAAAAGAACTGGTTAAGATATTGGCTTAAGAGGTAAATGAATTGCATAATAAACGAGTTCTTTTACTGAAAGTATTGTGGAAAAGTCAAAATATTGAAGAAGCAAGTTGGGAATCAGAAGAGATTATGAGATCACAGTATCCCACCTTTTTTCAGGTAAATTTCGAGGACAAAATTTATTAAGGGGGAAGAAATGTAATGACCCAAAATTCACGGGCATCGAAAAAGAACATTATTGGGCCTCCGTCTTGGCAAAATGGGTTCGTAAATAATTATTAGAAATATTTATGAGTTTAGGGATGTGTTTAATAAGGTTTTAATTAAGTGAATTTAGCTTAATTTAGAGTAATTAGTAAAAAGGACTAAAGTGAATAAAAAGTAAAAGCTTAATTGTAGATTAAAAAAAGTAAAAAGGACTAAAAAGGAAATTAAACCAAAATGATAAAATTGAGGCGGTTTATGTTTTAAAAAAATCTGAGATTTTTAAGTTAATATATATTATTATATTATTATATAACAAAGATATTTATATTTTATTATTATTATTATTATATATGTATATAAATTAATGAAAGAAAGAAAATAGAAACATAACAGGGGACGAAATAGAAAGAAAAGAAAAAGAGAAAAGAAAAGAAGAAATTTAGGGTTTTCAAGGTTCAATTTTAAATTGGTAAGTCAAATTAAGTTCTTTTTCTTGTAATTTTTGAGTTTTTATAAACTTGGAGCAAATTATTATTAAGTATGTGTTGAAATTTTCAAAGATATTAGATTTTTAGACATTAAATTTTATTGAGTAAAAGTGTGAATTGAGGATTGAATTAATAGAATTTTTAACTAAAAGTGGGAGATAGATTAAATTATAGAATAAGTTATAAATTTTGTATGATAGGGACTAAATTGCAAGAATTTCTAAATTAGGTATTTATGATGAAGTTTAGATAGTTAAGTTTAAGTTTAGTTGAAATTTGAGTAGAAATGAGATATGAATTGAGATGGAAAAATAAATGAATTTAGTTAGGATTAAATTGAAATTAATATAGAAATTTAATAGAAATTTAATTATTCAATATAAATTAGTGTTGTATTAATAATATAAATTATTTTTATTTTCGTAGCTAATAAAAAATCGAGACATCCGCAAGGAAAGGAAAAGAGAAGGTTGACGAAGAGTAATCCGAGAATTACTGTTTGTATTTCTATAAACCAAACTTAACATTTAAATTGTTGTTTTTATTATTTGATGTGTATGGAAAGATATTAAGGTAAGTATTAGTGTTTTGATAAAGAATTGAATGTATGTGATCTTGTTATCATTGTGAAATTGATATTGAAATAATTAATTATTGTGAATTGGGAAATGAATTGAATACCCTATTAACTGTATCGGACTGAGTCGGATATAATTGGCATGCGATAGGATTGGAAGTGCTTAGGGATACTTCGACTTTGAGTCGATCAGGCATTATAAGTGTCGTATTGTTACTTCGACTTCGGGTCGATGAAGCACCTTGTGTGTCGTACTGTTACTGCTACTTCGGTTTAATCCGATGAGGTACTAAGTACCGTACTACTACTGTTTACTTCAGCAAAGCCGATGAGGCACTGAGTGCCGTACTGGTGTGTTGGTTGGATCCGTGTATCCGTCTAAGTCCGAGCTATGTTAATAGGTGTAAACTATTGCGCTGAATATCAAAATGACTGTATTACTAGATTGAATAATTGATTTTTATTGATTGTTTGATACTGAATAATTGATTGTTATTGAATAACAATAAACAAATAATTGTTATTGAAAAATAATGATTAATACTGAGCTTATAATAAAATAGAGCACTGGATTAAAATGTGAATATTTGAATAGGTATTGAATTTATGTAGTGTTATATATGTATTTTATAATTATTTAAGTGATGGCTTATAGAAATACCACTGAGTGCATACTCAGCGTACGGTTTGTTTCCGTGCGCAGGTTAGGTACAAAAGTGATTAACGACTTAGCATTCAAGCCGATCCCGAACTCAAATGCATGGTGATGTATTTTTCTCTTTTGTAAATGACATGTACCTAGGTCGTAATAAGTTGTTATTTTGTTATAGAAGTATTACTGATAAATGATGTTAATAGTTGTTCCATACAATTATATATGTCTTAAACACAGTCTATGTCATAACTTTATGCAATTTTGTTAAATGATAATTTAAATGAATCAATTAGACATCTTATGTTAGATTGTTAAAAACATAAAAATGTTAGAACTTTATATTATTAATTTTATTATAATTAGAGATGTATAAATTCATGAATTGATTTGTTTGGATTGGTTGTTATTTGAAAATTGCAGGGAAGGATAGATAATTCTAAAGGGGTTATATTGAATTTTTATTTAAAAAAATGACTTTATAATTATACTATAATATGCTTGTTATTTATTTATTTATTAAGAATTATCCGTAAATTGTCTGATTTGTCTGGTAATGCCTTGTAACCCTGTTCTGGCGACGGTGTAGGGTTAAGAGGTATTACAAATATGGCTTGTAAAATGATCTATTTTCGTCCACACGAGTAGAGACACGGGCGTGTGTCTCAATCGTGTGTGACACACGGCCAGGTGACATGGCCATCTGACCCTTACAGCTTTGAAAATTTTTAATGTATTTCGAAAAATTTCCTAAGCTTTCGAATTAGTCTCGACTTGTTTCTAACGCGTGTTTTGGGGCTCGAGGGCTCGAATAAGGGACAATATGTATGAGTTTGATTGGTTTTTAACATGAATGTTATGTTATATGAAATGTTGAAATTTCTATCTGTTTGATCTGTAAACTCCGGTTATACTCCATAACCCGGTTTCGACGAGGGATATAGGTTGGGGGTGTTACAGAGACATTTGTCTTATGAAGTAGTCCTCTAACAATGTATGTACAACAATTGCCACCCAGTGAAGGGAGACTTCCTCCTAGACCAAAGGTTTTGCTGAGGGATCTCATTTTCTTATGTGGCATGGTATGAATTAGGAGCAAAGCCAAAACAAAAATTGGGAGGGGGCGGGATAATGTTATACAACTTTATGAGAGTTAAAATACAATTTCACTATATTATTGTAGAATTTTTGCAATTTTTAGGATTAAATTAAAATTTTATAATTTTGAAGGGTCAAACTATAATTTTGCCGTATCCTTGTAACTTGATAGCTTTTAGGGGGTCTAAACCAAAACTTTCCAGTTTTAGGGGGCAAGGGCCCCTCCCTTCGCCCTTGTATAGAATGTTCAAATTTTCAATTTTGTAACTGTTGATTTAATGAAAGCATGACTTAAGGATACGCGCATTAGCCGTTATTTAGATAACATGATTTATAAACGTTATAATGATGTGTAGGCCATGAGTCTTCTTGTATTTGATTAAGAGTGTTGCCAAAATCAGTAAACATGTGTTGATGGTGCATGAAACGAGTGTCATATATATAAAGAGCTCTCATGTTGTTCTCCTCACTTCTGCAATCTCTTTAATTTTTTTTTTTTAATTATCAAACTCTAATTCTTCCTCTATAACTTTTTTTGCAAGTACTTTTGTTCTTTCTTATTCATTTAATGCTTGAAGTTGTCCAAAGTATTTTGAGTTGCTTGGGATGTTTTTGTTAGGTGAGTGTCTTCATTCATTTCTCTCTCTCTTTTTTTGCCTTTTTTACCATGTTGTGTGTTTTTCTTAGGTAAGGTTGCTAGTAAGGGTACTAGTAAAAGCAAGGTTAGTGGGAATAGGGACAGAAAAGTCCCCTTTCTTATCAGGGGTAAAGCTAAAAAAAAAAATGAGTGGTGGAATTAAGTTGTATATTTTTACAATAGTAAAAATGTAATTTCTCCATTTTAATAGTATATATTCTTTATAATTTTTAAGAAATTAAATAAATTATTTATCTTTTGAGGGGACAAAATGTAATTTTATCATTACTAATTTAAAATTTTATAAATTTAAAAAAGCTAGAAGAGAAATTTTTCATTTTAGGAAGTCATTGACTATTAACATAAGGGCCAATTAACTTTTGGGGGCCAATTGAGGACACAGTTGGATCACTAAAAGCTTTTTCATTTGACCCTTTTCCCAAAAATAATATATATTAAAGATATAAATATTATTACAAGGAAATAATTTTATTTTTACTTTAATTTTTATAATTTCAAATTAATGTTGAATTAACTTATAATATTAAACATTACCAAGTCATTTTTAAACATATATCTCATAAAAGATTATGGTAACTATAATAATAACTTTTAAAATGAGAATGATGAGAGTCAAATGATCTTAGTCATTAGATCAAAATAAATGGTTCTAAGTTTTAGATTTTGTATTTATCTTATTTTATTAAAATAAAATCAACAACACCCAACTTTTCTCTTCTTTTTTTCTCTTTTCACTATGTAATTGAAGTCTTAGGGTGAAAAAATTTAGATAATCTTTACTTTCAATTTTTTTTTGAAGGAAAAAATTGGAATGAAAAGTAAGAGATAAAAATTATTATATGATTAATCAAGTTCTACATTAAATATTTATTTTTCTTAATTGAAACTTATTCAAAAAATTTTGAGATTTTATGAGAAAAGATGGATATTGAAAGGTTTTATTTGAGACTATCACTTTTGTAGAAGTGGCATCGAAAATTAATATACGAAATCAATTGATAGTTTGCTTTCTTTCAAAAGGTCAAGGTGCTATATAAATACAAGGTAATTTTAGTTGTGGTTGTGGTACGAATTGAAATCACATGTCGAGGTTTGTATGGTGCGATGGTTGTTTCGTTTTTAGTAGGTTTCCGTTGTTTATCTTGTGTGGAGCTTTTTGGTTTCATTGTTGGGGAATTCTGTTGTGCTCTTTTATGTTTTTGGCATTGTTCCGCTATTGTTATTTTACTTGTCGAACTGATCGGGTTAGGTGATGCCAATACATTGTCTTGTTAAAAAAATTGTCAGCCTAAACAGTAAAATAGATGAAAATACATAGAAAAATCTCCTACAGAGTTGTTCACCCACAGCCTTTTTTGTTGAAACCCATATATATATTCAAAAATGTTGGGGATCAAACCGTGGATGGATTTTATTTCTTTTGAACGGCATTTGAATTTTTATTTTATGATTAAGGTGCAAGTGTGCACACGCAACTTGATAGTCAAAATCATTTCTCAATTAAAGTGGATAATGATGCTTAAGCATATGGCTAATTTGTGTTAAGAATCTGATGAAACCAAAACCAAAGGCCCTTTAATACAGCGCAAAAGAATAATAAAAAAAAAGTCAAAATCAATCGTCCATGATTGGATACTTGGATTAGTTTTTAAACTTCCAACATTTATTTTCTTAACACCTCAACTTGTTTCCCAAACCTTACAAATTCAGTAATTGAACTTTTTGGAAAATGTATTTGGATGAAAAGTTATGTAGTTTAGAGGGAATTTTTCATAGCTTAGGTCAAATGATTTATTTATTCATGGTATGATATATGAGTGTAGCTAGATTTGATCGTAAGTCGGGTTATTAGTTTAAATTTGGAGTTCCGTTCAAAAAATGGGAGGAATATTTAGGTAAAAATATAAGTTCAAAAAATGGGTTTAGACAAAAAAAATATTTGTTTTCCAAAACGGGCCAAGCCTCGGGTAAGATTTTTTTGACCCGGCTCAGCTTAAATTTGTCTAATTTTTTTTACTATTGTTTGTTGTCATTTTGCTATTATTTTATTATTATTGTTTGGATATTGTATAACTCTTATTTTATTATTAATTTTGTTACTATTTTAAAGGCATTTGCTTGTTAAGTATAAAGACTTTTTTAATATATTTTTAATTTGTTGGAAAATATTTATTTTAATGTATTATATTTTTAAAATATATTTTATACAAAAAAATAATATCGGAGTTAGTCTTGAACAAAATTTTAGGCCTATAGGAATCTAAAATTTTAGATGAAGTGTAATTGTAATGTAGAAGTGTTATTTTGTGTTACATTTATAGCCAAGAAGATAGTTAGTTATAAGTTTGTTATCACAGCAATTAAATGAAGTAATGCCAACTATTTTTTGTTATCAAATGGCATCCTTTTTTCAGTTATTGGCAGCTTTCACCTGAAAAATAAAAGAAAATGTTACTGAGTATGAAGGATGAAAAAGACCTAATACCGTATTATCATTACAAAATGAAATTAAAGACAAGGGTTTTTCCTCATAAGTATTAGAAACTGTTTGATTATGACTGTAATATGTTTATACAACTTTCGTGTTACAAACTAATTAACAGAGACGTTTTGAGTTAGGATTATAGCACAAGCGATGCGTATGGATTAACTAAAACATAACTCAACTTAATGCAAAGTTTATTTGGATATATTCGCAATTATTTGATTGCAGTTAACTAGTTAGTCCAATTTGGCATGGAAATTGGCTTCCTTGACCTTGATTACGATATAAAGTTTTTATATAAACGTAGGGCTTTTGCGTGGAGTGGAGGCGTGGGGCACAACCTTTAATTTTTATATAGTTTTAGTAAAAATAGACTTAATTATTTATTTATTTTAAAATTCAATCTTTTTTCGATCCATGAATTATACAAACATGGTTTGGATAAGAACAACATTCATATACTTGAGAAGTCACTTTGTAATTCAATTTAAATGTTGATTTTTTTTATTAATTATCACTTGTAACGATGTGTTTGTGGTTTGTATTAGCTATTTCAACGTGTCCAGATTTGATATATATATATATGCAATAAAACCTAGCATGCTGTTTGATATAATTCAACCAAAAATAATGTATTTGTACTCGTATCTTATTATTTTTCCGCACCTAACAGAACAATTATCATAACAAGAATTCATGGTAACATTTGAGACTTTTCTTTAATTATTACGGGAACATGAGTTGCATGCTAAATAATTTTATAGGCCAATTTGTCAAGCCCCAGCCATTTAAATAAATTGAGAGATAAAAAAAAAAAAGTCAAACAAATTGAAATTTTAGACCAGAGATGAGTCTTAAGGGAAGATCGGTAAAATAATTCAGTAAGCCAGGTAAGTCAATGACGACTTGGAATCTTTCCTCACTATTTTATTTGCTTTTAAACTATATTACCTTTAAATTGTTTTCGCATCTCTTTTATTAAAAAAAACCCTAATTTTAAAATAAATTTTTAAACATGTTTAAGCATATATATTAACATGTTTTTTAAAATTAAAAGGGTTGGTTCAGTCTGCTTGGCTCAATCAACCTAGCCCCCTTTGTGTTTTTCAACCTTATATTTAGTAATCTTATAAGTTATAATTAAATATAAATAAATAATAATATTTTTTTTGATCTTTTTTGAATAATAAAATGAAGGTATTAGCTAACTGCTCTCAACTTAAGATTTACTTACTACTTTATATGAAAATTTTAAAACTGGAACTCGCCGGATCCATCCTATTAACATCTCAAACTTAAAACAATTTGTACACAAAATATATAATAGAATCCGTTGAAATTAAGGACCCGTTCCATGGTATTGAGAGGCTACATGCAGCCAAGCCAATTACGTAATCAGAAATACAAACAATCTGACTTTTCAGCGTCATAATTGATGACAGGTCGCTCTAGGTAAGGAAGGGAAGGATTGTTACCTAGTTGTCTGTCCAATATATACTGCATTTGCATGTAATTCAGAAGGTCAATGCACATTGTTTTTCTCTTCTTTTTTTTCCTTTTTTTTTTTTTTACTTTCTTCAAATAATATGTACTTGATAGAAAAAGGCAGCCATCAAATTTTATTTCGCTTACAAAACAGCCATCATACAGTTTTGTACTAATTACTGCTAGCCGAAGCAAAAAACATTTTAGACTTTTCAGTACCCCAAACATCTATATAAAGAGACCCAGAGATAGAGCATTAATATCCCACAATAAACCCCACTTAAACCTTTCGAAACCTATTACAATTCACACATTGGTGAGCCATCCATGGCATTGGCACGTCTTCAAATCCTCGTAGCACTTTCCTTGGTGCCTGTTTTTCTTTTTCCGGTTACTTTAGGATATAGGGCTAATGATGTGAGATCATGGTGCAGGAAAACTCCTAACCCACAGCCGTGCGAGTATTTTTTGAGCCATGATCCCAAAAAAACCCCAATCAAAGATGAGTTCCAATTTTTCAAAATCTCCACCCACCTCGCTCTAGAGCGTGCCGCACGAGCAGAAAGTAACACGCATTCATTGGGCACTAAGTGCCGGAATGAACGTGAAAAGGCTGCATGGTCCGATTGCGTAAACTTGTATGAGTTAACCATCCTTCGTCTCAACAAAACTGTTGATTCCGGCACCAATCTCAATAAGGATGATGCTCAAACATGGCTCAGCACGGCTTTAACCAATCTCGAAACATGCCGGACCGGGTTTATGGAACTCGGGGTCCCGGATTATCTTCTTCCCATGATGTCTAACAACGTTTCCCAGTTAATTAGTAACACCCTGGCTCTCAACAAGGCACCTTACAAGGAACCAACCTACAAAGATGGGTTCCCGACATGGGTGAAACCCGGTGACAGGAAGCTGTTGCAATCGTCGTCGCCAGCTTCTACGGCGAATATCGTCGTGGCCCAAGATGGTTCAGGGAATTATAAGACGATAAAAGACGCTATATCCGCTGCTTCGAAGAGGTCCGGAAGTGGAAGGTATGTGATATACGTTAAGGCAGGCACATACAAGGAAAATGTTGAGATAGGAAGCAAGCTGAAAAACATCATGATGGTGGGCGATGGTATAGGGAAAACTATAATCACAGGGAGCAAAAGCGTCGGAGGAGGATCCACAACGTTCAATTCAGCCACCGTTGGTGAGTAAACTTTTGGGATTTTCGCATGATTTTCTTACGAGTGCCGTGGGATGGGAGTGTAGCTTGCAAGAAAAGGCAGCCAATATTAGCAGGGAAACATCTTGCTAGTTACTAGGTTTAGACTGGGTACCAACTAGACAACTAGTATAATAAATAAAACTGACCAGTTTAGCTGTACGTTATAAAAAATATTTTTGAGATAAAAGTATTATTAAATAAAAATTTTTTAAATTTTTTAAATTTTTTTAATAAAAACCAGAAATAAAAGGTTTTAGCTTTTCTTTAAAAATATTAAAATATTTTTTAATAAAAACAATACTAAATTAAGACATTAATTTAATACATAATTTTTACAGAAAATAAACATGCCAGGCTTATACAAATCAATGATAATAATAGATGTATTAATAAGAAATTGACTAAATCCCAATTCAATTCAATGAAACATAACTTATATATAGCTTAGTACATACATAAAAGTAATAGTAGTAGTGTTAACATGGAAAATGTAACAAGCCTAAAAGTCTAAAATTAATGAGGCACCTAATTTTGTTGAAAAAAAATTGTAGGTATCTAATATATAATTATAAATATTAATTAAGTTTTAATTTGATTGGCATCAAATTTATTATAAGTGTAAGATTATAAATAATTTTAAATATTACATCAAAAAATTATACAGCATAATTACCAAATAACATATCACATATATGATTTTGTATTAGCTACATTGATAATGAATTAACAATAAATGATATATTTTTTATTATTTTCTTCATATATATATATTTAGGGTATGCCAGAAGATATGTATACTTAATTTTATATATCAAGTTAGATTAGGATAAGTAGCAAAAACATAGTAAAATTACTACCAACTGAATTATTTTTCTTTTGAAGAAGAAACTTTGCATATAATTTTTAGTAATAAACATTTGAATGTTGTGAAACTTAATTGTTGTTTATTTCATTGTGAATATAAACACTTCATAAAAAATATATTAATAAATATAATTTTACATTTACAAAATCTAAATGAAAATTTTTGAAGTGCTGGCAGGAGCTAGGCTATGCATGAAAGTGACATGTATTACCTTTCAATGTCATAGCCTTTATAGTCAAGGAATCATCAATTTGATTGATGTGATAGGATCTGCAATAAATAGATTTTTTCAATTTCTAGATTGAAAATAAAAGGCTAACTTACGTTGGTTTTTATTATTTTAATTTGTTTTTTTTATAATAATGTCGAATATCAGCCGTTGTTGGAGATGGGTTCATTGCTCGTGGCATTACGTTCAGAAACACCGCTGGTCCTACTAACCATCAGGCAGTGGCTCTACGTTCAGGCTCCGATCTCTCGGTGTTCTACAAATGCAGCTTCGAAGGGTACCAAGACACTCTTTACGTCCATTCCGAAAGGCAATTTTACAGAGAATGTGACATCTACGGGACCGTTGATTGGATATTCGGCAACGCAGCCGTTGTGTTTCAAAACTGCAACATATACGCACGCAATCCCCCTAATAAGACCAACACGGTGACGGCTCAAGGCCGGACCGACCCAAACCAGAATACTGGAATTATAATCCACAACTCCAGAGTTACAGCAGCTTCCGATTTGAAGCCAGTGCAAAGCTCGGTGAAGACATATCTAGGGAGGCCATGGAAACAATATTCGAGGACGGTTTTCATGAAAACGTATCTGGATAGCTTAATTAACCCGGCCGGCTGGATGGAATGGGATGGTGATTTTGCACTTAAGACGCTGTATTATGCGGAGTATATGAACACTGGCCCCGGTTCATCCACGTCTAATAGAGTCAAATGGGGAGGCTACCATGTTCTTAAGAGCGCAAGTGAGGTGTCAAAGTTCACCGTCGGTAACTTTCTGGCTGGGAATTCTTGGTTGCCGAGCACCGGTGTGCCTTTCACTTCAGGACTTTAATTTGTTGCAATTTTATAGTTAATTTAATTGCTTGTAAAATAAGTAACAGGGTTTAATAGGGTTAAGGCTGTATAAACCCTCAATATTGTACTAAAAATGCTACTTTCATACAGAGTTGCCATCAATTCTTTGTGTAACGTTCTAAAATCTTTGTTAATGAATAATAAAGTTGAATTTCATCCATTGTGTTCGTACTGTACGGTTATATATATAGAGAGAGAGAGAGAGTCTCGTGGTTGGGATGTTCAATGGTGTGGGTTAGTTAAGATATCAACATCATTAAATCACGAACCAAAACAAATATTTCTTCAAAAGATGAGTTGGATTTGTCTGTAAGACATATCTAATAAAAACCATGTAACCAGATTAGGCTTTCGTTATTGTTTGGTTGGTCCATTCATTTCTCAGGTACACAAAGTCATTTATGTTAATTTGAAAATGACAATAGTTCGTTTTCAATCTACGACTTGTATGTTTTCTAGAAAACTCAAATATATTCCTTCACATTGCTTTGACATTAACCAACCCAGACTTTTTTTATTTCTTTTTTCTTCTTTAATAAAAACTTCAACTAATTAAAGAGTGTCACGTGTTGTAGTTTTTGTTTTCTTTTGATTTAAAAATATGTTTATTTAAAAGTATTCTCTCTCTCCTCCTCCTCTTTCTTCTTCATCTTCTTATCCAACACATAACCGCATATTCATATCATACCAATAATCACATTACACAAAAAACCGCAAGCGAAATTCCAGCATTCTAGATATTGTTTGATTGACTTAAACGGTGATAGAAAAACTCAAAAGAAAATTTTGAAAATTGAAAACAATCCAACCAAAACATACTTCATTTTAATGTTGAAGTTTCGACATTGATCTTTGAAAAAACAAAAAAAAAAAAGAGGGTTGAAAACAAAATAATGGTGAAATCTAGACTCAAACAACCAAAGTGGCGGCCAACGAGGGTGAGTGGTAATCAGCGGGGGCCATCCACGTGAAATCTTTGGTTAAAATTTAGAAGAAAAAAAAGATTATTTAAGTATTAACTTAATTAAAAGGAATTTTAAAGAAAATGGAATACCAGTATGTAGGTTAGTGGGTGGAAATTTCCCGATCATTCACAAATTTGTATAGGTTTGTTTAAAATCATTTTAATATTTGAGGGAAGATACCATGATAATCTGGGAAGTGAGAATATTGAACCCAAAATAATAAAAATAAAAAGAAATTTGAATCTTCAAATCTAAAGGAAAACATGATGAATCATGAAATCCAAAAAAAATAAATTTCAGAATTCTTTTTTTTTAATTTGTTTAATTATTTCATTTATTGAGGGGATTTGTATACAAGTTTTTTTTTTATTTTAAAACTTCTTTAATGCACCACTAATGCATAAATATCATGCACCATCAATAAACCACTTAGATCATCTCAACAATAAGTAAAGTAGTAAAATCATTAAGGACTTATAAATAATATAATTCAAATAAATTAAATTTTTTATTATTTTTCATCTCTTTCCTTATATATCTACATAGCAAAACGTCTCTAAATTTGTTTTTTTTTCCTCAATTTTAAATTATTTCATTAATATTCAATCACAAAACAATTAGAATTAATTTTGGGATTTTTTTCTCATCTCCCTCTCCCCCTTACATAAACTGGGTTTTGAATTATTTTTTCTTTTCAAATTTAGAATTATTTTATTGATTTTCAATCATCAATAATAATTTATTCTTATGAAAATCCAAACTTATTAGTAAAGCTAATGAAGATCCACAAGTAAAGAACTATATAACTAATTTTTTATTATATAGTTTTGACTTGTTTGATTAGTATCTAGCTTTTATATTTCTATCGGTTTAGTACCTATATCAATATCATAAATAGACTGCAATACCATCAGTTAGATCTTCTAGTTTTTGAAATAACAAACATTGGTATCCAACAAGGTCCAACTCCGATCATCTAATCCAAATATTAGTTGTTTTTGTAAAGAAAGAGATGAAAGAAATAAAAAAATTTAATTACTTTTAATTATAATTAAATAAATTTATTAATATTTATTTATAAGTACTCAAAGACTTTATTTTCTTAATTATTATTTAATGTGGTTCATTGATGGTGTATTAAACTAATGCATCAAACATTATCCCCATATGTGTGTATATATATACATGTTTGTTAGGCATTTATGATCAACCCAAAAATCATATAAGGTCAAGGTTGCTACCCGTGACTCAAATAGGGCCCACCAATCGGATACATGCAAGCCTTACGGTATGAAGCTAGCAAAGGGTGTTCGCAAGGGAAGTTCGCAAACTCAGCTCGCACAAGACAAGAGGAGTTTACAAAGGGAGCTCGTAGGTCTCGGCTCACAGGAGTCAAAGGAGTATTCAACAGGCAGCCCAGAGCAATACACATGTCTAGCATGCATAAAGTCAGTTAAGAGCGTCAATTCTATGAACAATAGCTATATTTATAAAGATTCGATTGCCCCCTCTAATGGGACACAGTGAAAAATTACTCAACAAAATATTATATATTTTTAAGTTTATATATTTGATGAAAGGAATTTTATATAGTTTTTTTTATAAAAATGCAAAGTGGAGCCTTTTCATTGTCTAAAACTGTTTAATGTTTGACCAATTGATGATATCGCATCAAGCGGATTGATAATATTGCATTAGATGGGTCAAACATAGATAGTAGGCCTTAAGCCCAATTAATAATATTGCATTAAGCTCCTTTTGTTTTGGGACTAATCTTCTCATTTCATGTTATTATTTACATAAGATTCACATAGAAACGATTTTGAAACTGAAATTGAGATATGGAATGGTTGAATCTGTTGGAAACAGAAATGCAAATTTTATTGAAGTTTTTCCCATCTAGAGAAACGAAGAGAAGGCAGATAAAGAAGCCGGATTTTGATTGTCGGTTTAGTTTACTTACCAATTTATAATTATGATCAACTTGGCTTACTTTTGTGAAAGGATAAAGTTTTGCTGAAGAAAGGTGATGGATTTTCATGTCAGGTTTGTGATGGAATCAGCATATGTTGTGAAGTTGATGGAGATTACATTCACTGCCTCCCTTCTTTTTTATGACTAAAAAAATAAAGTAACTGATAAAGTTGCCACCTTAATATTAAAGAAAACAACCCAATACACTAATCACGAATACTCTTTCGGAAGCTGGGCAGGCTCATTCAATCTGGGAAAAGAATAAAGGTCAAAGTTATTATCTCTAAAAAATATGAGGAAATGGAGAGAAAATTAAGAAGAGCTTTACGTTTGGTTTTTCGGCAAACTGAGAGAAGAACAATCAGAACCACTACACCTGCCAATACACCCACGATTATTGCTACTGTTTTCCCGACATCATCTTCGTGGGAGGATTCTACACACACACGAAAAAAAGCCAATGTTATAATAATCTCAATTATTTAGCTTCCTATGCCTATACTTACAGACCCTACTTCTTTAGTTTTTTAACATCACAATGCCACTAGCAAATGTGTGTTTATTTCTTTTCACCTTATATATATATGTTATCCTTTTAATTTATTTATTATTTTATTAAGTTTCAAGTTGAGAAAAAGTACTTTATGTAGAGAAATTCTGAAAGAAGACTGGAAGGTTTTAGGGGGAATCTTTCCACTATTTAGGGTTAGGTCATGGTTATACCAATATTCCCTCAACTGCTTTATTGATCAGCCAACAATGCTGCTTTTAAGGCAAGTTCTTATTCGAAATGAAAGTGGGAGATGGTGGATTCTCGATATATGGAATTGACCTTAAAGGAATATAACACTTCTTTTCCTTCATATCTATCAGTACTCAATAGGAGGTCAATTAAGATGCTGCTAACCCTTCGAAGTTACTGCCTTATAATAAAACTGTTGGATTGTATAATTATTTATTTTGCTTTCTAACTAAAAATAAATATTTTAGCTATTTATTTAATTTTTTATTTTTTAACCTTTAAATCTGTAGTATTTTTTAAATTATCTTAAAATGGATAAAAAAATTTATAGACTTTTATGATATGATATACACATGGATTATCGTATAGACATCACATTAATAATTAATATTTTTTTAAAATTTTTAAAATATTTTAAAAAATTAAAATATATGAAAAATATTTTTAAAAAAATTAAAAATTTAATTAATTACTAACATGGGAAAACATGAGGATTAGACTAAATGGGGTTATCAAGGATATGAATTGCACCTGGAGTGAGTTCAGCATAGTAGCCGGATGCCCAGTATCGAGCATAACACTGCCCTAAGTATACACCAGCAGCTGCAGCTGATCCACATAAACTCTTAAGTTTGGCCACAGCATCCGAAAGGCATGCAGAGCAATCAGAGGAGCTCAAGTCCCCCAAACACTGAGAAAACCCTTCCACCAACCCTGAGGAACTGACTTTGAAACCAATAGCCGACTGCAAGTCAGCTAGAACATCATCTCTACGCTTAAAGAATTCCACATCGTTGTTAACACTTCTACTGCATTTCTTGAACATGAGAGTCGTATCGGGACTCCCCAAGAAATTACTATGCTCATATCTTAAATAGCAGCCTTCGAGTTGTACTGAAGCGCCGTAAGAGTTGGAACAAACCAAGCCTATCTGCTTAACAGCACTTTGCATACATCTTGAGCATTCAAACATCGGCAAATCACCCCTGCACTGGTACAAGCCATATATGGCGCCTTCAGGAGGGGTTGAGCTTCCATTTCCAAGAGCATACGCATTGTAAGACACTTGAGAGGATGAGCTAACGACTGATGATAGAAAAGAGTTGAGGTTACCTTCAAAAGGGGAGTTTGGTGCGTACTTTTCTTGAGAGCAGCCAGCGTAGATTAAGACATAAGCTTTAACCAAATGACCAAAGCAACTAAGAGAGAGCAAGAGAATGAAGAGTGTAGGGAGTCCCAAGGCTTTGATAGTTTTGTGAGTGGGATGTGATTCAAAGCTCCCGAACATTTTTTTTCTTTGTTCTCCCTTGTTCTTCTTTTCCCAATTTGACTTTCTTTTGTTTCTTTTTGTTTTGTGCTCTGTTTTAGTGGTGAGGAGGTGAGGGAGGGAGTGATTACTTTTTTGCTCTTATTTTTTTTTTCCAGCTTTCCTATAAAGAAAGGCCCCATTTAATCTTCCTTGGGCTACTCAAATTTCTACTTTATCTCAGAGTAAAATAGCCTAAAAAGTAGACCATATGCCGTTTCTTCCATTTCTAGCCAACAGCTGGTTGCATCCTATTTGGGCTCCTAATAAGGCTGTTGCTGCCTTTGATGCCATTGGGCAGGGACAGCAAGCAGCCCATTATCTTACAAAGAAGAATCGGGCTTCTTCACTCAAGTGTTTTAACCCAATTTGGACCAGCTTCGTTGGGATTCTCATGTGAGTTGTGTAACTATGGTCAAGCATGGTCAGGTTCACCCCCACATAAGCATAACGATATGAAATAAGCTTGTATTTTTCTCAAACAGAGGGGAAAAAAAACAGAAAACAGCAAAATGGAATAATGTGAAATGAAAATTGAACCAAATATGAATAGATGCACATGGCAGTCTGGATCAAGTAGGGGGTAAATGATGGAGCACATGGTCCAGGGAGCTTTATGTGGCAATTGGCACAGGCCATCACACTCTCTAAAGGACCCGTTTTTACGCATCCGAAGTCCTGTGGTGCAATTCCCTCAAGATTCGCCACTCCCACCTTCAAGATGCGTGATATTGACATTTATGGTGACAAACGCTGTGCTGGCTCTTTTCCATTAAGTTTGGTTTTTATATTTTATTCCTTTTCTTTTTAAATATCTAAAAGGAAATAAATAATTAAAGATCCAGCTTTTAGTCAATTTCTTAAATCAAACTATCAAAATCGATTATTACCATTCTTTGCAGAAGTAGAGAAAGGACATGCATATTTAGAATACGACCAAAATTATAACTGAAAATCTTTTTTGTTAGAGGCACCTATTACTTTACCCAAATTCTACTACTAAACATGATGAAGCACTTGTTTTCATCTTTGATAAGCAATCTTCCACTGCTGTTGGTCGTTTTTTTCAAGACAAAAACAGCAGAATGCAAATACTGCATTCTTAATATTTATTTTAGCACTTTCTGACAAATACTACAAAGCAAATAAACAGTTGCAATAACGGAAAAAAACCTAACTAGTAACCAATTTCATTTATCTACTGTAGCATTATTTTGGACATAATTATTTATAATCTAATCGAAAAAGTCACTTCTAAAATATATATTCTCGATGAGTGTACACCTAAAAAAGTGAAAATCCATTAAACGAGAATGTGAAAATACAAAGGTAAATAAATCCGCTACCAAAACAAAAATTCCGGGCACATTGTAATCACAATCATTGACCACAATTAATTATCGTCATCATCAACCACTACTTTTACTACCACCACCGGTCTCTCAATGGTGGCCCTTCCTCGATATTTTCCTTCCTCCGGTTCCCGCTGCGATCCGGGTCTGGACCTTCTCAAACTCGGAGAACCGGCAAGGAATGGTGATTCCACCTTGGTGGCTAAATCCATATTCCTCTTCGGCTTTTCTCAAGAGCTCGCCGAACAAAGGGTGGTTAAAGTAAATAACCGGCACCAAAACTCTATGAAAGTCGCCGTCTTTTTTACCAACGTAGACGGCTAAGTGCCCTTTTGGAACTTCCGCCCGTTCCTTTTTGATGGGGTCTTGATCAATGGGAACGTAACCCGACCCAGGTTTCACTGAGCATAGAGATTTGGCTCTTTCTCTCAAACGGCGACCCCAACTGATAAGCTTGGAGAAAGGCTTCGAGTTACAAAAGGACCCAGAATGGGACAGGGGAGGGTACCCAGGTGGGTTCCGAGGTTCGCGGATGAAGCATCTGGAGATTCGGACAAGCCGTTTCCCGATCTTGAAGCCTCTTATCTTTCTCATGGATCGTGTCTGACCGGGAACAGAAATAACTTCAAGCGAAAAAAAAAAAAGGAAGAGGAGCTTGGATTTAAAAGGGTATGGTTAGAACGAAAAAGAAGCTTAGGAAAAGGGCCATGGATCGGCGATGGACATGGTAAGGCGAGAGAGAGTAAGGCAAACTTCAGAGAGAGACGTTGGTATATTAGACATCCTTATTCCTCTCTGCAACTGAGTATTTCATTCGAAACGAAATTCACATGAATAAATTGAGCCTTAATTTCTTATAGTCTCGCCCTCACTTAAAACCTTCGGTAGTTGCAGGTAGAATAGGGAGATGAAGGACTTGTTTTATAAATAGAAAGTGAAGCAGTGAAAACTCTTGAAAGGTAAAGAAAAAAAAAGGGATTCGGCAAGGTGGTCAACGGGAGGACTAAATAGAGTATAAGAGGGGCTGTGCAGGGTCACTCTCACGCGTAATAATGTGTTGGAAACTTTTTTTCTTTTTTTTTTTTGAAGAAAAAGAAAAATATGTTGAAACTTTAAACTAAAAATAAATGTTTTTGGAGAAGGTCACCACCGTTGGATTGACATTTCCTTCCCGTCTCCGCGTTGAAAGGGAGCTGAAACTAATAATTTAATAAATAAAAATGAAATCTCTCTAATTTTTTATTATTTAATTATATTTTTAATATTTCTTCAAGGAAAATGGTTTTATAGTTTTAATTTTTTTAATAATATAAGAATATCCAAATATCCTTAGTCATATCAATTTTACATTGGAATTTTATTGTGGCTCACAACGATATAGGGATGTAGTCCATAGAATGCTGATTGTGGAGTGCCCTGAAAGTCATGGCATCAAACTTCAAAGCATTAGGTTCCATGCGTAAGGTTGCATGGCCTCCGACGAATTATCAATTATTGCATCCTTTCTTCTTCTTCTTCTTTTTTTAATATAAACATAAACATATAATTAATTGATTACAAACTACTAATTTAAAAAAACTCCCTAGACTGATCCAAATCCAATGAATTCTGGATCATGGTAGGAGGAGACTCAAAAAATTACAACTCAACATTATGATAAACAGTCGCTTTCACCAAATAATCAGCTACTTTATTTTGCTCTCTTAGAATGAACAACAGAACCCATGAATCCAAATCCTTTCTTCTTATTCTTTTTAAATACACAATTTAAGGCTCTAAATAAATATTTTAAATATAAATTATTAATGTAATATCTTAACAACTATATATAGAAATATATACTTTCAATAAATTAGATGATTACATGTAATTAAAAATGAAATCTTTAGAATTTATTTTTTTAAATTCTTTTAATGATGTTATATTATTTAGTGAATGCATTAAATATAAATCTAATTAATTTAATATCTCAAGCACGATGGTAATATTATATACAAATATTGTCATATCTAAAATAATCAAAACTACAAAATACATAATTAATTCAAAGTGATGTAAAATATTTTTGTTTGGTGTATCTTTCAAGTCCTCAAATGGCTGGTATTGATTTTTTTTTTTTAGGATCATATGTAAGTTATGGAGTGTCCTTTTTTGTACTTTTATCTTCTATTTATTGTTTTCTTTCGAGTTTTTCTCTAAGTTTTCCTTGAGCCTTGTGTAGCTTTTTTTTTTCTTTTAATTTCAGATTAATTTGGGACTTGTGTTTTGATCTTCCTTTTTATGTTCTTTTATTCGTTCTATGATTTCCTTGTCTTTTCCCTTAATGGTTCAAAAACTATGAATTTAATCAATTTCTTTCTGTTGTAAAACAACATATCAATCAAACATTATTAACTAATAATAATATTCACCCATCTCTTTGCAAACAGTTGTAGCCCTTCATTTTTGTCGAAAGCTAGTTTAGCGATATCATTTGCTTCTATGTTCTCTTCTCTAAGAATATGTTCAAGTTCCCAAAGACCTGTTTCCAACAGAAGTTGTTGAATATGTCTGATTAATGTTTAATGAGATGTCTTTGAAAATGCTTCATGAATTTCCTGGATAACATTAAAGTTGTTCGTTCGAATCAAAACTCTATCGTATTGTCTGCTCTGAAGAAGAGTCAGATCATCTAAAATACCCTAGAGCTTGGCTTTAAAAACCGAACATTGGCACAACCATCTATTAAATCCAAGAATCCAATTCCCATGTTGATCCCTGAGAATACCCCCCGTAACAACATCCTCGAAGCCAACTCTAACAACTCCATCCAAAAATAAACGAGTCCAATTGTTAGTCCTGCTTGATGTTAATCTTAACTTCGACTCTCTAAATTGATATTTCTTTTGCATGGAGTTACAATATAAAGCCCAATTGTACAAACATTTAATAATTTCATCCACACTCCACGACAACCCTTGAAAAATGAAAATATTTTTGTTTTTCCGGATGCGCCAAGCTACTAACTCAAAGAAACACGATCAATCAATATCCCTCAATGAACGACTATGATGATTACCCAAATTAGATGCAAGCTATTCATGCAAATCTCCCGAAAAGAACTGTTCCTGTTCATAGGTTAGAATAATCTACAACCAGAGATCTTTAGCCATAGAATAGTCTCTAATAGCATATTGCAAGACATCTTTCACAAAAAGCCCAAAAACTGTACAACGCTCCTCTACCCTAACGTCGTGTCTCACTCACTCCACCAGTGTTAGTAATCTTTGTTTGAAGGCTAGCCAAATAAACATCCTAACCCTCTAAGGCCCCAAAAATTTCCATGTCAAATTCCAATATTCCTTTCTTTAATCCCAAGAACTCTCCGTAAGCATTTTATAAGCACTCTTTATGGAAAATGACACGGATCCCACTCTTAGCCTAAGCAATTCTATTAGGTCTTGCTAAAGAATAAGATGAGGGAATACTAATGATGTGTCTTATGATATCATCTGACAACCAAACCTTGAAAAGATCCAAATTTCATAAACCTTCCTCTGTAACCATATCCTTAAGCAGACAACCTAAATCAAAGTTTGTATGCATAGGAATTAGATTAACGAAGGGTCCAATATCAGTAATCCAATTATCTTTCCGACTTTTAACTCTAAGGCCATTACCATTAACCAATAAATATTATCTTGGAGTAAGGGTCATATCTTAGAAAGAGATCTCCAAAAGAAGGACCCCTTATCGCAAGCTAAGGAATTAGGAATGCCTTCTTTAATCTCATATTTTGATTTGAGAATGCGAACCTATAGAGGATTAGTGTGAGCCACAATATCGAATCCCAATTTTAGCATGAAAGAATTGTTTTGATACTTCAATTAATGCAATCCGAAACCACCACAAGCTTTGGGTTGATAGACCATCTGTCAGTTAACTAAAAAATCTTCTTTTTTCCCCATTTGTGCCCTAAACAAATTGTCGCACCAATCATTCTATCTCCTCACCAAACTTTTTGTAACAGCCAAATTTTTCAGTGGTGTCGGAAACAGTGATTCGAGATCACTAAATCCGACGAGTATGTTTAGAAATTTTAACAAATAATAATTATAGGCCAAGTGCGAACTTAAAAGAATTGTTTTTAATTAGTGAATTTTACGATTTTAAAAGAATTAATCAGGTAAATTTGGTTGAAAATGAGGTATCGAGACCTCGGATTTATAAACCGAGCCATAAATATTTATAATTTATGGAGTGTTATTAAGTTAGTATTAAAGTTTCGTTAGAAAATTTTAACGTTTGGTTAGTCAATTAATTAAAAAGGACTAAATTGAAAATAGTGTAAAATTTATTAAATTGTGATTAAATAGTTTAAGTGATTAAAAAGGAGGGATTTAAAAGGCAATTGGACCCAAATTGTATGGGCTGGACGGTTGGGCAAGAAAATCAGCAAAAAAGACAAGTAGAAACAAGGGCAAAATGGGAAATTTTACAAATTAAACATATAAAACAAGACAAATTTGAAAAATCTAGAGATATCATCATTTTTCTTCAGCAAAAATGCCATGGGAGGTTTGAAAGCTGCTGGTTTTTCATACTTTGACACATGTGAGTTCAATTCTTACCCTTTTCTTTGAGATTTTTATGTTTTTGTGACTTTTACAATTAGGTCCAAGTGTTTAATTCATTGGTTTTTGATTTTATGAACAAAATTAAAAGCTATAATTGATAAGTGTTAGCTGTTTATGATGAAATAAAATGAATTTTAAGCTTTGATTTTGTTTTTTGATGATTTTATCAAGTAATTTCAATAGAAATTGATTTTAGGACCTAATTGTGAAAAAGTTGTGAATTAAGGTTTAGTGTTAAAATTCTGATTTTTAAAGATTGTGTAATAGTTTAGAATGATGGAATAAAATGTTAATTGAGAAAAATTAGCTTAATAGATGGGCTAATTGAGCAAGGACTGAATTGTATGACCTTTGAAATTTAGAGGAAAAATGGTAATAAACATCTTGAACTAAAACAATATTGGACAGCAGAAGTAGACTAACTTCGAAAAATCACCATAAATTGTAGAAATTGAATTAGAAGATGAATAAAATATGAAATTAAAGCTTATTGAATCTAGTTTTTCATAGAAGAAACGGTGTAAGCAATAGATTTGTAAATTATGAGATATAATGAATTTTGTGAGATAATGTTAGAATGAATTCGGGTTCCCCTGTTTTGACTTTGGAAAATCACCAAAAATTGGAGAAAATTAATTAGAGTCTCAAATTTATATGCTTAGAATCCTTAATGAGTCTATTTTCAATAGAAATCAATGGGAACATTATCAGAGTTTTGTACTGTGATATAATTAATTTTTAGTGAAGAGAGGTCAGAACTGTTGGATAGTGAAACAGGGGAAACTTAAATGAATAAACTGTACTAATTGGCTAAACCAAAAATTATCAAAATTTTATGGTGGAATGATATGTGAGTCTAGTTTTAGGGAAAATTTACGGATCTTAATTTTGAGCTCTGTAGCTCGAATTATAAATAATTGAGTGACTATGACTCGTGTGAACAGATTGATGTGAGCATTAATAAGTAAATTGTGAAATCGTACTTACAAGAATGTTATATACATTAAGGATGTGGAATGGAGAGGAGGAGGAGGAAAAAATATATATGAATATTCAGTTAGCATGGCTAATTTGCATGTTTTAAGCTCATGGACTAAATTGAATAAAAGTAAAACTTTAGGGGGCAATTTTGTAAAAATGTCAAAAATGACTAAATTGAAGGGAATAAATTGTTTTATTATCTAAATTAATAATTAAATGAAATTATCAATTTAAGATTGGGTGAAATTTGAAAAAATGGTAAATTACCAATATGCCCCTAAATCTTGGTATTTCTGCAATTTAGTCAGGTAGGTTTGGATACCCTGAATGAGCAAGTAAATATGATAATTTAAGTATTGTATCGTATTTTATATGATATTTTGAATTGAATATAAGAAAATGATGTTACATGAAACATGAAAATGAATACTAAATAATATAAATTAATTGAAATTATTCTGAAAATTTCGGTAATGCCTCGTATCCTATCCCGGTCTCAGGTACGGGTATGGGGTATTACACTTTTGTGGAACACTCAAAGACTACATAAAAAAATTAGGAATTGACAAAAGCACAGATTGGGGTTATGATGGTTGAATTCAATGGCGAAATCAGAGATGGTTGGCAGGGTCTCGAGTCCTCTTAAAATGGAAAATTTTCCATTTAGGTTTATTTATAATTTATAAAATTTTAAATTAATAATGATAAAATTATATTTTGGCTCCTCAAAATGATAAAAAGTTGATTTAATTCTTTAAAAATTATAAAGATATAAACAATTAAAATAGTGAAATGACATTTTTACTATCATAAAATGTACAATCTAATTTTGACCCCAATTTTTTTTTTTGGCTTCAACCCGGTTGAATCCTTTGATTCAGACATGATTTTTAGAGTTTTAAAATATGCTTTGAATCTTTATATTCTTTTTTTAAGAGTGCAATGTGCCTTATCAACATACATTAAATACTTGTTCGTAAAATTATTGAAAATTTTAAACCAACTGAATAAATTACAAAGTCCAACAATATTCAGTAGTTGGTTTATAGAATTAAATTTTCCTCCCTTAAAGGAGGCTTTTTTTTTTAAAATAGCCCAAATAAATTAATTATTTACGAAAATGACCTACTTGCAAAATCATGTATGAAAATAGCCCGTTTTGAGAAGTGAACCTTGGTGTTGTAGTTGCCATTGACGACACCACTCTTCATAATAGGTCAACCATTGCCTTCTTTTTTTTGGGTGTCGTTGTTGTCATTGGTGGCATTGGATTGAAGTGTAATTATATAAAACGTTCAGCGACCTGATGAAACAATCACCCTTTTAGATTAAAGGGTCGCACAATTACATCTTGAGACACCCAATGTTTTTAAACTTTTAGTCTATTTGCATGGTAGGTCTATCCCATTTTGAAATTAAATTTAAATAACCCTTAAAAATATAAAAATAACAAAAATAAACTTTATTTATTTATTTTTTATTTTTTAAAAACAATAAACATAGAAAACTATTTAAAATTGTTATTTAAAATACCCAAATATATCTCTCCAAAATTTTTCTCAAGTTTTAAATAAGAAATTTTGACTTGAGGAAAATTCTTGAGAGATATATTTAGGTATTTTAAATAAGAAATTTATATAGTTTTTTAAATTTGTTGTTTTTAAAAAATAAAAAAATAAAAAAAGATTTATTTTTGTTAGTCTTATATTTGTTAAAGATTATTTAAATTTAATTTCAAGAGGGAATAGGCTTAACATGCAAATAGACCAAAAGTTTAAAAACATTTAATCAGGTGTTGCCAAAAGGCATGGCATGACCATTTTTTCATCCAATCTAAAATGGTAATTACTTCATCAAGTCCCTGAACGTTTTATATAATCATATCAATTCATTGCCGTCAATAGTAATGGCGGCAACAAGGTTTATTATTAAAAATGGATCATTTACGTACATGATTTTCAAGATGAGTCATTTTTATAAATAATAAAAAAATTTAGAACATTTTTATAAAAAATCCCAAAATGGATTTATAGATATGGAAAGTTTTTTTTAATAGTATATATAGAAAGTTAATATGGGAGTAATGTTATTCCGTACTGCAAGGTCATATAGTATAGTAGGCTATGGTATTCAGTACAGTTTGAGAAATTCAAAAACAGAAAAATGAAATGGTGATGTGGATGAATTTCCACAACTAACACGTATAATCACTAATCAAAAGACGACTACTGAAAAGAAAAGACAAAATCATATGTCATCTCTTTTTATCTCTCCAATTTTCTGTTTTTTTTATTTGTTTACTTAAAAATTAAATTAGTGAGAGAGAGATGTTGAAAATCTCATAAACCATAGAATAAAACCAAATGAAAACATATTTCAAATAATTTTTTCCCTTATTGCAAAAGACACTCCTTATTTGAAAGGATTTGAATTGTGATAAGATATATAATCTATAATTCAAATTTAGGGATGAATTTAATTACACTAAAATAATATTTAATATTTATATACAAATTAGAAAAAATCAGTGTCGCGGGAAGGAGAACCGAGTTTCCACTAAAATTTGGGCTATGAGGAGATACAAACAGGCTAGATCCAAGAATTGCATCCTATTATCCCTTCAACTTCTGCAGTCCTTAATACAATCACTACAATATGCTCTGTACGGGTACCCCTAGAACATCCTCTGCCTCTCTTTCTCTATCAGGTTGAGGCTGAAGCTGATTGAATCAGAACCGGACAACAAAATTATAGAAATCCAAGTCATCAAAGCTAAGCAGCGAAAAGAAGAGGAATGAAAAGAACAACGCACTCAACGGCATTTTCATGTATCCAATTGAATGGTCATTAACTGTAATCTCCATCACTGGACTTACATTACAACTCAGCGCCAGGGAAATTGAACTACCGACATCCAAATGACGGATCCAAATCTGGATCTACAAGAATCGGGTTGGGAGGAACTGAGGAAAGATGCTCGAAAGATCGAAGGCGATCTCGATGTTAAACTCTCTTCATATGCTAAGCTAGGTGCTAGGTTCACCCAAGGAGGTTTCCCCCTTTCATTTAGCTGTATCTCTTTAGAATTTTGTTCCAGACTTCAATTGTTTTTTTCTACGATGTGCATTGCTTATATATTAGTAGATTAATGAAATTAAGAACAAATCTGTTGAAAAATCTAAACATACTCTAAAAGTTTAATAAGATTTGTTTAATTAGTTTCGTTTTTCTATTTAGGAGTTCGTAGCCTTAGGAATAGGGTGATCTTTCCTTTTATTCATGATGATGTTTACCTACATTGAGGTTATGTAGATACTGGGTCGCCAACGCTTGGGTCAAGTAGATCATGGAAGTCTATGGAAATTGAAATTCAATCATTGCTTGAGAAGCTGCTAGACATAAATGATGCTATGAGTAGATGTGCTGCATCTGCTGCACCAACTACTTCGGTAACCCAGAAACTTGCAAGTCCTATGTTACTGTTGATAGGTAAACTGTAAATACTTTTAGCAGTCATGTTTCTTCTAGGACTTATCTACATTTGTTACTTCCATGTTTATTGGCCACGGGTTTAAAGTTTGAACCGATCAACTTACTAAAAATTTCACCATAAGCTGATTCTGAGGAGACAAGCTCTAGCACGCTTATATCATATGCTTGGTTGGTCGGTTTTGACAATCCTTGGTATGATATCTGTACTTTCATTTGGACTAAAGTATAATTCTGGCATTTTATTTCTTAAGTATGTAAGAGTTCATGGTCCTTGATTATTACTTGCCTGGCAATTTTACCTTAATTGGAGAAGAATTCAGTATAAGCAACGAGTAGCATTTGGTGCAAATACTTAAACTAGAACTGTTTTTTAAAATAGCAATACATGAGTATAAACATTTTATTATTTTTATTATTGCTTTTTGCTTTTTGCTTTTCGTTTGGAAAAGTGGATTATTATTTCTATCCATTCGAAGTAATGCTATAAAATTTTGTTAGGAATTTAGGAGAATTAAGGGAAATATAAGCTCAATGAGCGAACAGGCAGAGCTTCTGAGTTCTGTCAGAGATGATATGAGTGAGTTTAAGGTAGTCATTTTCTTAAATTTGTTACTCTAATTCCCAATACTATGTTGTTTCCCAAAGTTTACTATATTTGCTTTCATCTAGGCATCTGGGGGTATGTCACCGAGAATGCAATTACTTAGAGAGCGAGCGGCCATCCACGGGAACATAGCTCATGTAAGATTGAATTTGTTTTGATCAGTGTATTTCTTTGTGCATGCTTTGTTGCAAGAAATTTCCCCTTCTGTTTCCTGTCATTATATTGCAATTACTTATCAGCTTGGAGAGGATCCTGAAATATATGTGTTACGCACTTAACGAACTAAACGAATGAATCTATTGGTCAAAGGTAAAAAAACCTCAAACTGGTGGTTTGGTATGTAGAACCCAAAAATATAAATGGCCAAAATCACTAGTTTCAACCCTCAAGTCTCTGTGATATAGACCTCAAATCCAAATCTCAATAACCAAATGTTAGCTCAAAGCACGAAATACGTAATTCTAAAATCAAGCCCATAGAAATGAAATGAACCCCCACAAAATCCTATTTCCTAAATTTTTGCCTAAAATGAGTATACCTTCAATCAGATGATGGCCTTCCATCATTTTGGTTTTGATTACTTGATGTATACCCTTTTACCTCTTGATTGTCACCGCTGTATCTAAATGAAGTCCTAATTTCTTTCTTGCCATAGAAGGAACTATTTTAAACTTGAAACACTATGTAATAGACTTGTGGCTTCTTAACATTAATTCTTCTTGGTGCTGCTACCTGCTATCATAGTGGGGAAGCCATGGTTTCTGCATCGTATTTATTTTAAGCTGTGGCAAAGGATGGTATCCGACTAAGTTGTAATTTTTCATCCAAAAAAGATACTTTTGTAGCTGGGTTTTTTTTTGGGGGGGGGGGGGAATGAGGAACTCAATGTCCAAACTGATTGTAGAAAGATATATTAATGAGAATTTTAATGGACCTCTCTAAGACATAGAAAAACATGTGCATGCTCGCACAGAAACAAACAATTGTTCACGTGTTTCTTAAAAACAAATTTCTCTAGCTTTTTCTACAGGTAATTTAGGAATCTGACAAGTGCCATACTTCCATTTTTGCTTGACAAGATTGATGTGGCATACAGAAAACGCTCTAAGCTTCCAATTTGTATCATAATATTTTTGTTTACTAGATTTAGCACCCTGTAACGAGATAAACCTGTATTTTTTTAATTGTTGGTGGTTTGCCCTTTTGCCTATTTATGGAAGCGTCCATTTTCCTTACCGCTATGTTTGTTTGCTATAGATAGATGATGTGATTAATCAAGCTCAAACGACAAGGGCTGTGTTGGGCTCTCAAAGAGCTTTGTTTGGAGATGTCCAAGGCAAAGTAAAAGTTCTAAGTGACAAGTTCCCCGTTATCCGTGGCTTGCTTGGTACTTAATTGTGCATCTTTATTACAGAGCTTTTATTAATTATGAAATTATTTTGTATACTAAATAAAATTCCCCTATATTCTAGGTTCCATCAGAAGGAGGCGTTAAAGAGACACACTTATTTTATCAGCAGTAATTGCTGGTTGTACGTTGTTCCTTATTATCTATTGGCTCTCAAAGTAACTAGAGATACGAGTTATTAATAGCGTAATGTTCAAAGTGGAAGGTTTTGCTTTGCTGAGAGAATTTTGCAGTATAATTTGTTAGAACCGATCACATTCTCTGTTAAGCTTGAGGTACCTTCTTTTTGGTGCCATTACACAGAAAATCACATTTTTATTTAATGTGCAAGTCAGTTGCATTGCTCTATCATAGACGGGTGCTAAACCAGGGGGCTCAGATCGAGTTTTTTTCGAATTCAGATTTTTTTGGGCTCAAATCCTTTTGGATTCGATTGATTCGGGCTTGAACTTTTTAGATTTAGATCAGTTCAAGCTAGGTGGGTTCTGATGGATTCAAATAATCTTCAATTTTCTAAGTTATAAATATTTTAATTTTGAATCTAATAATTCAATTTATTTTTTATATTTGATAACACAATTACCCTATTAAAGACATAAGCTTATATATAACATAGATCATGCTAATCGGTATCGTACCAGTTAGTATGTATCAACCATTTTGATGTGTTTTGGCTCGTTTCGGCCAACATCGACTTGTATTGGTGCATATCGGCTTGGTACAAAATTTTGATATTTTAAACTTAACTTTTATTTTTATCTTAAATATTTTTAAGTTATTGAACTTAATTAATAATTTTAAAACTTATATTTGCATATAAATATATTTGTATTAATGTAACTTATTAAGAACCTAAAAAATAAAAATGCAGATATATTTGCATGTATATTATATATAACTAGTTTCTTTCTTGTGCAATGCACAAGTTGATTGGTCAAATTATGTATATATGTTGAAAAAAAAATCTTAGTTGAATAATTATGTTGAAATCTTAAAAATTTATTAATCTACACTATTTTTTGTAAGAGAAAGGAAAATGCTTCTTACAAAGTGTATTTTCACATCAGTGAAAACTTATCATGTAGGACGCATTTTTAGCTTCGGACAAGTATTACAAGCAAAATGGGGATTCAGAGAAGAATTTTGAGCTTCAAATGTAGATTCTTTCGTCATTGAAACCTGCTAGACATGTCATTTTAAAGATCAAGCGGGACAACAATCCGGAGCAAGTGATCGAATGCCATTGCTATAGTGGGAATGTTGTGCTAGAGTCGTATATCGACTTCGTCGAGGAGGATGAAGATGGCCCGAGCTCACAAACACCCTTTCCACCAAATCCTGGACTCACTGAAGAACTTGAAAGTCCCATCACAGGGTTGTGTAGTGGAATGACATCATTGCTACAAAGCTCATACCAAGACCCACCAGAATCATCATCAATGATGAGGCATTCATCGGTTTCGCCCCTCGATCATTGGGGTGGAGGATAGTCGGGGGTAATTGGTCACCGGGCTTACAACACACTCGCTCAACATTCTGTTAGTGCCTTTGATTTTAATTTCGGCACGCCAATATTAAACAACAATAACACTTAGATGGGCACGCAACTAAGTTATTGTGGTGGGTCAAACAGAAGTGGTTTGGGGTTGGTTGTGGGTTTACAAGAAGGATAATCTATTCTCGACAACATCGACTAGCGAGCGCACATCCAACCCTGGATCTGCACAAGGGGTTGATAATGAAAAGGAGAAGAGAATGAATAGGTTGAAGAGGACGATTAAACAAATAGCGACAGAATAGAGGAGGCAGGGCCTTATGGAGTAAAAATTACAGTAATTTCGGAATCGAATCTCATTCCCAGTGAAGTTGAGGATGGTGGATTTGACAGTGAAGCTACGAAGATTGCTCGATGGGATGACCCGGATTTCACAGCTTACCAACCACTACCACACATGCGAACTCTTGATATTGCTGCTGCGGGAGGTTTAGAATTCCCAACGCTTCCTCATAGAAGACTAAGGAACGAGTCTTTGTCAACAACTTTCGAGAATTTAGAGGTTGAGATGAATTTGACACCAAATATGCTTTTCAAGCTGTTGTCAAGCGGTATAGCATATAACCTGGTGTCAACTTCATTGTTACGTGCATTCAGTCAGAGAAATATGAGGTGAAGTGCACAATGCACACGACAAGATGTCTATGGAAAATCATAGCATCTGTGAGAAAGAAGAAGTTATTCTAGACGGTCCGAAAGTTTATCGTGTCCCATACATGTGTTGTAGCTGGTATATACCATGGTTACCAATATCGATTAGATTTCTGACATTTTTTCCCTACATTATACTACGTATTGTGACCCAATTTATGGTGTCAAGTACTGAAGCAGTGTGTACCAGGTTCCGTAACCAAGCTACAAATGAAGCCTGCATATTATGGCAATTGCTTGGTCCTTGAAAAAAGAGTTTTCCACTGTTTTTTTCTAGACTTTCAAGCAGTGCATAACTGCATTCCGATACTATAAGCTACTTGTTCAAATTGACGACACATTCATGTATGAGAGATATGAGCATAAGTTGATAATAGCTGTTGCACATGATGGTAACCGAAGAATCATGCCAATAGCTTTTGCAATAACTCCAGAAGAATCCGGTGATGATTGAGGTTTCTTCTTAACTGACGTGAGAAGGCATGTTGTGTCGCAGCCTGATCTGTACATCATTTTCGACAAGTGCACCAGAATATAGAGCCGCGTCCTACATGTCGCGTTTTCACTGATGTCGCAATGAAAACACTTCTTGTACAATGCGTTTTTCTTTCTCTCTCTAAAAACAACATAAATCGGTAAATTTGTAAAATTTCAACCTACTTTCTAAAATAAATTTTTTTCAGCATATTCTTATAATTTAACCCAAGTTGGTTGTATGTTAAAAACAAAGAAATTAAAATATTATTCTTTAAAATAATTTTATACAATAATTATGCACGTTTATGTAGATTTTTTCAGAATTTTTAAAACTTAAAATTTTATATATCTAATTATCTTAAATTTAAATTAATAACACGTATTTTAGGATAACTTTTAAATTTCATGACATAATTAAAAATATTTTAAAAAAATAAATTTAAATTAAATTATAATGATAATGTTAATGTTAATTTTTTTAAAAAAATCTAATGATAACAAATTTAAATATTAAGATAAATATTTATATTTATGATAATTTTATTTATATTTAAAATAATTTTATACATAAAATTTTGATTTAATTCAATTTTTAAAAATTATTAATAACATTATCGAATTAATACTGTTTATGTTGATATATTGCATATACAGACAATTATATTAATCTAATATAAAAATAAATGTATGTATTAATTTCTTTAAATGCATACATTTGAATCAAAATTAAAATTTTATATAAACACATGAAGTGCAATTTAATTTTAATATGTAGCACCGAATCAAAATTTATATCTTAGATTATATATTTAACCAAAATTTATATAAATATAATATTTATCTATTATATTATTGAATGTGATAAATTATTAAATATTTACAGAATAGAGGGAAAGAAAAGTACAAATTCTGGTTAGGGAGAAATATACTGACACTACAGTTTTATGCCATGTTTATTTGGCTTGTTCCATTGGTCAAAATGAGTTATTTATAAAGGGTGATTTATATTTAAAGTCAATCTTTTGAATTGTCTACCTAATTTTGTACTTATAATAATAAATTTTTATTCAAAAAGTCAAATTAATTTATAAGTAAAATATTATTACCTAATATATCAATTTTATAAAAATCGTGTCAATAGATTGATTATTCTGATTTTTTTAAACATAATTCTGATACTTTGAATAAATTTATAAGTGAACAGAATTTATTATAATTGTTTTAATTTATCAATTAAATTTATTATTTATAAAATATATATAAGCGGATGGATTAATTTAAATATTAAAATTATTTTCATAAAATAAGTAATTATCATTTATTTTTTAATATTTTAAGTAATATAATATAATTCTATTAATTATTAATGTTTGATTGTTGAATTATAAATTTAATTTTTTTCAAAGGAACCAAATCGTTTTAAGACTCGAATCCTTATAAATTGAGATTCTATCGGATTCGGATTATTGTTTGGAGCTTCTATGTTGAGTGTTTGCGGTGGGTTTTGAACCTAGTGTTCTGTTGGCCTACATACATATCCGACATTTTAAACAACGTTACCATACATTAAACCCTTTCTTTGTTCGTAAAATTTATTATTTGCATAGGAGATTCATCGATTTATGTATTTACATTAGAATCGGAATTTGTGAAAAGATCCCCAGAACCATTCCCATTCTGAGATGAAGATTACTTATCAGAACTAGATTGCTTGGAAATCTTAGGGAGCTACTGCTATACCAACAGAGGTTGACTATGTTGAAATGAATCACATGGTCATAACCTCGTGCATGGAAGAATGTTGGCAAACGTGCCTGGAGTAGAGGGCACAGCCCGAATAAGAAGAGTCTAGCTATGGTTTGAGGCTTCTATTGCAGTACGAACTAAGTACTTTTAAAAAAAAAAAAATTTACAATGAAAATGGAACTGTTCAATCTACTAGTCAATGGCTACTATGGTCCAGGCAGCAACCCGAGTACTTAGATGCCGAAGAGGCTATAAATTATAGTCTATCTTTATTGGACTTCTAAGATCTAACCGCAACAGGCGGCCCCCGGGATACGTATATTCCACTCTCTAGTCTCTACGCTACTTAATGTATACATGCCAGCTGCTAAATGATAGCTAAATGGTAGATGAAAGAATATTAACAAGAATATGAGACGGAATTTAAAAGGTTGGCCTCTCCTTGCTAGATTCAGACTGATTAATACAATCATCCTTAAAACTTTTGTATATGCAAGTTGATTTATATATGTATGAATTTGTTAGTTTTTCTCCTGATTGCATCTTTACATCAATCATCTATACCATAATTTTCAAAATTATTAGGTTCATCTTCAGGGCAATCGATCAGCCACCGGTGCAGTAGATTAATTAAAAGCTAGCTCTACCGGTTCAAAATCACATCACCCCAAATGAAAGTGTATACATGGGAAAACTAGAGTAGTTTAATGGACAATCAATGGTGAAAAAGCTGATTAGAAGCAGCGAATGGCGGTGCCTCTACTACGGGCAGACATTCAAAGTTGGCCGTGGCATATGTAATACAAGAGCCACTGTTATTTGTAACAAAGCGACTTGAAATATTGCCTTAATAGGAAGAAAAGGAAAGGCAGTTTGCACACATGGGGGATGGGGATGGGCATAGTATAGTTTTGAAGAAATGTTAAAGAGAGATGACAGCTGCCATCTTTTTCAGCAAAGTTAGGGTTACTTTGCAACAAAAAGTAAAACCCACCACAGATATATAGCAGTTGCCTGCAGTGTAGTGTAGGTAGAGAGTCCCGCCTAACTAAATTAGCCAAACACTAGACAACTCCTCCATCAATGCAAAGACAAAATAGGTAGTAATTTCGATTCAAAGATCTCTGTCTTCTGTTATCACTGACAACTACGTATCTCTGTATGAGAGAGAAATCTAAGTGTGTGTGTGGTCAAATCCATATTTCAAAAGCTTTTTCTTGTAAATACCTTTTTGTTTCATTTACTTCCTCAACTCAACTCAAATCCTTCCTCCTCATTACATTTTTATAATCTCTCTTTTTCTCGTAAATACCTGAAAACCAGTTCCTCTACCTATTATCACCATTCACCGCCTCCCTTATGTAGCCGCTTTACCCTATTCTAAGAGCTGCCACCCACTACACTCTAATTACTCGTTTATTTTAGCCTGTAAATTAAGGGTTTTTGGATCCTTTAGAGCCTCTGTTTCACGGCTTTCAAAGCAATTATTTATTTCACTCAAGTATGTAAATCCAATCTTTAATTATTTAATAAAAAATTACATTTTATTAAATAATTTATTATAATATAAACACTAACTTTCTATTCAAAGAAAGGCTAAATGTAATCTAAGTTAAATAAATGCACAATAATGAGGTAACAATATCAGAAATAAATAACCAACTGATATTTAATCTTCCTTGGCTTTTCTTTGTTGTTGAAATTCAGAGTCCCATTTTCGGCTGTTTGTCAAAGCCACAGTGGCTTTTACCTTTCGGCCATGGCCGCTTAGCTTCACAAGAAGCCAAATACCAATATTTATTAGGCTGTGTTTGGTTCACGTAAATTAACATTTTATCTCGTAATCTCTCATTTTGGATCAACATTTTTTCATTTGGATTTGAAGTATTCTCATCATCATCTAATCTCAATTTCTCAAATAGGATAAATACTTTGAATACCAAACAAATTTGCCCTTTATTCTTATAATTTTAATTAATTTCACCCGTTTTACTCAAAATAAAGTTTAAACTTCAAATTTAATCTTCTTTCTTTAATGGTGAACTAATAGATGCCATACTTTATAATTATAATTACTGTATTTATTCAAATTATTTTTATTATAATTATAATTTATAAATTATGGTAGATGATGCAATCACTTTTAATGAGTTATTATAAATTTATTTTCACATCATATATTTTCTTATTAATATATAAATTATAATAAAAAATAAAAAGAATGATCATAATTTTATTAAAATTGAGATTAAAAAAATTGAAGGGACTAAACATGGTAAAAACCCAATTCTATAACAAGGATAATTTAATAAAATATGCTTGTAGATAACCATGCATTTCATCAATCAATCAGACACTAAAACCTTTTATTTTAGCCAAACAAACCAGCCATATATAACATAACATATTTGATATTTCATATTATAATCTTACATTATCATAATCATATGACTAAAGATAATCTCACATTTCTTAAATCAAATATGCCATAAATTTGTCCCACCTTTGACATATCAAACAGAAAGAAAGAAACCAAGATCATGGAGGAGGACAGACGAATTCCACAGTAGAGTGAGGTGGGTAGGTTGGATTAAGGTTAAACAAATTAGAGATAAAGATGAAATTAAAATCTATAAAGGATACATAGTTACATGGCAATAGGGTTTTAATTGATATATAACACTAAAGATGGAGTTAGAAAGACTTGATATATAGTATGGTGGGCAGAATTGATTGGTATGTAAGTAATATGCGTAGTCGAAAATCCTATCATGTAATCATAAATAAATTATATGCATAAAATGGCAGGGTCGGGAATTTGAGAGAACCGAGAAAAGCTACAGCTTTGGCACCCACCTCTGAAGTATGAAAAGAACAGGTGATGAGCCAAATTAAGTTAATCAGCTCCCATGCAAACGTCCCTTTCTTACTTTGCTCTCCCCCACTTCTGCCGCCTCTGTTCTCTCTCTCTCATACATCGTAAAAGCCAACCATTAATTTTTCTTTTTGCCCTTTATCCTATGCCCTTCATTAAATTTCTTTCGCTTATTTTTCTTTTCTATCTATCTGGTCCCGTTTGCAATGCCTCCACTCCACAAGCTGTACAAAACTATTCAAACTACAACCCTTGAAGCAAATTACCTATTCTTACATTTACAATACAGCAAGTGCAAAAAGAGAGAGAAGCAAAACACATTGAGTCTGAGTTCCATTACTTAGCAGTATCTCTAAACTCTCTCATCTTCTTATCTTTTAGCACAACTCAACAATCAAGAAGATCAGAGATCAAGGAGTTAGAAACCTATCAAAATCCACCCATCAGTCATTCTATCAATCAATCAATCAATTCAAAAGCTCATAAAAATTTCCCCCAAAAAAGAAAGGATGTCGTCCTCATCAGTTTCATTTTCATCGGACCACCTCTCTCCCGCGGACCAGCTCTGTTACGTCCATTGCAACTTTTGCGACACTGTTCTAGCTGTAAACCTTTTCTTTTGTCCCCATTGTGTTTCATCTTCTTCTTTTTCCTCGAAAACCCTTTCTGGGCTTTTTATTTATTGTGTTATAGTATTTAAGAATGCATTCTCTTTGCTTTTGTATCATCTCAGGTGAGTGTTCCTTGCAGTAGCTTGTTCAACAACACAGTTATGGTTCGATGCGGCCACTGCACAAATCTTTTGTCAGTCGACATGCGTGGCTTGCTTCTTCCCACAGCTAATCAGCTTCACCTTGCCCATTCTTTCTTTACCCCACAGAATCTCCTGGTATATACATATTAAGTAGTTTCGTTTCTGATATGAAATTAGGGTATTATGTCAACAAACAAACACTGTAACTATGTTTTCCTCTATCACTACAAAATTCTTCACAGGAAGAGATCCGAAGTTGTGCACCACCAAATATGGTGATGATCAATCACCCAAACCCAAATGACACTGTTATTCGTGGAGCAGCTGAGCTTGAGGAGATAGCCAAACCTCCTGTGGTCAACAGACGTGAGATTCTTCACATTTTATTATTTATTTATTAGTAGCAAGAAAATTATAAGACAAAGTTTCACAATATACCTTATATAGTTGAAGTAGCCTTTTCTTGAAAAAATGAGTTTGTTTTCCAGCTAAAATGAAGGCTAAGGCAAGAAGTGAAGGTTCAAGGCCCTATGCTTTACATGCCTACTTAAATTAGTGCTTTCATTTCCTCTATGTCCCCCCAAACCCTAGGTTTCATGTTGTCAATGTACATTAAATTAGTTAAAAAAGAAATTGTCCTAAATTTCTATTTTCCCCTCCCCAAATATAGATCTAAATAAGAATCCATGCAAAGCAAGATAGATAGATGTGTATGAGAAAAGTGAGGGAGGTGATTTTTTAAAATGTTTAATGCATTTGTCTCTTTGTTTGTCTGAGATGGATGTGTGTATGTGCAGCTCCGGAGAAGAGACAGAGAGTGCCGTCTGCCTACAATCGCTTCATCAAGTAAGCTAATTAACTTAAAATTAATTTACCCTTTTTTAACTTAATGGTTCATCTTATCGTCCAACTTACAAATCTTATTTGAATGGCAAACACACAATGAAACAAATGCTTCTAATCTATCAACTCTACAGGGAAGAAATCCAACGTATCAAAGCTGGGAATCCTGATATAAGTCACAGAGACGCCTTCAGTGCTGCTGCCAAGAATGTAACTCCCCTTTTTTTCTTGAACTTTAAAAATCACTCAAGTACTGCACAATCTAATTTGCTCAGCAACCATAAAATAAAAGATAGGGTTCTAATTTTCATTTTTTTTCCCCGTATTCTAGTGGGCCCACTTCCCGCGCATACATTTCGGACAAATGCCTGATCAAGCTGTTATGAAAATGAAAAATAACGTACGCCAGCAGGTATTTCAATTCAAACCCTAAAGGCGCACTGTTTAGTCCTTGTGTTTTTCTTTATATTCTTTTTGATTCGGGATAATGTGTGTAGGAAGGAGAGGAGGCGGTGGTGAAAGATGGGTTCTTTGTGCCTACCAACGTCGGCGTCTCTCCCTACTAATATAATAAACCAAAGTCAAACTTTTAGGGTTTACTTGTTTCCTCTCCCTCTAGTTTTGTTTGTAGCTGCAGTGATTAGGGTTCGTATTAATCTTACAATATGTTTTCTTAGAAGACAGGTCCAAACTTTGGGTTTCTAATATTATGTTGTTAGTAACTATGGGAATTGATCTGTGAAATTTAAACCTAGTTTAACATTTGTACATTTATGCTGATGAACAGCCTTACCTCATAACTCTTCTTCAAATGCATGGCGAATCCTATTTAATCTTACCTTTATTTTTAGTTTCTATGTTCAATTTGTTCTTTAAACTTAACTAATATACACACATAAAAAACTCCCTAAGAATGAAGATATATATACCATGGGCGGAGGTAGAATTTTTGGGATCAAACCAAATATATATCTAAATTTAATTATTTTAATGAAGGGGCGAAGGCTATTGAAATGATATAAGTATTTGTGTATCAAAATCTTCTACATGTGTGCATACTTTTATTTTTTTAATTTTTAATATTCTTTCAGTCGGATCGATGTTGTATAATCCTTTGAAGTTATAATCTTTTATATGTAAAAAAAACCTTAGAAAAGCCTTACAAATACTTATAATATATGGTAAGCTTTTTGTTAATGCATAAATTGTGGATTTAATCATTATACTTTTTAAATTATGAAGTTCTAGTTCTGACTCGAACGATAACAGTTAAACTCGCTAAATCAAGTTTTGCTACTAGTTTTGTACTATACATAAGTTATGAATTTAATACATGTTCTCCAATTTGATTATTTTCAATCATTGCACTTTTGAAATTTGAAATTTGTAATTTTAACAATGATTTTAAATTAATTAACTAAAACAACGTGATTTTTTTTGCAAGTGTTATGTAAAAACAACTTGGCATAGCTTTATACACACAATAATATGCTTGTAGAACAAGTTTTTAAGAATAGCAAAAGTTAACGCCACACATTTGACGTATATTGTTTGTTCAAGATTGAAATTTCAATATTCAAAAGTACATAAACTAAAACTGAATAAATTAAAATACATAAATGTTGATACAAAATTTCAACAAGGGAGAGGATAAGGAGGAAAAGGTGGTGGAGATAAGAGGGCGATTCACCTATGATAGGTGAAGGAGATGGCTAAGGAAACACTTAGGTTTTTCTTGGGGGAGAAGGCGAGATCCCTTGCCTCTCGCACTCAGAGGTATATATAGGGGTATCTCCTGGCCTCTCGTTTTGTCATGTAGCTAACAATACAAAGGTAAGCCTACCTGTGTGGTCGGTCAGGTGGCAAGGCCTTTATAGGTTAATTGTCACCATATGTGATATTGTGTTGGTAATGTTGTGACATTCTCCTTGTTAAGGTTGTGTGAAGTTATTGTGTCCCAATGGTCTCTTAGTGTGGTCCTCATGGAGAGTCCATAGCAAATCATTTGTAAAGTAGATTAAAGAGGATTCGTTGAAAATTACTCACAGACAATTCTCAACGGAAGGTTGGTATAAAGGGTACCCTCCGAAAGGGTTATTCTCTTGAGTTATTCCCAATGAAAGGTCACTAACATATTACCCCTTACTCTCCACACGTCTTTATTAAGGTAGGAAGTATAACAATATATTAAATCTACAATTTACATATAATACATTAACTAGATTTAAATTTAGTCCACTTTGATTTTTCAAAAATATATATATATTCCACTTTGAATGCAGTTCAATTCAGCACTTCACATTTTTCCCTTTTAAGTAAACTATTGAAATTATTTAATTGATTACATATTGTTTTATTTTTCGCCGTCTGGAGGGAGAGATTGATGTGAAAGGAAATTGAGAGGCGGAGACCCAATAGGGCCACATTAAACCTAGCCCAAGTATCTGAAATTGGCCCACATCACGCATTCCTTGTAGCCCAATGCCAAGTCCAGCAACAAAGCTAGAACTTGTTTTAGGTAGGAATTGAGCCAACCTGGACTTTACATCTCAAATGTCCTACTTCACTCCCATTAATCCTTTGGGGGGGGGGGGAATGGAGTGACATTTTCTCCATTCATCATTATCTATTTGCTATGTTTTATCCATAATTAAAAAACCAAGTTACGTAGAAAAAACACATTATAAAGTTAAAAATGTAAACACTTCAATGGAGTATTGGTTGAGGCTTTGTTTGTAAAGAACAAATATTTATATTTTAAAAATATCGTATAGACTTTTGAACTAGCCCAGAAGCTTTATATTAAATAATTCTGAAAAAACTTTATATTAATGGTTAATCCTTTAGGTTGTAGTTTTCCAAGTCAAAGATTTTGATACCCTCTTCGTACCGCTTTTCGGTGTGCTTAACGACATTTTATTGAGAGTTAGTCTAAAGCATAACCTCAAAATCTTTAGCTTTGCCTTTTCGGATAACAAAAACCACACGATGACCATCTTTTATTTCTATTCATAAGTTTTAACTGGAAAGAAAATAACTCGTTTAAATGTGTTGGAATTTATAAAAATAATGTTACTGCAATTAATGAAATTGGATATTACTTTTTTATGAGTCAGAGAAAATTAATTAATATTATGTTTGTTTCACTTAAAAGAATTTTTGAAAAATGATTTTTAAAAGATTGATTGATTTTTTGAAAATTTTGATATTTTCTTATGGTCTAGAGTCTTGGGTTAGTATTTTAGTATTTATTTATGATTAAATATTATTTAAAAGTCTTCCACTGTGTTTATTGTTTTATTTAATGAAGATGTATTATATTATATTATTAAATATAAATAATTAAATATATGTTTAATAATACTGAATATTACAATATTTGATTTATGTTCATTTGTAAATAAAATTAGTCATAAATAAGTTTTTTTTGGAAAATAATTTATGCTTTATAAAGGGTAAGTAAATTTACGGAAACTCAAGATTAATTTATCATTGAAGTTGAAAAGTATTTTTGAAAAATGGGGTGAAAATAAATTTTTAAAAAGTGATTTTGAAAATTTTGATAATGTTTACTGGGAAAAAAATATTTTTAAAGACATAAAATGTTAATTTTAAACATATTGTAAAGTGATAGATTTAATGTGAGATAAAAAGATAATTTTATTAAAAAGCATTTTTCCAAAAATTAAAAATTTTAATTTTAAACCTAGGTTAAAATCTCAATTTATTTATTTTTTGATCTGAAATGAATGTTTGGGTTGAAAGCCATATTTCTCGTTTACTTGTAAATTTACTTTTTGATCAAAAAATTATTTTCTAGAAAACAAACATAAAAAATATAGATAAAAAAAAGTCGATAAATAAAATTTCCTAAAATAAACGCACTCTAAATCCAGACGAGTAACGGTTCACATAATCATAACCTGATTTGAAACTTCGCTGTCCTGGTTTTGTCTTTTTTTTATTGAAGTCCTTGGATTTCTAGTTTTAAACCTTTCCCATCACTTGCATTGTTTGTTGGTTTGTTGTTTTGCCTGCCTGGATACCCCTCTAAAATCTAAAAGTCTCTTAATTCATTGCTGTCCCTTGTGCAGCTGTTTCCTGGAAGCTGGAACTTGTTCCCAATTTAACTTCCATTTTTTCTTCTTCTTTTTTTATTTCCCAACTTTCACATACTTGAATTGTGGCCTCACTATTTGTCACCCAAAAAGAAAGAAAGGAGTTTCGGCCTGTCTTTTAATTTTTTGAAGATTGGGAGTGCTTGTCGCCAATATATTATATCATGGCTTGATTTGAGTATGAAAAACGGTGAAACCAGGCTTCACTTTCGGCCTATAACTCAGCTACCTACTACCCTAACGTCATTAACCAAATCTTCTGCGGTTCAAATTAATGCCTTCTTTTCTATGGTGTATTTTCATCATTTTTTATTTGAAAATAGATTATACTCTTAAAATTAGCTACTTTAGTCACCGATATATTAAAAAATTCATTTAAAATGGATAAATAGATTTAATAAAGAAGGATATGATTTGGGCGTGAATGGGTTTCGGGTTTGGCATAGTGGGTGCTGTTGCTGTCGCTTACGTTTTTGATGCCATGTCTCAAGTCCTAACCCCCTCTTTGCCTGCGACTGCAACCGTATTTCTTTCGCCTACTTTTCTCGTGTTATGAAATGTCTTAAATCACCCTTAAATTGATAGATAACTAAGCGAAGATATTGTCTATTGCAACTTGCGAGTAAAGGACATTTATTGTATCATCTGACTGCGATTTGGTTCTTTTTTGACTAGCCCATGCCAACTGTGATTTAAGGCATGAAAAATAACCGGAGTTCATTACTCTATTACACCTATGTTCTCGGACCAAAGTTCTTTTGTTTATTATCTATTGCCATTATGACCAAACCTCTTTTCGTTTGAGCTAAATCCCAGTAATTAGCCGATGATTAAATTAGTGAATACTATATCAAAACATGAATTTTGCTGACTTGATATAAATATAATTAAATATAAAATAAAAAATTCAAAACTTGAAAATTAAGAGAATATATATTGATCACAAAATTTAAAATCATTTTATATTCTAAACAACAGTAATTCTCAACCAGGAGTTAAAATAAGTGTCATCTTTACCACCTATAATTCTACTTTTTTTTAACTAATAATGTTTTATATTAGTATTCAAGGATGGTGAATGAAACTCATAAAATAGTGTATGTATAGAGTTCTTGCTCTAAACAAATTCCACGTTGATTTGACCAGTAAGAACTCGAAGCTAGTTCGAATGCAACTCCATTTCGGTTTAATGTCTGAGGCATCCTTCACTAATTGAGCAATGAGCAGGAATTTGATTGGGATCAGTGACGTAGAAGGAAGCCACGAATTTACCCAACACAACTTCTAGTCTTCATCCACTTGTACTAAAGTTGTGGAGCAGCTGATCCAGCAGAGTTTTCGAAAAATGTTTTGCGTAAACTACTTGGGTAATTATGTCTAAAATTTTGTTTTTATTACTTAATTAAGAAATATATAATTTATTAAGCAGAATATCTTTTAGGATATGTTTGGTTCAGTGTATTACCTAATACAATACAGGTCGAATACGCGCGTATTACATGACGCCTCTAATCCGGCGTTTGGTTCGCTGTAATAGGCATTACGGGCGTAAACCAATCCCGACCTAATCCCCTTTTTCGCTGCTTTTGTAATCCCTTCCCAAATCCCTGTAATACCTATTACGTCCGCCTTCCGTCCCCTGCTCTCTGTTTTACCCTCCCTCCCTACCCGACCCTCTCATATTTTGTCCTCAAAATTTCTCCTTCCATCTCCCACCGTTTTTGTTTATTATTCTGTCCACATCGTTTCTTCAGTCTCTGTCTCCTCCCATTTCCTCCCAACCCTATCTGCAACTCTCTACTGCTCTTCAATATTTTCACAAAATTGGAAATACCTGATAGCTGAATCCAGTGAATCCTTTGAAAGTGAAGCGTTTTTCGGGTCATCACCTCTAATCCAATATCGGGTGAGTTTTATTTCGGACCGAAATTAATCTGCCAATTCTTTTGTTCGACAATCTTTTATCAAATATTTTTGCATGGTTATGAATCTTTAGTCTTCAGTAGTTTCTGTTGAAATTGCTATTTTATTTTATGAAATTGTTGCTGATTTCATTGGAATTATTGTATAATTGCACTTGTGGCTTTTTATTCTTCAGTAGTTTAATGTTGATTTCATGGTTATGAATCTTTTACTCTTCTGTAGTTTTAGTTAACGAAAGTTTTTCTGGGTTTAATATCCCTTGCCTGGTTCACTCGGTTTCGAAGAACAGGATGCTAAAACCTTTGCTTCCTGGGTATGATTTTCAGTGATCATTTCCCTTGTTTTAATTGAACCTAAAGCTTAATCAAGTTGGTTCGTGCGATAATTGTTTTGTATGCAGGGTATTGATTATTTGAAGTATGATAACTGTCACCATGATGGATCAAAGCCAATTGAAAGGTGGTGTAGTTGTCTTCTTTGTTTTGATTTGCAGCCATATTATATGCTTATATATTGCTTTAATTTTTCGTGTAGATATCCTGTTATGTCTAAAGCTTTGAAGAAGGCTGGCCGCCCCATATTCTTTTCTCTGTGTGAATGGTACTGTCTAAATCACAGTTTGATTTAAGCTTTTAATTTAAGTAACGATTTTCTGATTCTTTTTTTTTTTTACTTTGCCATGTGTTTGATTTTTTGTTTCTTAGGGGAGAAATGCACCCTGCTGAATGGGGTTTCCATGTAGGAAATAGCTGGAGGACAACTTGTGACATAACTGATACATGGGAAAGGTAAAGATTTGTTAACGTATTTGGAGGATGTTAGGGTCGGCCTAGAGTATAACTTACAATATTTTGTTGCCTGGCAGTATGATTTCGAGAGCTGATCAAAATGAATTGTATGCTCAATATGCAAGGCCCGGTGGTTGGAATGGTTAGAGTTTTCTTCTAGTTCTGCAATTTTTTTTGAACCATATTAAATGTTTTGTGATTACAATTCTTGTTATATCGATAGATCCGGACATGCTTGAGATCGGGAATGGAGGGATGACGAAAGATGAATATATAGTACATTTCAGCTTATGGGCTATTTCCAAGGTATTACAATTGATATTCACCTTTTTTATGTTTGTTGATATGCATGATGTTGCATATCTGGTCTGAAAAACATGAATGCTATTGCAGGCTCCTCTTCTTCTCGGCTGCGACATAAGGAATATGACACAAGAGACTATAGAGATCATTTCAAACAAAGAGGTCATTGCTGTTAACCAAGGTACATAATTAGAAGTACAGTTCTTCAAAAACGCTTTAATGCATCAATAGTTATCGAACTTTTTTAACTTAATGCGATCTTCTGCATTAGATTCTTATGGTATTCAAGCTAGGAAGGCTAGGATGCACGGTGATGAAGAGGTGAAACCTATGCAACAACCCCTTTTGCTTAACCATATGATCATATAACATGCTCGGATTGGTCACTTACCTTTTCGGTGCCTTGTAACAGATTTGGGTTGCGCCACTTTCCAGCTATAGGACAGTAGTTGTCATTCTCAATAGGGGTTCAGTTCGCTATTCTGTAACCGCGTTCTGGGAGGATATGGGACTAGACCCCAACACTGTAGTTGAAGCTAGGGACCTTTGGGATGTACTCAAATTATAGCTACAAGCTTTATAGTATATCCTACTGTCATTTTCCATTGCTTTAGTTCACTTATTCATGCACATATATGAATCTCTTGCAGCATAAAACACTGAAGAACCGATTTGTGGGCAATATTACAACAATGTTGAACCCTCATTCATGCAAAATGTATGTGTTGAAACCAATTTCTTGAACTTAGTGATTCTTGAATTGGGTCACTTTCTTTTCTTTTTTTCTTTTGGATTAGCATTTTGGAATTATGAATTAGTTCTTTAATAATATTTGATGAAGAAAGCTTTCCTCTTTAATGTAGTTGGATTAGCACTTGTAATTAGTTTCTTAATAATATGAATGAAGTAAGCTTTTTTACTCCAATGTCAGATGTGGTTGCTGTACTCTTGCAGATTTTTTTCATATTTATTCATTAGATTCAAGTCATTGAAGATGATAAAAACAGAAATGAATTGGACTTAATTACTACAAATCCAGGTCTCCAAATTGTATTATATATTATGGTTTGAGTAAATTCATATAAGAATATTAATTATTAAGAATTTTATTAAATTATATATTTAATTAAAATATATTTAATAATAATTATGTTTAAATATGATTAAATTATTTATTATTGATATTAATCTTATTAAAATTTAAATAAAATAATTTACCAAAACAAATTTCTGCTAATTATTAAGAATTTTATTAAATTATATATTTTAATTAAAATATATTAAATAATAATTATGTTTAAATATGATTAAATTATTTATTATTGATATTAATCTTATTAAAATTTAAATAAAATAATTTACCAAAACAAATTTCTGCTAATTATTAAGAATTTTATTAAATTATATATTTTAATTAAAATATATTAAATAATAATTATGTTTAAATATGATTAAATTATTTATTTTTGATAATAAATAATCTTATTAAAATTTAAATAACAATAACAATAATCATTTACCAAAACAAATTTATGCTAAGGGTATTCTGGTCATTTTAGTTTTCTCCATTATGCTATTACACCTCTATTACATTCAACCAAACACAGTTTTACTATTACGCCTCTATTCCATTACATTCAACCAAACAGTTGATTTGCTATTACACCTCTATTCCATTACACCTCTAATCCAATCCAATACACCTCTAATCCAATACAGCGAACCAAACGTGCTCTTATAAATCTACAATTAAATTATATATTTTTATAATAGAAAAAAGTAATTTTATAATTTTAATAGGTTATATTTTTATAATTTTTAAAATATTAAACTAAAGTTGTATTACTTTTAAAATATTAAATTGTAATTTTACTATTATAAATTTAAAATTTTATAAATTATTAAATTATAAAATGATGTAAATAAAAAATATATTTTAAAAGAGTTAAGTCCAATCAATCTCCTGACTCCGTCACGAACCTTATTTGAGATTATTTTCTTTGTCACCTCATCATTAAATGATTAACGAATAGATGATGCCACATTTTTTAAATTAATATAATAAAATTAGTCATTAATTTTTATTTTTATTTGTCAATTTTATCCTATTCTATATAAAAATTATAAAAATAAAGATTCTTTAAAAACAAAAAATTATTAAGTTATAAAATGTATATAATATATAAATACATAAAAAATGTACTACATAAATACGTAAAAGTAAAGGTAAACTACAAAAATGATCACTTTTGTTTGCTTCAGATTGCATTTTAGTCACCTATATTTTAAATGTTACTTTTTAGTCACTTATGTCATCATTTTGCTAAGTGGTCACTCTATTGTTAAGCTCTGTTCCCTCCCTAACCGGCGGTTCTACGTGGCAATCCAAATGGGTTTTAAATGTCAACTTAGATGTCCAGTTGTTGGGATGAAAATAGATTTTTAATTAAATAAATTTAATTTGGACTGCCACATAGAATATCCAAGTTGGCATTTAAAACCTATTTAGACTGTCATGTAGGATCGTCATTAGGGAGGTAATGGAGTTTAACGGTAGAGTGACCACTTCATAACAAGACGATAAGGTAAGTGATTAAAACATAACATTTCAAAAATAAAATAGTGACCACTTCATAACAAGACGATAAGATAAGTGATTAAAACATAATATTTCAAAAATAAAATATTAAAATATAATTTGAGGCAAATAAAAGTGACTATTTTTATAGTTTACTTTAATGTAAATAGATAAAAATTAAAAATATATATACATAAAATATTAAAATATAGAAGACATGAATGGTCAAGGAGATAGAGGAATCGGGATCAAAGGGGTGGAGGGAGAGAAAGAGGCGATGATAGGTGCAAAGGTCATAGGCTGCTGGTTGGCAACATGTGTGCAAAGTGGCTAAAGGAAGCATTGAGCCGTCTGCAAGGTGCGGGTAAGGTGGTCACGTGAGGCACTAAGGGTGGCTGAGTGGGCATAGGAGAGTTGGTGAAGGTGATTGTTTTTGTTTCTGAGAGATGTTTGGTGGCTGTGAGCTACTAAGTTGGGGCGATAAGAAGGCTGGCTATTATATGGTGTGATCTTGGTGCTTGATTAGTGTGCTGACTAAAGTGAGAAATTTTCTTTAGACAAATTTGAATTATAATATTTTATTTAACTCAAGATGCAAATTTACTATTATATTAATTTATAATTTTATATTTCTTAAAATGATTAAATTAAAATTTTATAATATTAATTAATATATAAAACTATAAATTTAAAAGGACTAAAAACAAAAAATATAATTTTAATGAGTCTAAGGCTCTTGCTTGTCCAATAAGAGCAATGTCGTGGCTGGTCGGTGGGGTGAGGATGGTGATGGTGCGAAGGTGTGGCGTTAGGGAGGCGGGTGTTTGTTGGGGGTAGGTTCAGCAAAGGATTGGTGTTTGATTGAAAAAGAAGAGGATTGAAGGTAAGAGAAAAAAAAAAAAGAAGGTAAGTTTTAACTGGGTAAAGGCTTTGGTGATTTGAGAATTTAATTGGTAAATTCATTTTACTTGGACAAAGGGTGCGAACCACAAAAAGACGTAAACTTAGTTTTTTTTTAAAAAAAAATTTTATATAGTTTATAATTTTCAATTTATAATATTTTTTATAGTTTTGATGGTAAAATTGATAAAAAAAATAAAAAAATTGAAGATATATTTTATTATTACATTTACGCCACATCATCATTTTATTATTTACTTAATTGTTGGGACTAAAACAATAATTTCAAAAACATTGTTGATTAAATTATAATTTATTTTTAAATAACTGATCAAAATGAAAACTTGTATATAATGAAGTGACTGATGATATAGTTTATCCAAAGTTTTTGTATAGAACCGTAATTCCACTATAAAGAGGCCATTTTCTTAATTACAGCGCCACTTGCGACTTTTCTTTTCCGTTTTCCACCGAGAACTGAGAAAAGGCACTGTTTCTCGTCTTGTCATTATGCAGTTAGCACAGAAGAGAGAGAGAGAGAGAGAGAGAGAACCAAAGGGCCAGGGTTTAAACTTTAAAGGGTTTTGGGGACATGAGCTCTTAGTAAACAGCAAAATAGTATAGGAGAAGGAAAGAAATTTATCTTTGCCTTCGCTTTCCATCACTATTCTATTACTTTCTTCCTTTTAATCTCCAGCCCCCTGTAATTAATAAATCCATTTATTTCTCAAATATACGTGAGAAGATAGAACAGGTCTTTAAAAAAGGCCAAGCCCTCTCCTTCCCTCTCCTTTTCTTTCTCTTGTTATTTCATTGGTAACTGCAAGACCGCCAGCCGCAGTTGCCAGGCGCCGTTTCTCTTTTCTTGAGCTTTCATCTCATGTCCTCTCTCTCCTCAATAATGGTTTGTCCACCATTATATTCTTAAGCCTTGACCAGACTAATATCTCCTTTTTAATTTCAAGCAGGTAAATCATGGTAAGTCTTCTTTTTCTCCTTTTTTTAAATTTTCTTCTTTCTTTCTGCTTTCTCTATCGTTTGTGAAAGCTAAATGAGTTTATGGTTTTTTTTTTAATAGTTGTTTTCTTCATATGTACCTCGTTGGCTTCAAGTTCTTCTGACGGAGAAATTCTTCAACGCTTGTATAATTCATGAAGATGCGAGGAAAAACGAGAAGAATATATATTGCTTGGATTGTTGTATCAGTATATGCCCTCACTGCCTGGCTCCTCACAGTTCCCACAGGCTCTTACAGGTTCCCCCTTGCACCTTGTAATTCTCTTGATGTCGTATGATTTCAAGTGTTTTACTCTATTTTTCTCATGTTCTCAGGTAAGAAGATATGTCTACCATGATGTTATAAGGTTGGATGATGCAACAAAATTAATGGACTGTGCCTTTGTTCAAGTAAGTCATCACCCTTTGCTCCTTAATTCAACTTCAATTCCAACAAACATAGAAGACAAAACATGTTTTAGTTTCAAATTTAGCTTTTTGTGAGTAATTTAATTGCTCTTTGTCGTGTCTAATACTTTCGGCATGCTTAGTAAAAAGAGCTGACATTGCCATAAAGCCAAATGTCTGAGTTATGAAACAAGCCTTCAATGCTGTACTCACTGTCTTTCTTTGTTTTGTTGTTCCATTAGTCATACATAACAAATAGCGCAAAAGTGATATTTATCAACCAAAGGCCACAAACAAGGCATTTCAGAGGCTCCGGCAATTTCTGCACCATCTGCGGCAGAAGCCTGCAAGACCCTTATCTCTTTTGCTCTCTTTCCTGCAAGGTTACTTTTTCCTTTATTATTATTTTATTGCCTTTTTATTCCGAGTAGTACATTTTTTCAACAATTTCAACTACCATTTTCTTCATAGCAGATAGATTATCTGTCAAGAACAGAAGATGGGCTTTCCAAGTTCCTGTTTGAGTGCAATTATTTGCCTTTACCTGATTCTGGTCTGGATGATGGTTTGGTGACGCCCGACTCGGTCCTTGAGCCGTCTTGTTCCACCAAAACGTCTTCTGGGTCTGGTGGATACGATGAAGTGTGGTGCCGGGCACTTGCTTGCACCGCTACAACGTCGGAGATTGTGAGGAAGAAAAGGACAAGCTTAACAGCATGTCGTCCGACATGTCCTCCGGTATCCGAAGTTTCAGGAAATTTAATGAACCGGAGAAAGAAAGCTCCACAACGAGCTCCACTGTATTGAAACTTGATTTCATCTATGGAAGTGAGAGAGGTAAGGGGAGATTGTGACATTGTTGGTATTTATTTATATATATATTTCATTTTCAGTTAATTTACGGATGAAATCTCCCAGTTTTGTTTATGTACTGCCCTCTCCTCTCCCATAGCATAGTTATTTTCATCATAAAAAACCTATTCTTTCTCTCTTCCATATATAGTCATAGGGAGTAATAGTAATACTGACAGAAACTGCTGTATTATTATCATCTGTTATGGGGTTATATATGATTTATATTTCCCAACCTATATGCTTCACTGTTTTATTTTTTATTGTTTAACTTGAACAATATCATGTTATTAAGTTTCATATCACGAAGATGAAAGATGACGATATCAAAATATCAATTATCATCTTTGTAGATTGATCCCAATCCTTACACACAGGGTAATTCAATTATTCATCGGTTTCCTTTCCTTTGAGAAAGGTAATATAATAATGGCTTTTTTGTATTTCAATATTCTAGTCGTAAAATTTCCCATAATGTTTTGTACAAGGAAGAATTTTAAGGTGAAGTATTCTGTATGTTCCGATTAATGCAAATTGTTTATAATATTATGTATTTGTGGAATTACATAATATTATTATAATTTTTATAACATTTTTTTCTTACAAAATTATATATTTAAAATCAAACATTATAGTATTTTAATTTTTAAAGTTTAACATTGGGTAAAATTGGTTTAGTGTTTTAAGCATGTACATTTTTAAATTTCATTTTCTCATCAAATTGTTTCATCCAAACATCCTTGGACTGCTGGGATGTTCATCGTCATTAGATTTTCACTTCTCTCCACCGTTAAGAGTTAAGACATCATCAACCCCATTGTAAATCTCAATAATACTATTAGTATTTGTTTAAGTTGTGAAAAATAAGGGAGGGAGATGAAGTGTGAAGAGGTAATTAAAGGTTTGTCGAGTAAGTGAGAAACAACCTTTTGAAATAAGGCTTTGGTCACCTGATGCAGGGACAAGTGTTGGGCATGTATTGACCCGCTCTGCTCTGGGTTTCCGCCACGTGTCTAAACATGTATTGCCTTCTTCTTTCGTATCTGTACATAAAATACGAAGTTTTTGTACCCTTCACAACAGCATTGAAGGAGCATGCCGACGTTTTTTTAAGAAGCAAAGCTAAAATTGCGGTCACAGTCCTGGTTTTTTCTTTTTTTCGAGATAAATGGGACCACGACGCTCTTGCTCAAAGCCATTGCTTGCACAAATAATAGGAGTTAATTTGGCGTGAAACTCCATCAATTTGTAGCAAAATTTTATGTGCATTTTGCTTGTGCAATATATCTGACAGGAAAAAGTGAAGAGCGAGATGGATTTATATACACGAATCTAAAGTGGGTCCAGGAATTACAGTAAGGTTGCATTCGCATCGACTGCCGTGTTTACACTATGGAAAGGAGTCGGGTAAATGCATTCACTGTAAATTTATAGCCCAATTTCACAAACTCCCCACATGCTGAATGTTCATACAAAAAGTACCTATCAGTTGCTAAAACCTCCAAAACTAAAATGTTGGCCTTGGCCCAAATCCTTGGCAAAGAAGAGGTCCTTTCTTCCTCACAGCAATATGAGAAATTCAATCTTTTGATCATAATTTTGTGTTTTGAGCAGGTTGAACAAAGGTGATACAGACAAGCATTGACATACATAATTTCAGATGAAATTCTACTGTATTTCTGTTTTTTATTGTCTCTGACATGTAAAGCTGGATAAGTGTGTGAGACAGGGAAGTAAGCCCATCTCACTTTCAAATGATAAAAGAACAATTTAGGAATAAAACCTCTGCATGTAAATATAGTATATCTGACATGCAAGGAGTATATATGATGTTGATATACATGATTTATGGTATGAGCAAGTTAATCAGAAGATTCTATTTCTTGTATCCATTTGTCAACATCCCATGTATCTCGAAAATTTTCACCATGAGCGAATATGCCTTTCACGAAGCTGAAAAACCTTAGTTCCTCCCACGATTTCGGGGGCCTGATGTCCAACTGAGCAGCAAGCCAACTTACATACTCGCCCTGCCATCACCCAAACAAAACAAAATCAACAGTAAGCAGACAGAGATATGGCTATGTGAAAGTGGAGAGTTGAAACCTCATCATTCTGAAGGCTATGAGTATGATATTTGGGCAATCCGGCCTTCTCCATCTGCTCGTAAAATTCTTCAACAGAAGCTGCCATTGCTTCTTGTGTTGGCAGCTTCACCTTGCCGGACAAAACTTTTGCTACCCATATTGCTTGTAATTCTATTACTCTAAACACCAATGCCTGATTGTTTAAACATCCAATTCCAATATCAGAACTTGAAACACAGTTTTGAAATATACCATTAAAAATCAATCCATTCAATACTTGGCTAAGCAAAAGCATTGGCTATTAAACTAACATTTGAGCAAAACTCAGATGGACGGCTCATAGCATTAGGACTTGAAACTGCAAGTAACATTTAATTCCCATGACACGTTCTGATCAAATGGAAGATAAAAGCTTACCCTGTAATTTATTCCCACAAAAGAAAGCCCAGGGGCTAAGCTCGGTGGAAATATATGTTTATACAGAGGTCCGACACGGTTATCGTCCACGGTAACTATCCCATTTGACTTGAGAAATGGTAAGTGTAATTTGTACCTGCAACAGATGATTTTCCCTCGGGATGATTGAAAAGCGTTTTTAAATATAAAAAAGGACAATGTATTTGAAAATACCCAGTGCAATGAATAATGACTTCTGCCTCAACAATTGATCCATCTTGAAATACCACTTTACCATCTTCGTGAGCGCATTCAATCTGCATAAAATGTCGCTCTATCAGCCAAAAAAAAAAAAAAAAAGAGACCAGCTTAAACAAACTTAATTAATTGACAAAAATGAATAAGAAACCGGTGAGTGTGGCCAGGCGTTATCATAATTTTTCAGATTTATCAACATGATATCGGATCCTCTGAAAGCCAAATGAACTTGTTTTGCAAGAGGGGAGATATCTTTCAAAATGTCTGTGGCACTTGGTCCGTTCCCGATGAGCACCACTATCTGTCGGTAATAACCCAGAATCATTGTAGGAATTGCGTGGATAGAATTGAAATGTACCATAAATTTATGATAGTATATTTAAATACCTTATTTTCAAACTGTTCTGGAGTTCGATAATTATGACTATGCATTTGTAATCCTGGCCAAGTATCCCTGCCTAATGAAAATAATTATACATATGTATTAGAAACAGACAATTATTACAACATAACAGTTGAATTCGAGATGTGATGACATTTGCCAACAACTGCCGCATAGAGAAACAATATTCATGTATTTGGAAGCAGTAGTAGCTACAGAAAGCTGATGTAACGGCATTAATGAAATACCTGGAAATTCTGCAACTTTTGGCTCTGCGTGTTTACCATTGCAAATAACCACAGCCTCAAAAACCTCTTCTTTGGATTCCCATCTTGACTCGGTCTCTCGAGTCCTAGACTCAACAACCCACTCGTGACTCACCTCATCAACTAGCTCCACCCGAATCACTTCATGCCCAAATCGAATCAACTCCATCAACCCAAAGTCCCGAGCAAAGTCTTGGAGAAACCTGAGCACCTCTTCATGACCCGGAAAAGGCCTTCTATCTCCACTTTCTCTCTTCACAAATGGATAGTCCATGAAACTCATAACCTGCCTAGGAAGGTTAGTTCGAAGGGATTTGTAGAGGCTACTATGAACTATTTCCCGATTCGGGTCGAGGCCTAATAGGTCAGATTCCACCCGTGAATCATAGAGCCATGTACCGCCAACTTTGTTGGCCTTTTCAAATACAGTGACACGGTGACCTTCTCTTTGAAGCTCTCTGGCCGTAACAAGCCCTGCAGCGCCAGCACCGATGACCGCTATGTTATAAGATTGTCCCATTTTCCGCTATCACGATCGACGGTGTACCTCTTCAGTTTTCAAGATCTATTTGGTAGGCCAGGTTTCGATTCTCTTAAATCAAAACTTATTGTTTATTTATATATAATGCTATATTTTGGTCAAACACTCAAAATGGTCAATATAGTTCAGAATTACAAACTTCGACAAAACCGGATTGGTTTACATTAGATAAAAGTCAAGAGTGTTATTTACATCATTGCGGACGTATTTGGTTTAAACAGAGGGGTTTGACAATCCCCTTCATTTTTTATTTAATGAAAGAGCTTCCCACATTTTAATTCTCATCTTATTGAACTCAATTATGAAATTCTTAAAAGGTGATTAAGATTATAAATTATGAGTTTATTTGTATTTTCTACATAAAATCTAAAAAAATACGAGATTTATTATTATTTTTATTTCAATTAGAATCACATTTTACATAAATTTTTTTACTCAGTCATATATTAGATTATATGTAAAGAGTGGGGTCAAACCCTTTTAATTTAATTAGATTATGTGAGCAGAAAAAAAATTATGTGATACATTTATTTATTAAAAATTTATATAAGAATTAAATGATGTTTTTGTTGAAATGATAAAGTTGAAAGTTTAGAAATTATCGTGGTCTTGATTCAAAATTTCTCAATAGAATATTATGGCTTGTTGACAACTGACTTTATCACAACTCAAGCATGACATATTTGGAATGATTGCAAACACTTAGTACGATAAGAAAGTTAGCCCCAGATGGTCCAAAGCGATTAGGCAAAAATCGGCAAAAGAATTGAGCAACTAAACTAGAGAGGATGGTGACAAAACTATCTTTAAAATCACATTCAAAAGCAAGACTACATGCATAAGTAAGAGTAGGCAAAAACTTATAAAAGTAATGACTTATTAAACAATGGAAAAAGAAAACATATAAAACTTAAGACAACATAGGTCTAAACTGACTCATGAAATCATTTATTATTTTGAAAATTTTTCAAACTGAAATAAATTAAGAAACTAACGAAGAGCCACCCACTTTCCAAAAAAAACTGTTGTTGGCCCGTGAAGTTTTAGCTAAGATAAACACTGTCATCTGTCCATCACAACTTGTGAGAACAACAAAGATATCCATAAAATAAATCTACAAGTTGAAGAGAGAGAAGACATATAGTGCGAATGAGATAAAGAAATGATGAAAGAGAGGGTTTATGGGAGGGAGAAAATGCGGGTGATAGTCAGCTTGAAGACTAACATCGCCGCCAAACAAAACAGAAGACACATAGAGTGAATGAGATAAAGAAATGAAGAAAGAGAGAGTTTATGGGAGGGAGAAAAATGCAGGTGATAGTCAGCTCGAAAAGTAACATCGCCGCCAAACAAAACAAAAGAAAAGAAATAAACAACTTGAAAGAAAAAAGAAGAAGGAATTTTTAGGGTTTCCAATCTATCTTTTACATTATGTGTACATTTTTATTGACATAAAAATATAAAAAATAAAAATACCTTTATAATAATAAATTTTTATAAACAGATTGAGTTTTGTATGATTTTTTAATTAAGTTGGATTTAATTAATATGTAACATCAATTCTATTATTAAAATAAAGATAGAGAAACCTTTGATTTTTTATTTTTTTTAATTTAGGCCAATGGTGTGAGAAGGAAGAAAAGTTATCTTGAAAGTTATCTTGTTTCTAGAATATATATATATATATATATAAGAAATTGTATATTATACATACTTTTCAATTATATAAATGCGAAACTATGAGTAAAAATGTGATTGAAACACCTTTGATTTTAAATCAATTGACTTGACATTAATAAAACAAATTGTTGGGATTCAAGAGAAACAAAGTGTTAACAAGTTTTTGATTGAGTTATTTATTTATAAACAATAATTTTAGCTATTGGATGTTACCAAATTGGGTTATGATGAATATGCAACCCCAAGGTCTTAGATCCAAGAATCCTTCACTTTTACCCACACCCGCTTCATTCCTTTATGATCAAAATTTGTTCCGTAAGAATATTTGGTGTTAGACGGTAACTTGAAGGTTTTCTCGCCAACCACATCACCAAGCTGACAAAATTTTAAAGAACTTGACGAGGAACTAGACAAATGGATCCACCAATGAGTCATGCTAACATGTGCGCTTAGAGAATTAGTAATAATATTTTAAAATTCTAATCATTTATAAACTTATATATTAATTAAAATCTATTTTAATATTTCATTTAAATCAAATGTAAAGAAAGAATATAATACTATTAATGAATAAATTTAAAAAACTCGTTTAAGATTTCATTTAAAATTCATTTTTTTTATTTTTTTGTTGTCCAGTGATTGTGCGAGCCTTCAGGTTGGTTACTACCCACCTTTTTCTCCCTCCCACTAACTATTTCTTTCTTTCTTCTTCTCATTCATTCATCATGTCTTCTCTCTTTTTCAGTTTGCAGATTTATTTTGTGAGTATATTTGTTATCTTCACAAGTTGTAATAGACAGATGACGGTGTTTGTCGTTCGTTAAAACTCCATCGGCCACCAGTAATATTTCTTGGAAAATGGGTAGCTCTTCGTTCGCTTCTTCATCTGTTTTTGTTTTGAGAATATTTTAAAATAATAAATGATTTCACGAGTCGATTTGGACTCGTGTTGTTTCAAGTTTTATATATTTTTTGTTTGTTTTTCTATTGTTTAATAAGTCTTCAGTTCTAGAAGTTTTTGTCTGCTATTGTAACACGTTTTTTAGTCCTGCTTGTGCATGTAATATTAGTTTTACAAGTGATTTTAGGGATGATTTTGTTGTCGTCCTCTCTAGTTTGGTGAATACTCGATTCTTTTATCAATTTTTGCTCACTGTTTTGGACCATCCAGGGTTAATTTTCTTATTGTATTAAGTGCTTGCAATTACTCTAGATATTTTGTGCTTGAGTTGTGACAAAACCAATTGTCAACGTGTCATAATATTCTATTGATGTTGAGCTTAAGCCTTTGTTGTGTTGATGGATTTTGGCCTTCATCATTTACAATGAGTGTTTGCTATTTCCCCTTTAAATTGTATGGTTCCATTAATTGAATGAATTAATGAATTTACCTTTCAAAAAAACATAATTGTCTTAATTAATTCCAAAAACTTAGCATGACTTCGTATGAACCTGTAATTAAATGAAATGAGATTTTAAATTTTATGAATGCTTGTGAATTATTTTATTAAATGATTTATTTGTGAGTCACTTTGATAATATAATGTGATGTCACACACTTGGATCTGGTAACGAGTCGAGTGCTGAGTGTCACATAAATTTATTATATCTCCAAAAGGAGAATTGAGCATCTTGTGTCTGACGATATTTATAATCTTTTTTATTTTTCAAATACTTTAAAAAATTTTAACCTCACAAATTTTATGATCCCACTAAAGCTATTTTATTAAAACAAATAATGCTCGTTCTTTGAGAAGGTTGAGTTTGCGGGGGAGAAAAGAACTAGGGACATTGTCTTTGAAGAAGAATATGTTGATATTCCTTAAAACATTATTTTAATTGTTATTGATAAAGATTAAGAACAATTTATTATACATGATATTATTCAAATAGAAACTCTGGTTCAAGATAATGTTGTTAAACCTCCTGATCAAGAAACAAACTTTACAACCTCAAGAACTAATACTATTAAAGAGGTCCACTGGAGAAAAGTTATAATAATGTAACATCTCGATTTTGGGACTAGTCGGAATAGTGGTTTCGAGACCATAAATTCAAAGTAGAAATATTTGTTTTATGATTTTTTGAGGTCTATGACATGTATGCGTGATTGTGTGAAAGTTTCATGAAGAAATTTTATGAATAAGTGTCCAATTCAACTTTTAGGACTAAATTGTAAAAGTTGAAAAATATGAGATTCTAGAAGCTTTAAGTATGAAATAGCTTTGAATTATTAATTAGAAATCCTTAAATAGCAATTTGACTAATTTCTATATTTTTGGACAAAAATGGGCATGAATAGGAAAAGTTTGAAAGAAATGCCTTAAAGGTATTTTTGTCATTTGGTTAATAAAAGAATAAAAAGGGAAAATAAGTCAAAATTTGTGTCCATCTTCCTCCCCTATTGCCAAAATTTCTAAGGAGCCATAGCTAGGGTTTTGTTCATTCTTTCAAGCTCAACAGTAAGTGCATCCCAGCCTCGTTTTTAATGTTCTTTGTATTTTTGAAGTTCTCATCAACCGATCTAGCTATTTCTACCATTTATTTGAGCTAAGGTTCATGTTCAAAAATCTACCCATGTATGATATGCATGAATCTTGATGTTTCATGGTAGATTATGAAAGTTTGATGTGTGTTTAACATTTTTTACTAAGCGATTTTTGATGGAAATGCATAAAAATGATTTATTTGTAAAAGACGTAAAATATGTAGTAAAAATCTGATTTTGATGAAAAATGTGGGCTGATATGAGCATATGTGTAAGTCAGCTAGGCTTGAGTAATAAAGAAAATGAGTACATTTCATTTTACGGGCCTAAGGACTAATTTGTAAATATATGAAAGTTTAGGAGTAAAAAGGTAATTTTGTAAAAGTATAAGTTATGGGCTGGATTGAATAATGTGTGTATTAAATAAGCTAAGTTTGGTATTATAGAGTAAGAAAAACAAGGAGCGGACTTTGATTGGGGGAAAAACAAGGTGTACGACGATTAGGTCCGTTTTTACTATTTTTGTACCGACGTAAGTTCATGTGTAAATAATGCAATGTTGTATCATGTTTTAATACTTTATTAATGTATGAATTTCTACGTTTAATTGTTATAATAGGCGTATGAACGATATTATGGTTAATGAGAATGACATTGTGAACGAGTTCGACGAAGATGTGACATCGAGAAAATCCCGTTTGAACCTTAGGAATAGATTAGGATACGAGTGACATGTCACTAGGAATTATGTAATGTGATCTGGGTGCTGGTCTTGTACGTCTACCAGTGGCTGGGTAGCCCGGCATGTGTTGCGGGTACCTGTTAGCTTATGTGAGCAGCCTGTGTAGTTACGTCCTAACTGTCAACTTGTGTGAGTAGGCCCGTGATTAGCTCGAGAGCGAGCAATGCGTGATATGTGATATGAGGTAGCATGTGGCTACGTATGAAGCACTATGTGCAAGCTTTCCATGTATCTGATAGTATTCCAAGTGTTTAACGGGTAAATCAGTGGGTTATTCGACAAGTAAGTCAATGATGAGGAATTATGAGAATGTGTTAGGAGTTGGTACAGGTATGTACGAAAAACTCATATGAATGAGCTCGGTATGTGATGAACTTTTGGTAATATTGAAAATGAGTTAGTTATGTCTATGAAACTATGATGACATATATGTAAATTATGTTATGTTAATTGTATAATATTCATTATTATGTTACTATTTATTTGCATGTAAACTTACTAAGCTTTATACTTACTCCTTTCTCTTTTCTATTTTTTTATAGTATTGCCAAGCTAACTTAAGGATCGAAGGACGTCGGAGACTCGATCACACTATCAATTGGACATTTGGGTATAATTAGTCTTAACATTTTGAGTATGACATGTATAGGGACTTGGTCTTTTTATTATATGTCATATTGGTTTAACCAAATGTGTTGGCTTATGATTATATTTGATTTATTTTGTGTATGACCATGAGGTATGGCTTACAATGATTATTGGGTTGTAAGCCTATTTATTCAAGCATGCATGTACTCATGCAATTGTGATGTGGTTAATGGTTGTGTATATGTGATGATATGTGTTGTGGCTATGAATGCTTGAAGATTTGATTGGGATTTGTTTAATATGATGATAACTATGACTTAAGTGATAATTGGTAAGATGGGCTTGATAAAGTATGGTGTATTGTGCATGTATAAGCTAACATGATAATGCCATAATCATGTTTTGTTTGTGTATGTTTAAGTGCTCAATTATGCCATGTCAAGTGCCCTTGAAGTCATGTATGTGTTTGTACAAATAAGGGTGGCAATTAGCTTTGAAAATAGCCTCAAAGTTGTCTACATTGGTAGACACATGGGCATGTGTCTAGGCCGTGTGTGACACACGGTCTGCCCTATGGGCGTGTGATCCGGCCGTGTGTCCCCTGCACCCTAATTAGGTAAAATAGAATGCCTAATAGTAAACATACGGGCAGAGACACGCCCGTGTGTCTCAGCCATGTGAAGGACACGGCCTCAGGGCATGGGCGTGTGCCCTAGTCGTATGAAGTTTGCACCTGATTTTTGGAATTTAATTCGCCACATGGCCTAAGCACACGGGCGTGTGACTTGGCCGTGTGACCCTGTTTTGTTGATGACGTCATAAACAGAGAGTTACACGGGTTGAGGACACGAGCGTGTTCCAAGCCACACGGACGTGTGTGACCATACGGCCTACCTACACGGGCGTGTAACCTTCAAAATAAGAAAATTTTTTAAGTTTTGTATAAGTTCCGAAAGTTCACAGTTTAATCTCGAACCACACCCATTGTATGTTTTGGGCCTCGAGGGCCCATATAAAGGACGATATGTATGTTAATGAATGGTTTTAATCTAGACGAAATTATGGCTCGTTTTGTATGAATGTTTATGTTGAGTCTGGTAATGCCTCGGACTCTGTCCTGGTGTCGGATACGGGTAAGGGGTGTTACAAATAAATTTGGTGGCATAAATTGACATTGAGCTCCATTAGATGGATGTCAAGACTGTATTTCTCAATGGTAACATTGATGAGACGATTTATATGGTACAACCAGAAAGCTTTTTGTTCTGTAATGCAAAGTCAATGGTTTACAAATTAAAGAAATTCATATATGGGCTTAAGCAAGCCTCTCATTAGTGGTATTATAATATTTACCAATTGATTATCTCATCCGGTTTCGAAATGGCTTTAGCTAATGGTTGTATATATCACAAGTTCAGTGGGAATAAGAATAGTCCCAACCAATGCCCCAATAATGATTTTGAGATTACGAAAATGCATAAGATTCCCTACATTTCAGTTGTGGGAAGTCTAATGTATGCCCAGATTTGTACGCATTCAGATATTGCATACATTGTTGGGATGTTGTGCAAATATTTGAGCAATTCAGATATGGATAATTGGAAAACAACCACACGATTCATACATTATCTTCAGAAAACAAAACATTACATGCTCACATATTAGAGGTCTAATAAGTTAGAGATTGTCAGATATACAAACTCTGATTTTATAGAATATGGATGCAAAATTTTGTTGCTAAGGCGCAAATTGTGACAATAAAAATAAATGCCAGTCCTTTATTCCAATAACAATAGGAGCAAACCAAAGTCAAAGCACATAGGTTTTAAAATTCTAGTTGTTAAAGTAAGAGTTCAAAGTGGTGAGATGTCTATAAAGCATACTGAGACAAACACTATGATTGCAAATATGCTTACTAAGGGATTAGCACCCAAGGTTTTGATGAGCACACTTCTCATATAGATGTAATGTCATTTCAATATATTCTGTTTTAGTGGGAGTTTGTAATTTTAAATGGTTTTTTGTTATAAACACATTTTTAATTATTTCAATTTATGATTTTTTAAGGTTATTTTCTATAGAAATAAAATTTATTTTATTTATTCACACTTTGATTTTGGTAAGGTTTGATATCACAAAGGTTTAAGGAGGACTAATCGGAAATAGACATGTTTAGATCACATTGTATGTAATTTCCATGCTACATATCCATACTTGATCTAAGTCATTTGGTTGTGTTAATATACGTGATCAGGAATGGATTTAGTTACGATACACGTAACGAAAATCACTTTAGTTCTATGTTAACATAATTTAATGGAAAGATTGTTTGGAATACCTTTTGGATATGATAGTAAAGTTTTGAGCTTATAAGGTTATATAATGGCATGTAGTTATGGAGTCATTAGTATATATTTATGTCGTCCACGTGGAAGATTATTGGATAATATAGACATCACATAGATATAATAAGAAAATTATATGTTAGGCATAATTGCAAAAAAAGCCCTCAACCTTTGGGGGCATTTGGATATATGCCCCTAACCTTTTTATTTTTTAAAATTGGCCCTTAATGTAACGGATTTTTCAGACATCAACCCAGTTCAGACGATAACCGTTAGCTGACCGTTAGTCAACAACCGGTCAAAAAATTGGTCTATGTGGCATTCCAGTTGACTGGTAACGTGGCAGACATTAAAATAAAAATGCTGACGTAGCAAAAAAATTAAACAAATTTAATAAACATAAAACAAAAAAAAATCCTAAATTCTCAAATTCAATAATCCTCCAAATCCATAACCTCTAAAATCTTCATTGAATCCCCAAATCTCTAAATCGTGAATTCCCAACTTTTTTTTTCTCATTCTCAAGCTATTTAAGGATTAAAGCAATTTGAATTTGGTTCTGTTGTTTTATCTATTTGGGATTTTGGGTATTTTTCTTTGTTCTTCCTTTCCCCCAATTTGTTCATAGTTGTAAGTTGTCTAATGCTCTTCGTTTTTCTTTTAATTTTTTTTCCTTCTTTTAGTAAGCGTTTGATTTTCTTACTGGGTTTTTTTCCTTTTCTTTTTCACCCTATTTGTTTTTTCTGCTATTTTTATATATCTTGGATAGTTTATTTTTATAAATTTCTCTTATTAGATTTGATGAAATATTAAATTTTTGAATACTGGAAGAAACGCTAATTAGATCCAATCTTAAAGGTTTAGAAAGCTCATATCTTATCTCAACAACTACAGTTATCAACAGAATGGTCTATTTTACTTATTCACTATCGTCTTCTTCTTCTTTTATTATTATTATTATTTTCTTCCTTACATTCGTTTAATACTATGATTTTCACTTAGATATTATGTTATATGATGTTAAAATAATGAATATGTTTGGCCATTGCAGGGTTCTTGAATTGGTTGTTTAGAAGAAAAAAGGAAGTGTGGCGATTTTCATTGAAGAAAGAACAGTATGCGGTGGTGGTTTTTGTAGGGATAGTTTTTGTAGTGACATTTGAGTTTTTGATTGACCTGAATTGTGGATTTTAGTGCGTGCGTGCGTGAGATTCTTGTAGATAAAATGAGCCAACCATATGTTTTGAAAAAGAAAAATGGTGTTTGGCATGAGAGAAAAAAAATGGCAGCAACCATGTGTTTTGAAGAAAAAAAAAGTGGTGTTCGGCAAGAGAGAAAATGAGAGAATTTTTTTTAATAGATGACGTCATGCGCTTATGTGGCATGTCACATAGGCTATTATGTTGACCTACAATTTTATTAATGGTCAAATCACGTTGACCGTTAAAATTGGACTAATTTCTTAAAAAATCGTAACGTTAAGGGTGTCAATCAAAAAATAAAAAGGTCAAGGGCACAAAACCAAAAGCCCCTAAACGTTGAGGGTTTTTTTGCAATTATGCCTATATGTTATTATTTACTATTATAAAAATGTTAACCTAAATTAGAAGTCTCTAATTTGGTTAAAGTTTATTGGTCTTAAATTATTAAATAAAGTATGAGGTTAATATGTAACTTGGACAAAAAGAAACGAAGTGACTTAGACAAATCTTTTTTGTCGATAACCTCAGACCAATCAATCGGATATTGATTAATACGTAATCGATCGAACATTACTTGAAAACAACTCTTCTGCTCAGAAACGAAATGTTCCAAATGCTCCTGGAAATTTTTTGCTCCCATTGGACCATTTGTATCTATATGCATTAGGATCCCGATTCATGGATCTCTCGGTCCGAGAAATCAAAATAAGAGGATCGAACCATTTCTTCTGACTCTTTTTCAAATTCGATAAATGTTGGTTGATCATATATTTCATTATAGTTCTACGATTCAGAGTATTATTTCCTATTTGATCCCTTTGAATTCCATATTCGAAGTTGCGATCGGATCGATTCTTTTTAATGAATCGATTCAATACATTTCTTATGTACCCATAGGTGCTATATTGGATTTGAATCAGATTTCGGATCAATCTATCTTGATTGACTGCCTCCATTATGTTGTTGCTAGCAAATACCACTATTTTTGGTTTTGGATCTTCCAAATCATTCCCGCAAGAGATCCGGACCCATTTTTTTCTGATCCTTCGATAAAAAGATTCATTTTCTTCATAAAAAATAGGAGGTAGAGCCAATAAAGATTTCTTTTTCGATTCATCCCTGGAGTTGAATACCTCATTCAAGAATTGTTTTTGATCCAATCCATAAGAATCAATAGGAAAGGAAAATCCCTTATAATACACCAGATCCGGCTCGGTTATTGATAGAGTGAATAGATCTGCCATTTCTTGAAATCTCTCTTCTGATTCAAAATCATGGTGTAACGTGTATCCCCTCATGTTCTGGTCATGGAATAGATGAAATAAATCAAAAAATTAATTTTTGTTCAAGAATGAAATCTTATTGGAACTGCCCAGTTCATCTTTCGGAACCATATCACATCCCGGATCTGATGAAATAGGATGAATTGAGGCGGTATTTTGTAAATACGTAATTTTCTTGAATATATTAACTATTTCTTTATTTTCCAATCGCCTGGAAGGGACAAAAGAAACATCTTGTTCTTTCTTCAACAATTTTTGATCTCTAGTGGACCTCTTAGTAGGGTTCGAACCCAGATGAAGTTCTGACCATCTATCAGAGAAAAAAGAACGAATGGATCTTGTAGGATTCCCAAGAAATTCTTCGGTTTCTTCCGGAAGCAGATGATTATTCATCCGCCCTTATAATACACCAGATCCGGCTCGGTTATTGATAGAGTGAATAGATCTGCCATTTCTTGAAATCTCTCTTCTAATTCAAAATCGTGGTGTAACGTGTATCCCTTCCTGTTCTGGTCATGGAATAGATGAAATAAATCAAAAAATGGATTTTTGTTCAAGAATGAAATCTTCTTGGAACTGCCCAGTTCATCCTTCGGAACCATATCACATCCCGGATCTGATGAAATAGGATGAATTGAGACGGTATTTTGTAAATACATAATTATCTTGAATATAGTAACTAACTTCTAATTGATGATGAGCTAAGTAGAAATTAATGTTAATGTGCAAAAGTTATATATTAGGGTTATGGTCCCCAAATTATACATACGTAACTTTTTTGATGTCCCATCTTAAAAAAAAGAGGGAGTCACCATTCTCCAAAATACTCGTGTGTTAACTTAGAATATCAAAACCATAAGATTTTTGATATCTCAGTTACCTAATAAATGGAAAATAATATTTGTATAGAATTATTTCCCCTTTAGAGGGACAAATTATTTAAAAAGATTAAATTATATCTCCTAATAAATACCCAGTGCAATGAAGAATAACATTTGCGTTGACAATTGATCCACTTTGAAATAACACCTTACAATCTTTATGTGTACAGTCAATCTGTAAAAAAAAATCACAATTTATTACAGAGAAAAAATTGACGAGTCTAAAGTGCAACTTAATTAAATGATAAAATAATTAAAAAACCATTGAAAGTTTCCAAACGTTATCATGATTTTCCAGTCTTTTCAACTGGAGATTAGGTCCTGATGAACTTGTTTCGCAACAGAAGCGATCTGTTTTAGAATGTCATGGGCACTTGCTGAATTTCCGATGAGCAGTACCACCTGTCAACTAGAACCAATAATTATTCTAGCAATTTGTGTCTTTTCTAGGTTGATACTGAAGTTTTAAAAACAAATTACAGCAGGGTGATTGTTATCAATATTGAATTCCAATTGTACATGGCACAATACCTTATTTTCAAATTGTTCTAGGGTTCTGTAATTATGGCTATGCATTTGCAATCCTGGCCAAATGTCTCTGCCTAAAACTTGACAAGTTACTACCCAATAGAGAGATTATTATACAAGTAAACAGAAATCGAGTTATCTGTTATAGTGCAATGCGGTTGATGAAAAATCTTTAAGATGGCATTTTGCAAAAGTAGTTATGGCGGTGACAAACTACTACAATGCGAAAGAATTTTTTTGGCATGAATGAAATAACTGAAAATTCTGCAATTCTGGGCTCTGTGTATTTACCATTACAAATAACTACAGCCTCAAACACCTCCTCCCATCTTGGCTCGGTCTCTCGAGTCCTAAACTCAACGACCCACTTGTGATTCGTCTCATCAACTCGCTCCACCCGAACCACTTCATGCCCAAATCGAATCAACTCCAAAAACCCAAAGTCCCTTTCAAAATCCTCAAGAAACCTGAGCACCTCTTCATGACCCGGAAAAGACCTCGGATCCCCACCTTCTTTCTTCACAAATGGATAATCCATGAAGCCCATAATAGTTCGAAGGGATCTGTAAAGGCTACTATGAACTATTTCCCGATTCGGGTCAAGGCCTAATAGGTCGGATTCCACCTGTGAATTATAGAACCATGTACTGGGGCGCCCACTTTGTTGACCTTTTCAAATACAGTGACATGGTGACCTTCTCTTTGAAGCTACCTGCGACCGACGACCGCTACCTTATAAGATTGCCCATTTTTCAGCATTATAGCCATCAAAGGCTTACCCCTTCAGTTTAAATTTCAATTGTCAACAATCTGCTACATGATTAATGCTGGGTAAAGAGACTTAATTAAAGCTACCTTCTACCCAGTATTTGCAATGGTTATTAATTAATTCATTGTGAAAGACATAGAATAGAATTATAATATATTTGTCAGACAATGATATTATATTATTTTCTAATTTTTCACTCAGTGTTCTATGATCTACTTTGTCAGCTTATAAGCACTATCAACTATCAAGTAATTGTTATAACAAAACTTTCTAAAAAATATAATGATTGTATGACAACGGCTTCATGTATAAAAATTAATAGGATCAAATTTCCAACAATTTTTTTTTATATTTTTTTAACAAGCCGACGGCTGCCAGAAAAGAAAAATGAAGGACAATATATATATTTTTCAACAAGCCAACGGCTGCTATAATATAATAATTAGTAAGATAAAATTCCCCTTACTTTTTCTTTTATCCAAGTAAAATGGCTTTTTTATAAAAATAATATTAAAAAATTAATTAATTACAAAAACCAGATTGAGAATAAATTAATTAAGAAAATTGAGTTTTGTTACAGTAATTTTTTTAAATATCGTCTGACACATTGGTGACAGCTGTAAACTTTTTAAAAAAACTGAAAAAAAAAGGAGATTGTTTTATAGTTCGAGACAATAGCCTTTTCTCTTCATTTAATGTCTTAATAACTTTTCATTGCATTTAATGTCTTAATGTTTTTTCTATACGTTTAATTCCTAAAATTATAATTTTTTAATTTAATTAAAGGGGTGTCACCTGACACATTAGCAACACTAATTAAAATATTTTTTCCGCTATATTTTTCTGTCAATTTTTTTTCTTCTAAAAGTTTATTAGTGCTGCTAATGTATAAGGGACACCCAAAATTACTATAACAAACACCCCATTTTTATAATTAATTTGTTGTCCACCATATTTTTGTAATTAATTAATTTTTAATGTTATTTTAATAAAAAAGTAAAGTCAAGTAAAATAAATTAAATAGGGTTAAAGAATTAATATTTTTTTTATGTAACATCAAGATTAGAAAAGTTGTAACTTTCTGTTGAATTAAAAAAATAAGAATAAGTAAATGAAATTTGGAATAATTATTTTTTTTGTAAGAATTATTTTTATTGGATGAAACTTGTATGTGTTCTACAAAACATGTTAGTGAATAAATATATAAATATAAATAAATAAATATTTCTATATAAAATAAAATAAATTGAATAATTTATATTTAAATTATGAGATACAAAAAATCAATAAATAACATAACGAAAATTAGAAATCAAAAAGAACAATTGAGTTTTACTAGATGTTGAGACTTGTTTTACACAATTTCCTTAAGACAAATTCGACCATTCCTACGATATTTGGAGAAACGTTGGTTAGCTTTCCCCTAAGATACAACAACACGATAATCGAAGCAGTAGTATCTTTGCAGTGATTAAAGAACAAGAGTTGCCTTTTTTTATCACCAAAACATTAGAAAATATGGAGAGGAAAAGAGAAGAATTTTGGAGAGTAAAATAAACTTGGTGTGAGAAAATGTGATTGTCCCAAAAAATTCTGAATAATTCTTAGGCTTTTGTAGACATTCAATATCAATGAATTTTAGAAATATCCATGAATAAGGATACAAAATCTGCTTTAAAGGAACGATTAAATCAATTTGATTAAAATCAAATCAAATTGATTGAAATCAAATAAAATCAGGATATATATCCTTTCAAATCAGATTTTGTATATTTGCTAAGATTTTTTTTTTTGGTACAAGTACTAAGTTGTCACAAGATTAACACGATTTTTTCTAATGCATAGGTAAAAGCTAGACCGGCTCATCTCATCACCTCTTCAAGCTTGGCAAAGAGTATGGTTAACATTTTAGTTTTTGTCTTGGCATGTACGTAGGTAATATTAGTTATAAATGAAATGTTTTAATGGACCTAAATGTAGAACTTAGATTTTTTTTAACCTTAAAATCTTAGCCTTAAATGAGTTTGATGAATTATGTGACTTGAAATTGAAGTTGAGTTTATGCAATTGAATTGTGAATTGGATTGATTGAATTTTTAGTTTTTGTACAAAAACTTCAGTTATACTTCGACAAGATTTTTCTCTTAAATTTTCAAACTTCGAACTATAAAATGATATGGATACTTTTTATTTTTGCTAAAATTTTCCGAATATCGAACCTCAAATTAATATGGATACCAGGAAGGGGTATTAATACTTGGGCCAAGATATTGATACCCTATAAAAAGGTGCCGATACTTTAATTCCAAAAAGTAATTTTATACTCAATAAAATGATTTGAAACAAATTGTTACTCGAATTTTTACTGGGATGAATTCAATTCAGAAGATTAATTGAGAATTCTAAGTTTGTTACATCGCAACATTTATTAAATAAAACAAGACTACTAGAATGCGTCTATTGTCGCTCTAGCAATAAATGTAGCGCTCCGAAACTTTGACCCAATAGTCGGATCATGGGCTGTTATATATAGGATGTGGAGTTTAATTGGAACAATCTACTTCTTGTATCCATTTGTCAACATCCCATGCATCCCGATACTTCTCACCATAATATGATTTTATTTTCTCCATAGAGAAAAACATTATTTCCTTCCACCTTTCCGGGGGCCTTATGTCCAACTGAGTGGCAAGCCAATTTTCATATTCGAACTGCCAACAGACAACAAAACAATATAAGCAAAGAGACAGTGAAAGAGAGATTTGGCTTTGGAAAATGAAAAACCTTGTCCTGCTAAAGCGTATGAGTAAGATGCTTGGGTCGTCCACTCTTCTCCATCAGACGGTAAAGCACTTCAACAGAATCTGCCATCTCAGCTTGGGTTGGCAGCTTTACCTTGCCAGACAGAACTTTTGCCACCCATTTTCCTTGTAATTCCATCACTATATAGGGCACTGCCTGATTATGTAAACACCAATATACTGTGTTAAAATTTGAAATTCAGTTTGAAGAATATTACTTTTCAATTCTTGGCCATGCAAATTCCCAAGATTAGTCTCTATATAAGATATGCCAGAGCCAAGAAAATTTGGCTTTGAATCTTTGACAGGGCACAGGAAACAAGAAAATATGTGACAATTAATCAACATTTGAGGAAAACTTAGAATGACTCATAAAGAATCAAGACTTTGACTGCAATTTATTGTCTAGAAACATTTAATGCCTTCAAAATATTTTAATCAGATGGAAGAAAAAAAGTTTACCTTGTAAGGTAGTGCCACAAAAGAAAGCCAAGGGGCTAAGCTTGGTGGAAATACATGTTTATATAGAGGTCCAACACGGTTGTCATCCACAGTAACTGTCCCATTGGACCTAAGAAATGGGAAATGGAATTTGTACCTGCAATAGATTTATTTTTCCCAAGATGTTTGGAATGCATGCTAAATCTATAAGGATAAAGTATTTACGAGATTAAAGCATTTCTCTGGTTTGATAAAAGATAGCTAAAAAGATTCAAGTATTTTTAGAAATACCCGGTGCAATGAATAATGACATCTGGATCAACGATTGATCCATCTTGAAATACCACCTTACCATCTTTACGAGCGCATTCAATCTGTTGATAAGTCACATTCTGTCAGGAAAAAAGACGACCAGCTTAACGTTCAACTTTAAACCAAATTGAGAAAATGAAATAGAAACCATAGAATGTTGCCAAGCGTTATCATGATTTTCCAGCCTTTTCAATTGGGAACCAGGTCCTCTAATAGCCTGATGAACTTGACTCGCAAGAGGGGAGATCTCTTTCAAGATGTCATTGGCACTTGATCCATTCCCTATAAGCACCACTATTTGTCAGCCAAAACCCAGAATCATCTTAGAAACCTATGTGTTCTCTTGGTTGAGATGTATGGATTGATGAAATTAAAAATTCATCAAGTTCAGAAACATATTATCAAGTTTGCAGCTTCATGTAGAGGACTGCAGAGTAATTATAAGTAAAAATACTGCAGATAGGTTGTACTTGTATGTGATCAAATACCTTATTTTCAAACTGTTCTGGAGTCCGGTAGCTATGGCTATGCATTTGCAATCCTGGCCAAGCATCCCTGCCTAATATATGACAAATATCATTATAGCTAAAGATAAAAGTTAAGCATTATTAGCCTGGTTTGTGCAAACAGTAAACTTGTTTGCATTTTTGAGAAAGAATATTCCTGGATTTAGAAGCTTTTAAATAGCAATAGTGATGAAAGTATTGCATTTTTATTCTATATTTCTGAAGCAATTTCTTTATTTAATAAAGTTGATTCAATGATTTCCAATGGCATCAAAGAAATACCTGGAAATTCTACAATTTTTGGCTCCGTGTGTTTACCATTGCAAATAACCACAGCCTCAAACACCTCCTCCTTCGATTCCCATCTCGATTCCGTCTCTCGAGTCCTAGACTCAACAACCCACTTGTGACGCGCCTCATCAGTTAGCTCAACCCGAACCACTTCATGCCCAAATCGAATCAACTCCATCAACCTAAAGTCCCGGGCAAAATCCTCAAGAAACTTGAGTACCTCTTCATGACCCGGAAAAGTCCTCGGATCCCCACATTCTTTCTTCATAAATGAATAATCCATGAAACACATAATCTGCCTAGGAAGGTTAACTCTAAGGGATCTGTAAAGGCTACTATGAACTATTTCCCGATTCGGATCAAGGCCTAATAGGTCAGTATCCACCCGTGAATTAAAGAGCCATATGCTATCAACATGGTTGGCATTTTCAAATACGGTGACTAGGAGAGCTTCTCTTTTAAGCTCCCTGGCTGTGACTAGGCCTGCAAAGCCACTACCGACGACCGCTACTTTATAAGAATGTCTCATTTTAAGAACAATAACGATCGACGGCTTACCGCTTTTCTTAAGAAGCTGGGTTTCACCGTTTGGGTAGCGAGATTTCGATTCTTTTAGGCCAGCTCCAGAATTAAAATGTTAGTTTATCTAAGGAAATAGTAGCATATTTTAATGATAAACAGTTCGCTTGTCCTGGTCTAAGTCCAGCACCCTTTTTTTCTCTCTCTCGTATTTTCAAATAATTTAATCTTTACTTGGTGGGCCAAGCTTCACTGCCTCAATGCTTAGGTCGTGGTTGTGTGGCCAAGATCAAATTTTATCCAAGTTGAAATCAGTTAATATCCATGAAAACAAGATCTACTATCTTACAGTAATAACCCAGTGATAGTTAAAAATTACATTAAAAGAAAAAGAGAGAAAGAAACCGTAACCCTTTTAACAAGAAATAAATTTCCCATTTCTCCTACTGATCTGATTCTGAAATGTTAAAGATGATGGTAAATCATTTGGAAACGTCGACAGCGTCATCGTTGGAGCTAGTGGTAGCGGAGGGTTTGCGGTAGTTTTCTTCAATGTGTTGGGCTATAACAAGGCCGGAGTTGAGGAGCTTTCCGATGTTGGGAACGTTATAGTTCTGAGCTAGATAAACCCCAAAAAGAGTTCCAGCCATGAGAGAAAAGGCACTCCTTATTACACCCATCCCTTTCGATGTAGCTGTTAATTCCCCGTTCCCAATAGCTCTGCTGATTCACTGTTGTGATTTGGGTGGAGGATGGGCAAATTTATACCATGGTTGAACTGGCTCAATTGTCGTGAGGCCCAAGTCTATCTTTCATTTTATTTTTTCAATTGAAGTAACCCCCTACCCAAAGGGTAAAATCTCACGCTCTTGAGTCCCAAGTAAAAAGCAGGTATTTCTTAAATCAAATCTAAAAGATAACTTGATCAACTACGTAACTAGGCTGGATCAATGCAAAAAAAGTCAGCAGTCTGTGTAAACAGGCCAATTTGTCCAGCCCATTAGAAACCCAAAAAAATATAAAATAAATAAATAAATCAATAACCCACAGTCCATTTAATGTCCTTTTACAAACTAAAACCCTATACAAGCCCAAGCCAATGACCCAACACCCAAAAAAAGGCCTAATAAGGCTAATGCCTAAACCAAGAAACCCTAGCAGCTTCTGCTTGCGCCGCAGCAACCCCTGCAGCCTCCAGGCACCGTACAACGCCTCCAGCAACCACGCCAAGCCTCCGTACGCCAACACGGCTCCCGTACACACGCCAACGCGCACTCCGTACCTACAAACAGACAAAACAACAGCAGCACATGCCCAATGCGAAAAAAGAAAGAATTTTGTACTTTTTATTTATTTATTTCTACCATTTTCGACTATAAAGCCATAATTTTAATCTTTGTAAAGGGTTACGCATACGGAGACAATAGAAAGCAATCAAAAATAGAAGGTGATTCCCACTTTCGACTTCTATAATCTTTTTTTCTTTTTCTTACTGATTTTTACTCAAATCTTTCGGCATTGTTTTTTTAAAGAAACAAAAAGAGAGAAAAAGGGGCTATACCATGTGATTTGGCCGACGATCCTCCCTTGCTTTGTCGAAATCGAAGTTAAAAGGGGAGGATTTTGAGGCCAAAGAGCAGTAAATCGGAGCAAGACGCTCCAGACGCCGTTTTTTATGGCGGTTTGGTGCTTGAAAAGTGAGAACCTAGGGTTCGGCCGAGTGGAGAAGGGGGCGTTTAGCTTCTTTTTTCTTTCGGTTCCAAAAGAACCAAGAATATTAGCCCTAGGGTTTTCCTTTTTTTTTTTAGTTTTAATGGCAGACACAAAAACGGTGCCGTTTAGGCTAAACCGTCTCGACCCGACTCGATGGCCCCTGGGATCCGCGCGTTTTCGCCGTGAGGGGATATTTTCAACATCAGTCCCTCTCCTTTCGCGCCTCAGTTCAATCAGCTCACATTTGTGTTTCATTTTTTAAAATTACCCCTGCAATTCGCGTGAGTTTGCATTTTAATCTGCGCTTGTGAGCTGCGTTTTGGGGGCTTGGATTATTTCCAGACTTGGTCCCTGTGCCTTTGCGCATGATGCACGCAGGTCCCTTGTTTTATTTTAGTAGTTCATTTCATTTATAATTTGTCCCTCCTATTTTAATTCTATTTTAATTGAGTCTCCTTTTCTATTTTCTTTTATTCTATTTTTTTTATCTTATGATTCATTATTGCTTTAAAGGCACATTCGACATCGTTATCTTGGTTTTACGTTTTATATTTTAAGTTGTTTTAAGGCTTTTATTTTGTTTCTCTTTTTTTAAATTACTATTATATTGTTTGTTCTTTTTATATCATATTATTACAACACTTTGCATAATATTTCGTAAATGTCCTTGTTTACTTATTTTTTACATCTTGAGTTGTTTTAATGATTTTATTTCGTTTTTTTAATCGCTATTATAATGTTTTTACATACGCTATTACACATATATATATAGTTCATAATAAAGTTAATTTTTATTGCATGCATTCCATTGACCTTATATTATTCTACGCACATGATTCCTTTTTAAATTTATTCTCGTATTGTATCATATAATCCTATGTAATATTTTTTTAAGCTATTATCATTATATGTACATACATTTGTGAACATCCGTATTTAACCTATACATTATTAAACCCATGTATTTTATAACAAAGTTATTTCTATTTCATGCATATCATTAATATTATATTATATACATATAATTTCCTTTAAACATTTTCTTATATTATATTATATAATTCTTATAATATATCTTTTAAATCATCGTTATGCAAGTGTATATATATTTATCGATACCTACCTTTGATCTCTATATATTACTAAATCCATGTATTTTAATATATATTTTTGCTATTCAAATATGCTTTGTATATATGTTTTAAATAAACAAGTTATTTTATATTCATTTACATTAGTACATGTTTTTGATTTACACATACATTATCAAACCTACATTTTATATACATAGTCTTCTTTATATATATAAGTATGCTTTGAAGTCCATCATGACTTATAATATAAATAATTCAATCTTGAGTACGTTTCTATGGTATTTTTTTTTACAAGCAATGATTTCTAGTTTATTTATATACAAATATATATACATAATTTATGATAAAATCAATCCAATTTTTTTATATAATTCATATTTTAATTCCATGTTATTTTGTATATAATTGCTTCAAAATTCACTCATACGTATATATATATATATTTAATTTTTCTTTTATAAATTATTTCAAACTCTAGCATATATTATTTGATTGTTAGTCCATTATTTTTGTCTCGTGTTGATCCTATATCGTTTGGTATCCCATGTGTTAATTATCTTCATGATATTTCTTGTATATTTGCTATATCGTGCTTGCTCATTTTTATATGTTATCACATCAATTATTCTCCATGCATGATTGTAGTCGGATTATATTCCTTAGGTTAGTTATATTTAATCTTTTTTAGGGTCCGTTAATCGATTGTATCTCATACACATATTGCCCCATATCATCGTTTTCCACTTGGTTTATGAAATGTGGTTTTATAAAATCCAAACTTTTATGATCAATTTCGTCTTATTTCAAGTCGAATTAATACGTTTTAAACTAGTTTTATAATTATTCATTTAAAAATTCTTTAAAACGAAGACGAGATTTGATATTTGGCAATTCGCGGAATCGTGGCCTAACGTGCTGGGTTGCAATTTCACGTTTGCTCAAAATAATCGAATACCCCTTCAAAATTTCACCCATGTCTTTTAAAAATTCTTTAAAACGAATGCGATGTTTGATATTTGGCAATTCGTGGAATCGTGCCCTAACGTGTTGGGTTGCAATTTCTCGTTTTCTCAAAATGATCGAATATCTCTTCAAAATTTCATTCATGTCTTCTAAAAACAATCCTTTAAAACGAAGGCGATGTTCGATATTTGACAATTCGCGGAATCGTGCCCTAACGTGCTGGGTTACAATTTCTCGTTTGCTCAAAATAATCAATTATCCCTTTAGAATTTTGTTCATGTTTTCTAAAAACTCTTTAAAACGAAGGTAATACTCGATGTTTGGCAATTCGGGAGTCGTGCCCTATCGTGCTGGGTTGCGATTTCCCGTTCGTTCAAGGATCGAAGATTCCTTTAGAATTTCACTCATACTCTCTAAATTCTATGTTAAATAAGACTCCTATTTTCAGTCAAATTTGAAAAATAATCTTTCAGTTAAACTCTGTTTACTTGTTTCAATCAAACACTGATTAGTTTAGATTATTTTAGCCTATAAATAGGCTCTTTTACAACATTAGAAAATACACCCATTAGAGATTAGAACTCATAACACATTTAGAGAATTTTGTGTTTACGTTTTGTGGGTTCTTTGTTTTCGGGGTTTAGTTTTTATCTCCATCTTTTGTACTCTTCGTTCTTTTTCTATTATAGTAAAATTATCTTTGCCCGTGGTTTTTTTATCCTCTTTGGAGGGGTTTTTCCACGTTAAATTTGTGTGTTCAATTTCTCAATTTATTCTGCTATTTTCTTGTTCGTTACTTAATCGGGTTCAAATCCTAACATTCTAAAATAAGACAATGTCTAACGTCTAGAAATTCGGGAGTCGTGCCCTACAGTGGTGGGTTTCGATTTTCTCGTTGGATCGAATAATTGGGCATCCTTTTGCGGTTTTCAACTTACAAATTTTTGGAAGTCAGAATTAATCATATTTTCGAGGGCATAAAGGATCATGCCCTATCGTGCTGGATGTGGTGCTATATTCCTCTTAAGTAAGAGAATTTTGATAACTAACTCGGGTTATTCAAATGTTATCGAAAAGGAACCACATTTCAAAAACATTTTACATAAGGACAACATTTAATCGATTTGGTATCAATTTTGGGCGTAGTGAGGGTGCTAATCCTTCCTCATGCGTAACCGACTCCCGAACCCGTTTTCTCAAAAATTCGTAGACCAAAATCGTTGTTTTAGTAAACCAAAAATGTTTTATTAAAATAACCTAATTCTTAGGTGATCTGATCACACCAAAACAAAAAGATAGGTGGCGACTCCAAGTTCCGTGTTTTATTTTCAAAAAGTCGATCCTCCCTATTTTTTTCATTAAACCTAAAATTTTAAATAAAAAAAAGGATGGTTTCAACCGTCTGTATAAGGACAAAATTGAGTGGCCTTTTAACTTGTTTGTATTGCATTGGTTATTTCACTTTCAAAGTAGTTGACCATTAGCAATGACTTAACAGCTTGGTTGAAAAGTAGACTAGACTCCGTCCATGAATATTTGTATTTCTTTTTATAGATTTTGAGATTTAATTCATGTAGTTTAAAATCTAAAAATTAAGTGTTCCTATTTTATTACATTAAAAATCTTGATTCAGTCACTAAAATAAATATTTTCTTTCAAAATTTATTAAATTTGATTTACTTATCCTCATATAACCTAATGTAATTTTGGCACGATGATAATTATTGGATTAAAATTTTTAAATTAAAAAAATAAAATTATTGAATTTTTAATTTTAAAATATAGATATTAAATCTAAATTTTATACAAGTACATATATTAACAACATATTTTAATCTTTCCATTGCTTTAACAATATATTTTAATCTTTCCATTGCTATCTTTATAATATTGTACTCGGTTTAATTTACTTTAAATTTAGATCGATTATTTGGCAAAAATTTATATTATTTAAAGACTCACACTTAAAAATATTTTAATATCACAAAATTATTGAAAAAGTGGAATACCATTAAAAATAATATTTGTTGTTATAAAATGGGGGTGAAATTTTGTAATGTATATTACTTTTTATTAAAAGGCTAAACATAAAAGATGGTGTATATACATGAAAACAGAGAACTTGAGTTTTTGGGGTTCAAATGTTATTCAACATGTATGCATGTCTGCTCAAATTATTTTTAAATTGAGTAAAACCCATAAGGAATTTCAAGTACAGTATAAAAAGGACAGTTAAAAAGTAAAAACACACATCAGGCCGAATGAAGCTCGACCCTACATGACCCTCTTCAAACATAATACGATGTACAAAGCAAAACACACCCATGTCTTCAATCACGAGCCAACAAGCGTTGCTTCCGATTGCTACTCCACTTGGGGACTTGGGTTGGCATCAGCAGGTTTGTTTTGAGTTGGTTTGGTGCGAGGGCAGCGCCTGTTTTCTCCCCTGCTACCGCTACTGCTTGTTTCTTTAAGATGGCGGCAGCGATTGAATCCTCCAGTTAAAAGGACACCGAACATAGCCCCCAGGAGAAACGTCGCACCTAGCTTCATACTCATTTATTACCGATTATCACCTTTTTTCACTTTCTGTGAACCACTAAGTTGAATACAAAATTTTAGAAGCGAGATTCGAATGCAACTGAAATCTGTTCCAAGGCTTCTTACAACTCTCCATCATTTATAGTGAAAAGAGTTTACATAAGGTTAACCCCTTCCCCACGGGTCAACCCAATCAGCAGTCAAATGACAATAATAATTTCACATGTGTAATTATTTATTATATTTAAAAAATTATTCAATATAGGTTTTTTTTTAATATGGTAAGAAGTTTGGAATAAAAAAAAATTCATATATTTTGTTAATCTCTCCAAAAGCCTCGTTGCAGAATAGAAAGTATTAGACTATATGAAGTATAAAACTTGATTATGGAAATAAAAGTTTTGATTAATTTTATTTTATATAAAATTTAAAACGAAAATTATATAATTTTTAATAATTATAATAATACAAGATAATGCCACAAGCTGCTGAGCAACGTCTGTGACCAAATCTCACAGAATCTCCCAAGAAAGTCAATTGATTAAATTTGACTCATTTTACTCACTTGGACCGACTCGATTCGTAGAACATAAAAAACAGCTCATCTACTTAAAACTTGATGGCCCAATAAAATACTTCAGTAACTTAAAGGTGTCAAGGTAAATATTCGTAATCCTATGGATAAGATTGTAAAGAGTTCAAATTCATTAGGACTCTCAATATACATTAATCTTAGTTGTTCATGTAATTTAAATTATATCGCTGGTTTTGGGGGAACTCAACTATAAATATAGGTTTTCTCTTTCATCTGTAATCACTTCAGTTGTACTTCACTCTTCAAGTAATCAAACACTTTGAGAGCAATTACTCAAGCCCTTTTTATGCAATATTTTCTAGTGCCTTCTTTTGTTCATTCATTTTTGTTTTGCTTGTGTGTTTGCTTTCGTAAAGTTTTGGTGCCTTAAAGAATTTCTTTGAGATTTTTTACCTTTTTAAGACTTAGGCTGACTTAGGCGAATTTGAAACAAAGTTATTACCTAAGGTCACACAATTTACTAGGCTAAAGTTCTAGCCTCGTGATAATTGGTACAATAGTCAAGGTTTGTAAGGTGTTGAGTTGAGATAAAAAAAAGAAGAAGAAGAGGATCAGAATATCCTAATGGAGACCTGTGGAATGTTTAGGAAAATGAGAAAATCAAGGGATATGATGTCCGCTTTGGAAGGCAGGGTTGCCAACCTTGAGGGTTTCATTGGTGATATGAAGGAAAGTCTCGAGGTAGTTGAGGGATGCACTTTTGAGCTGGATTGAGGAAGAGATGAGCTCAAAGGACAAATGTTGTATGCTCTTAATTCTAACACTAACATGGAGGAGATGCAAGGGGCTCTCAACTCCACTGAAGTGAAGCTAACTGAGAGAGATAATGTTCTTGAAGTCATAATGATGGCTTTGAAAGAGGAAACCAAAACCATTGTGATGGCTTTGAATGAGTAGATAGAAGAGCTCAAGGGAAAACTCACTAATTGTAAAGTTGTTGTGGAGAAATGGGTGTTGGTTGTGACACCCAGGCGTAAGATGGATGTCCCCAAGCCGAAAGACGAGGTTGGTGAAGGATATGGACAATTTTCTCTAGAGAATGGAATAGTAATTCCATGCTATGGATATTGAAGATTATGCCACTAAAGTAAATACTGTTTCCATATTTTTTACTGATATAGCTCTTTTATGGTCACGTCATAGGTCCAGAGATAAGAAATAAAGTGAAATCGCTACTAGATTTGGGAGGACTTCTAGAAAAAGTTCAAGGGATAATTTTCCCTCAAGTATGCTAATGAGGAGGCACAACATAATCAATATTTTAATAATTTATTATATAAAAAATATATAATTAAATAATTTTTATATAATACTTTGTATGTAATAAATTAACAACAAGCAACCATCCAAAATTTATGTGTTTCTCAATAATTTAACTAATTTATTAATTTAGATCAAATTTTGATAAATATAAATTAAAAAATATAATATACAAAAAGTTCAAGCATAATAACATTTTGTATAAGGGCAAATATATATAAATCATAAATTGGATATGAGTTACCTAAAATCACCAACTTCTTAATTTTAGCAAAGTTTTTTATAAATAAATTTGACTGGATTAATAATTACTAAAAAATTGGTACCCAAGACATGACTCTTGGGTTACCCAAGACATTCCGGTAATCAAATAAAACAAAAAGAAAACATTAAATGAAACTCAACCCAATTTAGTTTGCCCCCAAAGCATGTAAAACCAAAAACATTCCAAACTAGAAAAATCTACAACACCTAATACAACAAAACCAGGAGAAACTTCCATCACTTTCACCAAATAGAGATTCACAGATACCACTGTTTTCCCCTATATTCAGCTTTCCCCTGGATCCGGAGCTTCTATCCATCGTCGGTCAATTTCCACCACCGCATTTGCAAAACTAGGCACTCCATTCATCAGATAAGTCTGTTCCATCCTTTTTATCCCTTCGATTGCTAGCAAATGAGCCACTTCATTGGCTGATCTAGATGCATCCATAAAAATGCAAGTCTAAAATTCTTTACTTAAACTCTTCGCATCCTTTATGTAAGCCGAGATTTCAAATTTATCTTCATCATCCATCTGAGCCATCTTCACCATAGTTAGTGTGTAACACCGCTTTCCAAGGCCGGATAGGGTACGAGGCATTACTAGACTTAACCATACACATAGACGAAAACTGGGCCATAAAATTTCATTTAATTCAAAACTTTTCGAACACATGCATAGACTCATATTTAAAGATATATAACGTGGCATAAATGAGCACTTACACATCCATAATCATGCAATAACATGTCATTCACTTTAAACATATTTGCTTACCATCTTGTATATAATATACATTCTTACATTAACTAGAACTAGACATGCTAAATATTATTCTCATTTTATACCATCATAATGTAGTTACCAATTTGTCCATTAAACATCCATATTCAAGGCAACATTACTCATTTCCATTTAATTCATGATCCACTGGCCTGCATTTAACTTACCTGATGTATTACCAATCACGCATAACAAACAAAACTAACTATATCATTACATCAAAACATACGACATGGCATGATTAATTAAACTTACAAACCATAATGGATAAGGACCACATCTCATGATCATGTACGATAACTCAATGCAAACCGATACGTATGGTCAAAGTCATAATAATAATACATATAACACAAACCAACTTCCTATACATGCCACTCACTTGATATTTCTAATATTTGAATTAATTCTCCCAAAAATGATAGCTTAATAGTGTGATTTTGCCTCCGACGATCTCCAACCCCGAGCCGACCTGCCAAAACTGTACAACTTGTAACATAACTCAAAGACATACTCACCAATGGCTTATCTCATTGGGATCATCAATGAATACTTCGCCAAATTACCCGTTGAACACTCGGAATATAATTGGATACACAGAATGCATGCACATAAGTGCCATGCCCACAGCTAGACAAACTCAATAGCCTGCGGAATATATGTGTACCCAAGCTACCATGTAACCCACCCGTAAGTGAACTCGGACTCAACTCAACGAGCTCGGGTGTGCGCATCCATAAGTGAACTCGGACTCAACTCAACGAGTTCGGATGCCTAGTTACATCTCACGAACTCGGACTCAACTCAACGAGTTCGGAACTCAAATATCCTAGTAACATGTCACTTGTATCCTAATCTATTCCTAAGGTTCAAACGGGATTTTCCTCAATCACACATCTTTGCTGTCTTCCACGAAATGTCGGAACCGATACTTGATAGCATTTCATATTTATCAAGTAGCTCACATAATTTGCTTATTACTCAATAATAACCACAAAGCATAATATTTCATAATAATAATCATCATATCATATAAATAACATTAAATTACACATTTCATTATTAAAAATCATATGAACTTACCTCGTATGCGAAAATGGTCATTTTTACCATTTTGTCCACAACCTGATATTTTTTTATTTTAGCCTGAATTTCAATTTTTCATTGCTCCATCATTTCAAATATAGCCTAATTAGGACTCTAATTATTCAAATTAAGCCAAAATCATATTTTGAAAAAATTATAATTTTACCCCTAAACTTTATCAAAATTATATTTTTGCCCCTAGGCTCATAAATTAAACTTCATCCTATTTCCTTATATTTTATGACATGCTGGTCATTTTTACCTTCTCTAGCAACATCAAATTCGCACTCTAACATGTACTTATGAACATTAGGTATTTTTACCGATTATGTCGTTTTACTCGTTTTCACGTAAAATCGCTTAGTAAAAGTTGTTTAACACAATTTAAACTTTATATTTTATCATAAAACATCAAAATAAACACATTTCACCTATGGGTATTTTTCCAAATGTAAACCCTAGGTTATATTATTGCTAGAATAAGCTTAACCAAGTTACCGGGATTTCAAAAATGTAAAGAACTTTAAAAACGGGGCTAGGGAGCACTTACAATCAAGCTTGAGAGTTTGATCAAACCTTAACCATGGCTGCTGCTAGTAGAAACTGTTGAATGAAGAAGATGATAGCTAATTTGGCTTATTTCCCTTTTAATTCTTTTAATTATCAGTTTACCAAAATACCCCTAACTTAAAAATATTTTATTACACCCATTTTGTAACAGCCTAATTTTCAGTGGTGTCGGAACAGTGATTGAGATCACTAAATCCAACAAATGAGTAGGAAATATTATTAATTTAGTGAGTATAAGTTAAATGTGAAGTTAGGAAAATTTTTGAAATAGTGAAATGTACAATATATATATATTAAAATAATTAGAATTGAAAACGAGGTATCGAGACCTCGAGAATTTTAAATCGAGCCATAAATATTTTTATAAATATTTATGGAGTGTTAATAAGTTAGTATTAAAGTTTCGTCAAGAAACTTTAAAGTACTGATAGCTAATTGAACAAAAAGGACTAAATTGTATCAAATGTAAAATTGTGGGAAATGATTAAATAGCTTAAATGATAAAAGGCAAATAGACCCAAGGTCTATTTGGGCTGGACGGCAAGAGCATGAAATCACCAAGAAAATAAGGGAAAAATTGCAAAATTGCAAAATTTACTTAATAAAGCTAGGACTAAAGTGGAATCATCTAGATTTCTCTTTATTTTTCTTTATTCTCATCAAAAAAAACACCATGGAAGAGTTCCCTTAAGCTGGGTTTTTCATATTTTTACTGCAAGTAAGTTCAATTCTTGATTATTTCTTGAAATTTTTGTGTTTTTGTGACTTTTACAACTAGGTCCATTTGTTGAATTCATTAGTTCTTGATTCTATGAAAGAAATTGAAAGTTTCTATGAATATGTGCTAGAAGTATATGATTATTTGACATAGAATTAGAGCTTTAAATTGTTTATATGCTGATTTTATTGAAAGAATTGAATAGAAAGTGAATGTTTGGGACCTAAATTGTAAAAGAGTTTGAAGTTAGAGTTTTATGTGGAAATTCTGAATTTCAATAGTTATGAAATAACTTATAATGTCTAGGAAAAGTATTAATTGAGAAAATTAGTTTAATTGAGGGGTTAATTAAGTTAGGACTGAATTGTATGAACTGTGAAATTTGGGGCAAAATGAAAATCAACAATTTGCACTAAAACAGTTTTGGACAGCAGCAATAGTCTAACTTTGAAAAATCTCCAAAAATTGTAGAAATATAATTAGAGGATGAATAAAATATAAAATTGAGTCTAATTTCTTATAGAAGAAACAGTGTAAGCAATGGAATTGTAAATCATGAGATATAATAAGTTTTGTGAGACAATGTCAGAATGATTTCGGGTTCCCCTGTTCTGACTTTGTAAAATCATAAAAAATTGGAGAAAAATAATTAAGGGATTAAATTTATATGTTTAAAATCCTTAAAGAGTCTATTTTCAATAGAAATAAGCGGGAACATCATCCAAATCTTGTACGATGAGATAATTAATTCTTAGTGAAGAAGGGTCGGAACTGTCAGACAGCAGAATAAGGGCAACTTTAAAGAATAAACTGTACTTATCGGATAAACCAAAAATTCTTAAAATTTTATGGTAATAAGATAAGTAAGTCTAGTTTCAGGGAAAATTAGCGTTTCTTAATTTCGAGGTCTGTAGCTTAAGATATAAATAATTTAGTGGCTATGACGCAAATGGACAATTTTGAATATACATAAGTAAATAGTGAAATTATTAATAATGTTACTTGTTGCATGTTATATAAATTAAGGATGTGGAATGGAGGGAGGAGGAGGAAAATATGTATGAATATTCAGGTAGCATGGCTAATATGTATGTTTTAGGCTCATGGACTAAATTGAATAAAAGTAAAATTTTATGGGTAATTTTTAAAAAAAATGCTAGAAATGACCAATTTGCATGAAATGGATTATTTTATTATTTAAATTACAAAATTGAATGAAATTATTAATTTAGCTCAAGATCAGGGAAAAACATGTTTTAAGGATTAAATTGAAAAGTGTTGAAATTATGGAAAATTCTGACATTTTATAGAATTCATAGGTTGTTATCAATTTGTGTGAGAATAACGGCTGGAAATAAGGATTAAATTGTAATAATTTTATTTTATTTTAACCTAAGGATGAAATCGTCATTAATTAAAAGTTTAGGGGTAAAATGATAATTTTATTTAGAGCATTAGTTGAATGTATTATAACATGAAATAAATGAAAACGACGATCAAATTTCTTTATAAAGATCCGGATGACTTGAATACGAGACTTGAACGTGGAAAAGAAAAGATATCGGATTAATGAAATATCTGATAAATGAATCGGTAACTCTGGTAATGCTCCGTAACTCTATTCCGGTGACGGATTCGGGTTAGGGGCGTTACACATTTCATGTCTATTTTTGTCCAGAAATTAACCAATGGTCTAATTACCATTTAAGGACCTCAATTTAAAATTTCATAACAATTGGACACCTCTAGTATGTAGAACTCAACTTTTTCACTTTTTACGATTTAGTCCTTTTGACTAAATTAAGTGCCCGAATGTCCAAATTTTCAAACGAAATTTTCACGAAATTATTCCGTGAAATCGTAGACCATAAAAATATAATAAAAAATAAAATTTTCATCGTCGAATTTGTGGTTTCGAAACCACTGTTCTGACTAGGCCCAAAATTAGTTTGTTACATAGTGAATCCCCTTCAACCTCTACTGCCTTTATGCCCAAATCCAAACCCATCTGCATTGCCTGGATGCAAGCCAACGCTTTAGGATATTGTGGAAATACATTGCATAATGAAGTCGATCCACTTCTCATTAAAACCCATTTTTGACATGATCCTCCTAGGAAAACTCCATTCAACGTGGTTATAGGCTTTACTCATATCCAATTTTAGAGCCAAAAAACCTTTTCAACCCATCCTCTTTTTTTTTTAATGTGTAAAATCTCATAGGCATGCAATACATTATCAGTTATCAAATGCCCAGGAACAAACACACTTTGCGCTTCATGAATACAAATATCTAAAACTTTTTGAAGCATATTAGCAACAGTCTTAGAGATCAGTTTATAAATAAGTGTACATAGGCTTGTAGGACGGAAGTTTGTTAAATTTGTTAGGTGCGAAATTTTCGGGATCAATACAATATTTGTAATATTAATAGGTTCCAAAGACATACCTCGGTTTAGAATTTCTACACAGTAAGAGCTGACGTCCCATCCCTAAATATACCAAAACTTTTGGAAAAACAGTGTTGAGTATCCATTTGCTCCAGATGCTTTTGTTAGGCCCATTCATTTCAATGCCATATATAATTTCTCCTCATTATATTCTATAGTCAACATCCTATTTAGAGGTGCTCATGGGCCGGGTCGGGCTCAACTAAAAATTCATGTCCATTTACTAGGCCCGACCCCAGCCCGACCCGAAAAATAGGCCTAAAATTTTGTCCAAGCCCGACCCGGATAAAAATGTTAAAACTTGGGCTCGACCTGACCTGCCTGTATTAATTTTTTATATTTATTTTTATATAATTTTTAAATATACATAATACATCAAAAATACTAAAAACATCAAAATAAATATTTCCCAACAAATTGAAAATAAATTTTAAAAAATATATAAACTTAAATAACACTAAGATAAATACAACTTAATAAGTAAATGCCTCTAAAATAATAACAAAATTAACAAATGCCTTAATAATAACAAAATTAACAATAAAATAAGTTTTATACAATATCCAAATAATAACAATAAAATAGTAGTAACATAATAGTAAAATGGTAACAAAATAGGGAGAAAACAACAAGAAAATAACATTAAAAAAAAGAGAAAATTTTTTTTATCTTTTAGGTGAATTCGAGCCGGGCTCCGGCCAAAAATACCTTACCTGAGGCCCGACCCGTTTTTTAAGCAGGCCTTATTTTTTTGTCCAAGCCCATAACCCTCCCACATTTCGGGCCTTCGAGCCAGGCCGGGTGGCCCAACCCATGATCAGGTCTAATCCTATTCATGCTTTCAGTAATACACCTCTTCACTCCTCGAATAACATAATTCAGGTTTTCAATACCTTTCGTGGAAAAAAGTTCCTGAAGATAATTATGTGCAATCTCTTTCCCCGCTCCACCCTCCGAAGTTGCCTTACCATTCTCATCTTGCAAACTACGAATTTTATTCATCTGTCGACGCTGCGAAGCAAAGTTATGAAAAAATGTCGTATTTCTATCCCTCTTTTGTAACCAATTTGCACGTGCCCTCTATTCCCAATAAAAATCTTCTTCCTAAATTTCTGAATTAAGATACAATTTGACTTCCAATAATTTCGCAAATGTTTCCTCGTCCCTCTCCTGATTGTTTAAATAATCTAGCTTCTTTGTGAGGTCATGCATAAGCCCCTTCGTTTCGTTTGGACTTTCCTCTCACAATCTTTCACCTCTTTTCGTTACTCGAGCTTTCCTCCCATAATCTTCGGACTTCCCCTTCACAAGTTTCCTCTAAAATCCACCAAGCCTTAAAATAAAAAATTTTCTTTATTCGCATTACATCTTCTTGAATTGTTTGAATATATAAGGAACAATGATCTGAGAAAGAGTGAGGTAAATGACTAGTCATAAAATTAGGTAACGAAGCCATCCATTCAATATTAGCAACAACTCTGTCGAGCCTTTCTTTAATGTTCGTATCCGGAAGGTTTCCCAATCCTACATAAACCAAGACCCCAAATATCCAACATCCACTACAGAATATTCTTTAAGCACCATGCGACACTTATCCATATGTCTTTTCCCTTGGTACTCCTCCCTTTTTTCATAAGCATACAATATTTCATTAAAGTCCCCACAAATCATCCATGGATAGTTTTGATCCCTTCCTCTTTACTACCAATATTGGGTGCCCCATAAAACCCTGTCATCCTCCATTAAGGACTTTTTCCCTCTTCTTCAATGATCATATCAATATGATTCTTTGAATAGCTTCGAAGTTGAACCGTGATGTCTTCTTTCCAAGCTAAACATAGACCCTTTCACGTTCCTTTAGTTAGAAACACAATACCATTTTGAAACCTACATCTTCTATGCAACTTTTCCACCCGAGAGCTATTTAACTTTTCCAACTTAAGAGTTTTATTGCTCCCGGTCGACTTGTCTATTGGTAGTCGCCGATCTTTGTTGTACTCGAGCGATAATTCACTCATCTGTGGACCTTAACGAATCTGCAGAAACAACAACGCTAAAATCTATATATTCAGACCTGGGCCTTTTCTTCCCATCCCCACTAGAGGATTCTGCCTTAATATTATCAACTTGATTTTTGAATCCTTCCAAATTAAATCTCAATATTGGATTTATCGATTTCCTCGATTCTCTACTCAACACATCCCTTAAATTCCACCCCATATCACACTTTCCCCAATTTGCATTTCTTCCCCACAAAGCCAAACATTATTATCTGTTGTAGCTCTTCTTGTTGAAAGTATTATAAGGGGAGGACCGTCCTAAAATGAACTGAGTGTAAAAGATCTGCTCCAATTCTTCAATAAAGTCGCGCCAAAAATCTACAGGAGAATTAGAAGCCACAATGACGAAACGCCGAATCTCTAATTCTGAATCAGAAGAAAGTGGAAGTGAAGAGATGTTAAGCGAAGAAGAAGAAGATGATGATAATGAAGTAATCCTCAAACAGGAACAGCAAGGTATATCCGAATACGAGAAGCAGAGGCTAGCGAGAATTGCAGAGAACAGAGCCAGAATGGAGGCTTTGGGTCTGCCCAAAATTGCCTCTTCTTTGATGGGTTCGTCGCCAAATACAAGTCGAACTTCGAGCAAGATTAAAGGGAAACGCAAGGTCATTGATGACGATGAAGATTACAGGCCCAATGATAATGAGGATGACCACGACGAAGACGATGATGATAAACTTGATGGTGATGATGAGGAGGAGTTTCTGGGTAGTAAAACGCCTCAAACTCAATCTCGTAAAAACAAGGTGGGTAGTCGGCTACAATTTAGCCCTTTTTTTGGTAAAATAACTCAAAGAAACGAATCCTTTAAGGAGCCCTAAATAAGATGATAAAATTGATTGCTTTATAGTGTAGCTCTTCCCTCGAGCCATCTAGTTATAGTTTAGCTTTATACTTGAATTGTTTCTCTCTTTTCCAGGTGAAAAATAAAGGCTCAAAATCTAAGAAGAAAGCTTCCGTTCAAAAACATTTGAGTAGTTCAGATTACATTGACGATGGTGATGATGAATTAATGAAGGTCCGTTTCGGTGACAGTATGGAGCAAATGCTGTTTCCATTTCTAGGTTTTTGACTTGTTTGAGTTTGGTAACCGCTGAACTTCGTCTATTATAAGTATCTGGTTTTACTGCGAGGCTAAACTTTTGTGAGACATTTTCAGGCAATTGCTCTGTCCCTTAAAGATTCTGGAGAAGTTTTAGGTGCTGTACCTACAGATGTGCAAGATGCTACTTTCACTGAAAGCAAGGGGAACGCTCGATCAAAGAGGAAAAAATCGGTTTGTTCTGTTTCATAATTAATGTGTGGATTTAAAGGATTGACACTATTTGCTTCCCCTAACTCTCAGTTTGCATTCACTTGGTTTCTTTTCATATGTGGATCACAGTTCACCAGCCGCGTGCAGATGACTGAGGATGAAATGGTCGTGCACTTCTTTCACTTTGATGGTAATTTTTTACACTACTTTCATTTCGCTCTCTATCTCCTTGTCATGGATGTGCATCAACAAAGCAAGCCTATTACTATAGAAAGCTTTGAAACTAGGAACTATGTGGGTTTTGCATTAGCATTGCTGTTGCAAAAGAATCTCCTAGCAGAGGGTTGCCTCTCAATTGAGATGCTATAAGATGTTGTGTGTGTTGTTGCATCACAAGGATCTGTTCTATCACAATAATAGCTATTATTTAACATATAATGGCACCTGAGAAGAAATTAATGCTGAATGCTGTGGTAACAGCAGTTAGCTTAGTAGGACTTTTGGTCCATTGCTTACATTGCATGTTTTGGTTCGGTCAAATTAGAATCAGAAACCCAATGTTGAACACATCCCATCTATATAATGCTATGCCCGTTTTTGGTATTATCTCACCATTCTTGAATTTGTTTTTTTGGTCACTGAACAAAAGCATTGTTGGCTATCAGAAGCTGGAAAAGGAAGCATTTCTATGAGAGATTTACGAAGAGTAGCTATTGCACATGATTTTATGTGGACAGATAAGGACTTGGCTGAGATGATCCAATTCTTTGATACCGATGGCGATGGGAAGGTCAGTACATTCTTTTAGTGCTTTGTTTGGAAAGATCGATTTGATTTGAAATTTTTAATTTAAATTTGATTTATAAGGTAAATGGGAAGAATGAAATGCATATATTATGAATGGATTAATTGGGATTCAATATGATATATATATTTAAAAAGTATACAAACATGGACTTACGAAAAATTTAGAATTATGGATAGATTAAATGTGATTCATAAGCATGTGATGGATAATGCGTGACTTCAAAATGTATACGAGTTTAAGAATTTACTTACCTTTCTCACTGGTGGCATTGCAGCTAGATCTTGATGATTTCCGGAAAATTGTCAGCAGGTGTAACATGTTACGAACATCTGACAATTCTTAAATAGGATTCAAGCTTATTCTGTTATAAGATGTACCCTTATTTTGTTATAAGATGTACCTTTGTGAACGGATTAGAATCGTGTAATCAAGACTCGGTGGTCCTTCCTTTTATTCTACAAGTTAAATGCTTCCAACTACAAATGTACAAATTTCAGCTATATATAATTTGATGAAAGTTGGATACACTTTTTCTATGAGCCCGTCAATGCAAAAGAACTATCATTAATAGATTTCGCAAAGAAATGAATGTCAAGCACATGCATTTTTTATTATTTTTACAAAATTCATGGATTAAATGCCGTTCCAAGATTGTTCATAAAGAAGTTGGCAGCAATAATGAAATCCATTCCAGTGGTTGTCACTTGAAAGTTGTACTGTCAATGCAAGGTAATACAATGAACCATAGTTGCTTCTTACCCGTCACACATTGGCTTTGTTTTTTGTGCATTCATGAAGATCAGTAAGTAATATATTTAACAAGAGCTACATACAACCCATCAATAGACGTTTGTTTATCCACTTTTCTTCATTTCATTTTTCTAGCAGTCGCGAGATTTGTCAAAGGAGGAAAGGATAAACTTGGCGGTCATGTTGTTTTCAAGATGTACCCCAAAATGATACCAACCAAGCCTACAAGAATTACATACATGAATGGAATACCACCATTACCTCTTTTGGCTTCACGTCTCAAGAGGTCCTGCAAATTAAATTTCAATGTAAGGCTGCATAAAACTACAAATGTCAACCAGTGGGGATCATATTGATGCTAGAATTATACAGGGATAACAAATACTATCAGCATCCTCTCTCTATTATTATTCTTTAAAATCCCATTTCCTTCTAAACTATCTATAACCCTCTATAGAAGCTCATTTTCATTCTATGTTTCAACCTAAAGAGAAAGATAAGTTAATGACAACTGGAAAGTGATTGCAGATGATTGATAATGCACTGGTATATAGATACCATATTAGCAACTTGGAACTTTTGTTATGAGTTGAAACCCTGAATATTTAATTCCAAAATACACTCAATAAACTCATAGAAAATATGGAGTAACTTTACCAGTTCTTGCTGCAGCCTCTTATTTTGCTGAATGGCAGAGTTTTTCTCCTCAGTCAGCTTGAAAGTGAGAGACTTTGCCTGCAATTAGAAGTATTGCCACAATCTTTTAAGGCTTTCCTTTTCCCTTTTTTGGTAATTGCAAGTTTCGCTAGAAGGTGCTTTCCCTCTCGCATTCAACCTTTCAAGACTTTTCATTCTTCAAGAGGATAGTTCTTTTAACATATCTCAATTAGACTACTATCACATTAAATCATATAGGCAAAAGAGTTATTTATTCATTAACCTGAAGAAAAATATAGCATTTATTATCTGACAAGGTATAATGCCACATTTAAAGCAGATCCATGTTAGATCCTTCTTTATTTCTGACATCAAGAAGATCTGAAAAACCAACAGCAGAAGTTGAATTTCAAAATGTGACCCCAGCACTAGTGATCGGCTTAAACGAACAAACCAAGATTTCAAAGGAGGTTGTCAGCATCCCTAGGCGTGTACTAGTGTATCCCAGCATTGGAATCAAGTAAATGACGGCATGGTACTCTGAGAATTTTTTAAGTTTTGATGAGAATTTTTTAAGTTTTGGTTGATGATGGATTGAAATTTCCACCAAAAGATGCATCATATCCGATATCATCAATGTATTCTTCAACTGGTAATATGTGACAAATTAATCAAGCATTTTCCTAAATTAACCAATTATGGAACTGAAGTCAACCATATGCAAATATAAAGAACTACAATAATGTATGGATTAACCCCATTGGTTTAGTTATAACCTAAAAACATGGCTTACAGAAGCCCATAAAATTTCAATGCCAGAGCTAAAAGCACGAATAACAGAACGAGAGAGAGAGAGAGAAGTTACATCATCTGAGTTGTCTTGATGTTTATGCTGCTCAAGACGAGTTCTTGACACCTGCAGGCACAATTGTATAGCCAATACACAACTCATTACTATTTCAGTGCAACACACTGATCAAAACTAAAACCCTATTCAATGTCAAACACAAGTGACACGGAAAACTCACAGACTCTGCAGCATTCAAGCTACCATTGTCCGAGACAGAAGCCCTAGGTGACAAGCCTTCCTCAGATCCTTCCCGAACAGGGGAAGGCGGCCTAGGAGCGGCAACATAAATAACCCTCAACTTGCACTCCTCAACATGATGTTCGGATTCTTTGTTAAACTAACATATTCAAAAGCAAACAGTTAAAACAAAAACCCACTTTTATTCAAATCAGATATAACAGACTACAATACTTACTATCTCTGAAGTTATATCCTTTGCTGTAGCTCCAGGACTAGCAACCACACTCTGAAGTAAAAATTTATCCTTGCATTGCATATCAGGAGGTGCTTCCTTTTGAGCTTGCATTATAACTGACTCCATAAAAAAAAAAAAAAAGTAACTACTGAAAAAGGTAATTATAAAGTTGCAAATAAAGCTATGATTGCCATGAAATTCAACTAAACATTAAAAAAGAAACATGATTAACTAAAACAATGATAGCTAAGTCCAAATTTTGTGCCAGAGAGGGACAAGGAGAGAGACCAATAACGTTGCACGTAGACCTAGGTAATACAACTCCAGTGTTAGGCCTTACACAGTACTTCTTTGGATTTGTCGTTTTCACCTGCAAAACACACACACACATCCTAAGTAAAGAAATTTTCCTTCTTTTCTTTTACCAGAAATGTTTGAGGAAAAAGTAGCAACTGAAACACGAGATTTCAGAATTACCTTAAAAGCCACATAATTGTCGGTCTTGTTGGATAAGTTTAGAGAACATGAGATCTGCTTTCGCAATTCAACTAATTCAGGAACAAGGAATGTTAATGATTAGAAAACAGTTGAAAATGGAACTTATATCCATGAAGAAATGGATCTGGAAAGCTACGATAAACTGTAAATTCTTTAAACAGGAAAGAGTTTGGGAGATGCTTACAGGGAAATTGGAGCTCTTGAGGCTCGATGCTGAGAAGTTCACCGGTACTCATCGTGATTGGATCAGTGACAGGAGACCACCAGAGATATAATTGGGGGAGGCTTCTACGAAGTTTTTAGAAGGGCCCAAGATTCTGGTTCCCGGCGAAAGCAGAATTATGACAATGATGATCGGTCTTCGAGCGAGAGAAAGAGAGAGAGAGCTGAAAAGCAAGCACGTGCAATAATGATGTTTGTCTTACTCTTTTGACTGCGGTCGTTTCTCGTTCCCTATTTTACAGTATCGTGCGGTTCCTTGTAGGGCTATAATTGTCTATTCGTCTCCCCATAATGATCTGGACTTTCCAATAAAAAGCATTCACAACAATGGAAACCAAATTATTTTAACCCTTAAATGCTAAAAAAATCATTTGAAAAATAATTAAAGAAACAAATTAAGTTTTTAAAAATTATACATAATTAAGATTTTAATAAAAAATTAGTAATCCAACAAATGTATGTTTGACAGTAAAGAGTAATTGATTGAAAATGTATTTTTTAGGATAGTAATTACATTATCTTATAATTACAAAGATTTGTATTTAATTGTTTTAGTGTATATTTGTTGAGTTATTCCCTCTTTGATATTTAACATTTATTTATTACTATTATCTATTGGTCCTTGGCCGAGTTCATCTAAATTTAAATATTCATCATTAAGATGATTAACATCTCCTTTCATTTACTTTTCGAAATATTAATATCTTAGTTTCACCTATAATTAAAGTTAAAAAATATGTAATATACTAATACGAACCGACCTTATTTTTTACGTTATACTAAATTGAAGTTGTTAATATGAAAAGAAAAATTTAAAACAACAAATGTTTTCTCAATAATATTTAGAAACTTTGAATGTCACAAATTAAAGAATTCGCGAACTATCTATGATGCTTGTGTTTAGCATTCTCCCAAATGATATCTATGATGCAAAAAATATTTTTTATTTGCATAATTAGCATGGATCTGATAATATTTAGGTTCACAATCCGTATAATATGTAGGTAAAAACTTATATAAACATAATTTAAAGAAAAACTTATGTTAAATCATATTATTTATATAAAAAATAATATAAAAATTATATATTGTAGCTTTTATAAAAAAATGTTTTATAAATTGTACGATAACTTTCATAACACTTCTTATAAATAATATCATTTTTTATAACTTTATAAAGTTTTTTTAATAAATAAGTTATAATAAAAACTATAACCCTTTTTTTATAAATAAATATATTATTTTTATAATATATGACATGGACACATAAATAAGTGATGTCCATACTTTTTAGCCATGAATTTTTATAAATAAATATATTATTGTTGATGAGTGAGGTAAACAAGAGAAGAAAATTATGGTTGAATGAGGAAAGAGACGGTCTTTAGGTTTGGGTAAAGATCTTTTTGGAAAAAAAAATATAATAATTACTCATGTAATTACTCTAATTTTCAGTCTCTCCTAAAAATTAGAAAGTGTAATTGGGGTACTTCACTTACAGCTAATTCGGTGGACCTACTAATTACAATGATTATCCAAACATGCCACCCTTAAATAATTACAAGCTATTAAACCCTAATGTAACTACTAGATGATTTATCAAACATTACCTAAGTTTTTTAAATTAGATTTTTAAGTTATTTTACAAAAATAAATTATCAATATTAAACCAAAAATTATAAATGATTGTAGAAGGTAAAAAAAATTATTTTTTTTGAAAGATTCGAAAAAAATAAAGTTTTATGTAAGGGAAAATTTTGGATGCACTATCAATAAAATTTTTAGACTCTACAAGAGAAATAAGAGAGTTGATAAGTGTATTATAGATATAGTAAAATATTAAAAAATAATTAAAAAAATACCTATCAATACTTATCAAATAAAATAAAAATACATTATTACTGTCCCAAATATTACCCTTTATGAAAAGTAAAGCTAAGAATTTTCTAAAAAATTATGAAAAAAGATGTAAGATTCTTTATTAAAATCTTTAAAAATAACTTTCAAGAAAAACTAAAAGAATCTTTAAAAACTCAAAAATAAAAAATTCAAAAACTTTTGAAAGATTCTAAAAATTATAAAGGTTTATAAAAAAATCAAGCACGATAAGATTTTTTTAAATTATTAAAAATTTATGAAAATTTCCACAAATTTCAAAATAAAAATAAAAATAAAAATGTTTAAAGATTTCTAGAATTATTGAATGTAAGCTTTTAGAAAAAAAATCAATCAATAAATTTAATATAAATGTATTTACATTTACTTAAATCTCTATAAAAAAAATTTACTCATTCAATTATGAGATAAAGAAAACTAAAATTTTTATAATGTTTTAGAATACAATTGTAACGTTGAATTTATAGTTTTTTTTAATAATCTTATTATAGATTTTGATTATATCTTTTTCTTCTTTTTGACACAATGTTTAGATCTACCCATAACCTCTATCCAACCCATAAACAGAATAATGCACTTCAGCGCACTAAATTTTATATCCTCCTGTATTGACAACAATGCTCATACCAATCGAGCTAAGACTCAATCGGCTTAATTGAATTTATTTTAATTTCAATTTGAATTTGAAAAGAGTGGAGTTACCTAGAAAATTGAATTTATTTTTATCTTTTATCAGCGTTTGAAAGATTACTATGTGGATAACTTGATCCGTCATAATTTGATATGTCAAATTAGGCTCTTTAGAACACTTAATAAGTTTGTTCTCAAGCAATTTACAAGTCTTTTCTATATTTCTTGTTGATTTTTAGTTTTTAGTATTAATGATCATGTTTATTTAATTTTAGTCTTATTAGGCCCAATTTGGCAAAATGGCGCCATTAGGAGCCTAATAATGCAATTGAGTTTGTGTAAGAAGACGACAACGGCCAAACTTTGAGGAGAATGATATCTGACATGAGTGTCGCAACATTGATATTAGGATGTCGCAACATTGAGTTTCCATCACCTCAGATGTGTAAGACTTCAACAAGAAATCAACCTAGAACAGACTACTGAGGGCGTTGTGACACTGAGTTGAAAGTCACGACACCAAGCTTCCAAGGTCGCGATACCACTAATGATTGTTGAAGTGAAGAAGTTATGACTATTGCTGAGGATGTTGCAGCACTAATTAGTCAATGTTGCGACATTAAGATCCCCAAAACCAATATGATATCGCTGTTGAGAGTGTCGTGACATGTCAAGATGGTATCATTGTTGAGAGTGTCGCAACATTAAGATCCCTTAGAGTCAAGATGGTGCCACTGTCGAGAGTGTCATGACATGAGTGTATGATGGGGTAAAGAATACTATAAGGTAGTTTTATATCTAACACAAACACAAGTCAACTCATACACTCTAAGGGCATTTTTGTCAAACTAAAAGAAGTTTTATGATTGAATTTTGGTAGTACAAAAGATGCTTTTGTTGTCAAACTTAAAGGAGATACATATTTATCATTTTTTAGCTTAGTATTTATTCTCTTCTCTATTTTTATGTTTTAGTTCTTTACTTTTCTTAGCTTTGTAGCTGATAGTTTTATTAGTTTTTACCACAACTTTTCGTTTCTTTTCACTTAGATACACAAACTTTATTTTGTATTTTGATTTCACTTTAAAGCCTTTAATATATTCCAGCTTTGTTAACTTTCAAAGAGTAAAAATCTCTACTTTAGTTATGTTTTCTTCTTCATTGTTGCTACTGTCATCTTCTCCAAAGAACTCATCAAGAGTCCCTAAGATTTTTCTAACTTTGTTTTATATGCTTTCTTTAATGAATAATTTGAGCATGTATTTGACAAATGTTTGTGTGTTGATTATGGGTAGTAACTAAATCTCATGGTGGATGGTTAATTATTGGGTCAGAGGTTAAATTGTAAAAACTAGAATTGACGTCTCTATGTGAACATTTAGATAGGTGAGACCAAGAGTAGAGCCTATTGAGAATCATTTTGATTTTTCGCTTTAGTTCGATGAAATCGAGAGATAAACTGGACTAAATCATCTAATTGGGTAAAATAATGATTGAGAGGTAAAATTAAACTAATTAAGAGTTTAAACCCTTTAGATCCCTAATCCAAGAACTAACCAACATGGAAGTCAGTCGACCACTTTTGTGTAGCTAACTAGACTTCATATTTGCATGCATTTTCATTGTTAATTCCTGAACTCTCACGGGTTCGATCTTTAGAATACTCCATTGTTCCATTGTAGCACAAAAATATTACAATAAACCTGTCACACCGGTAGATAAATCATTTTATTTATGATAGTTTTGTGTTAATTTTCTACCTCGATGCATGATCATAAGTCATGATTTCATTTAATTTTTTTATTTTTAAATAGTAGTAAAAAATATTTTTTTAATAAGTTAACACACTTTACTCTTATAGGCTAAATTAGAAAACTAATAAAACTTAATTGTATGAAATTATGATTCTACATTATCTCTATTCGTTTTCTATTCGTTTCCAATAATTTAATTTGTCATTCTCTTATTGGGAAGGGAGGGATAGAGATGACGTAAAATTACAATTTGATACAATCCTTTCTTGTACCGAAACAATTAAATCAACAATATTAGTTTACAAACTGAGATTCAAATTCGTTTTTTTATTAATAAACGAATGAACAAAGTACTAAAATGAAGACCGAATTTCTTAACGATTCTGCAGTGGGAAAAAAAAGGGCTTTTCTATCGTTTGGATTTTTATCATTTCAAACATTCAAACATGCCTTCTCCTATCATTCAAATAAGTAACATTCCATTAAGCTCATGAAACTATAAACAACATTTCTTACACGTATGTCAACTAACTCCTCAATAAATGTACTATAAACCACATATCGACATTTTATTTGATTTTTATACTTTAGATGCTATTAGTATTAAGCATCGGCAGAAGCAGAAGATTGCTGTCGTTGAGCTCGAGCTGTAAAACCAGCAAACCAAGCAACCCTCATGAGTTGCACACCAAGGATCAGTACCCACCAACAGACCAGGCCCCTGATAGTGTGCATCATCCATGCTGGTGCACTGAGTTCAACCCCGAGTTTCAATCCCCTCATTAGCTGTAGCACACGGTAAGCCTCGTACACAACTGGGGTCACCAACCAGATTGGTGACTCCCAATGCCACGTCAACATCTCAGTCAGCATTTGTACCGACAGAAGCAGGATGTAGGGACCCAATAGAACTGCATATGGGATGAAAGGCAGCTGAGGTTGGAGGTAGCCCTTTTGGGATCCAAACAGCATCATCAAGGGGATTGCAAGTCCAGTCAAAGTTGCAACCAAATTCCAGAACTGGTAACTCACAGGAGGTTTGCTCTTGGAAGCTTGTCCCAGGTTCTTTGACTTGGCACAGTAATCTGCCATGAGGAGAAAAAGGGTGCAACCCAGATTGAAGATGCAATCAAGTCCAATCAAGGAAAGAAGGCTCACCACATTTGGGCCAATGAATATGGTGGATATCGGTAACCATAGAGTGGGTACCATGCCCGTGCCGAGGAGAACAGAAGGGCCAAGCAGCCACAATGGCCATTTAAGAAACTGAAGCTGTGCAACTGGTTGATTGGTTGTATCTGTACGATCTTCAGCTTTAGTAATTGAAGCCTCATCTTTGCTGTCAGAAGACTCAGAACGCAGAGTTTCAAATAATTCAGATGATTTATCCAAGAACTTATCACCAGCTTTCTCAGTTAGAGCATATGTGGCCGGTGAAGGTTCCCACTGAGGAAATTTCGTGCAGCAAACAGGGGACCTTCTGATGTGGACGCGACGGAAAGGGAGCACATAAGGCACCTTTGAAGCTTTTAACAATTGTAGGATTTTGGAATGACCCTGAGGAATTCTAGTAATGGACATGGCAGAAGGAGATCGAGCCAGAGAAGCCATTCCTAGGTTCATAACTGAAACCTTCAGCAGCTTTGATAAGATGACATCGTTTTCATTTCACTGAAACATACATATGATTGTTAGCAGGAAAAGTTGAGCTCCAACAACTAAAGGTCCATATTCAAAATCAGATATTTCCAGCAAATTTATGCATGAAATGGTTGAATAGAGGGGGAAGAAGCTAATAACGTAAGCTTGGCATTTGACAAATTCAAATAAAGTTGTTATTATCTTTTATCCTAGTTTCGAATCATTGATTTATCTCATTTCCATTTTAAATGTAATTGTCTATCTTTACCTCTATAAAATAGAAGCAACCAAATTAAAAAGTCTAATTAATAATACAAATCACACTAATTAGACAGGAAGCTCAGTCAAAGAGTGGGCATCTACAATGAAGAAGCTCTTGTTTTTTTGCTTCTAAAAACTAATTTCAAGAATAACAAAGTACAAATTCAAAGCCTAAATCCGGTAGCAACTCTTCCAATAACGAAATTCAATCTTTACCTGCCGGAGACCAAGAGTAGTAGATTTTTCGAGTCAAAATCGATCATTTGAATATGTTACATAATTTTTCCTTACAACGAAGAAAAAGACTATAACAACCGAATCCCAGCAGAAACAAAACACTTCATTTATTCTTTTTAATGAACAATTTTGAATCGGGTCCTCTATAAATTTTATGAATATCAATCTAAAAGTTCTTTCAAAGTCTCTATAATGAAAAAAAGAAAACCCAGAATTACATCACAAAGTTAAATTGAAATTTGAAGATGAAAATTAGAATCATAGAAAATGAGTTGAGGAAAAACAAACCCAGAAATTTGAAAATTAGGGTTGATAACTAGAAAGTAATAAAGCTCATTCTCTAGTATAATTTAATCAGGAAATTACCTCATTTCCAGGGGAGGATGTTGGTATGCTGAAATGGGAGGTAAAAATCCGACAATGAGAAGTCTAGTAAACTCGCCTCTAATAAAACACTTCTTCGGTTTGTCTGACTAGTTTCATTGATATGTAAAGGTGTCAGAATCAGAACAACTGAGGCCGGGCCTTGGTTTGTAGTTACACTTTGTTTCTGTTTCCAATTCGGCTCCTTATTTGATTCACAAGCTTTCAAGGTTCTTTTTCAATTAAGGGCTTAGCCCAGTACCAGCCTGCCATTTGGTCTTGGACTCTTTTTAAGTCTTTAATCATAGAATTCCTTGGCTAGATATTTTGGTATATCATAAATATTTTAGAACAAAGTATAACAGTACAAAACACAACACATAAAGAATAAAAAAAAACCTGAATGATAATCGAAAAAGAAAAGTTAGCATACACATGTTGGACTAAAAACCCACGTACCGTAATTATTAAAAGCGAGACTCGAATTCAATTACTCAAAAATTTAAGATATCTACCTTAGCCAATAAAGTTAAGGCTTCATTGGCCCCTTATTTACTTTTTAATGTTTGTTTTTTTTTCTTTAAATAAGAGTAAAACGTGTTCAGGAATTTCATAATCAAAGTTTTAAAGAAAACAGTCATTTGTCTCATAATTTATAGATTTTATTTGTTTTTACTATAGTTTGACTCTTTATTTTTGTTGGTATAGTCACAAGTATTTTCTTTCTTTTTATCATTGGAGAGCAGTTTTGTTCGGATCAAGGTAATATTCAGGAAAATTCTATTAACATTCTAAACTTGCATACATTTTTTTTAGAATACAATGCATCTTATAATTGCACTCACACTTATTTTATATTAATGCTGAACAGTTTTTAAAATATAAATATAAATCTGTAATTCTAATAAAATAAAATAAGGATATCAATCTGTTTATACAACCCAAAGAAAAATGTATTAGTAATCGACAGCATGCAAGATGCAGAATTGTATCCTAAAAAAAAAAAAAAAGCTTAGAACAATAATGGTATGAGGATTACTATGTTCTAAAAACCCATGCTAACTTTAGGATTTCAATAGCAATCATAACAGGATGTTACGATTTTTTTGGGTGTTCACAACCGTAATAAACACAATGATACTGAAACTACACGTAAATTTCATTTAAGTTGTGTGATCAGACAATGGGGATCGGGGAGTTGAGTTGGAAGGAGTGTATGAGATCAGAGTCTGGCAAATCCATAGGAGGCAGAGAAAAATGGCCGTAAGTAGAACTGCCTCTTCTAATTTCTTGCATGCTCAATAGAGCTGCCACTGTGTTCCTGAAAATCCCTTTTCCTGCTACTGTTATAGCTTCTCTCTGTTCCTTTACGATTTCTTCTTCGTCTTCTTGTTCTACAGGGAACACTTCATCAATGGTGTTTTCACATTCCTTGACGAGCTTCGATACAAGATCGGTTATGAAAAATGGTTGCTGCAGCACTTTCTGTATAAAGGGCAAACGCAATAACCCACCAGTACGCTTGTCATATTTCTTCAGTATCTTAGCCAAACCTACACAACTCAAAACATTGTCTGGTATATTAATCATAACATATTAAAGAAATATATATTGAATGAAAGATTGACACAGTACACTGACTACCTGTGTAATTGATATTGCTGTAATTCACTAAGAGGACCATTTCACCATGGAAATTGACAATATCTTTTCTAATTTTCGCCATTTCGTCTTTATATTCTGCTTCTGAAGGCTTAGTTCCATTGGGACCCCATGTTTCTATAACTCTCTTAATCCTCTGTTGCAATTCCTGAATTTATACATTCCTTCTTCAAACTTCTATATCATTTAACTAATCTTTTCTTTTACAAAGGAAGCAATTGTGGGATTTTCTACAACAGATTGCAGATATTGAGATTCAATTGCTAATATTTCTAAAAAAGAATAATGGTATATAGAAATTTATTTTTCTATTGGGGTGCACACTTACATGAAGCTATCTAGTAAATGTAAAGAAACACCCCAAGAGTATGAACAATCTTTATATTAATTTCCTAACTTTATTCTGAGTTGGCCCTGGATGGTTTGATGAGTCATTTGAGTTGACTCAACCAACAAACAATGGTATACTATATCCAAACCAAAGCAATTGGTATTAAATGATCATCTTTGTTTGTGTTGGTCTATGATATAAAACAGTCGTATTAAGCTTTCCAGTAAATAAACTTACCTTATGGCGGATGATAAAGTCTTCCTCTTGTTCCATGAAAAAAACATTAAACTTATCGATCTCATTGTTCAACAAATGCACAAATTCAGCTTCTACATCTGCCTTTCCATACTCCACACATGACTCCGCCGAAGAGATCAGTCGAACAAGCTTTTTCAACTCTTTGTAAGACAGGAACTTGTCCCGCCACGCTGGCAAACTTTCCTCAATTTGCTGCTTTAATCTCTTCCCAAACTTCATACTAGACACCCACCCAAAAATATAATGGAAGTGAAAACTGGAATTGTAAAAAGAATAATTTTTTTTTTAAAAGAAAAGAATATAAGAGAAGGGTAATGAAGGAGAAGGAACGGTAGATGAATTGGGTTTAATAGCAAAAGAGCATAGAATATGAAAGAGCATATGCTTGGCGTGATGAAGTGAAGATTAGAAAAGGTATAAAAGAGTCGTTTGATGTGAGAGAAATCCCAAGCATATTCGGTCACTGTATTGTAGTCATTCATGCCAAACACCCTTAGTCCAAGGGCCAATGGCGATGCTTTATGGTCGATTCGACTTTTACATTATAATATTAATACAGGTAAATACATATGGGGAAGATGGGTAAAGGAAAACCTAGAGATACAAGCTAGTGAGGTTTTGCACCAATCAGAGTGGAATACATGAGATGGGTCCTAGGTTCCCACTTTGTCTTCATGGGGCTGTCACAGATAATGAATGGGCTGTCAAGGAAACAAAAATAGGGGGATGATTCTGGGAATGATTCCTTAGAATCTCCTATGGAAAAGGAATTTTTTACCAAACCTACTACACGTAACCCAGTGTTTGGATTTACCATAAATCTGCATTGAAAATATGTTCAAAACGTAACATCTCTCTAAACGAATAAGAATGTGCGAGCTTCCTTTTTTTTTTTACCCCTCCTAATCTTCTTGAAAATATCTTCTTTTTTAACCAAATCCCAAAAGTGGGTTTGAGTTGGGCAAGGCCTCGGCTGGTTTCCCTAGACATCAACTGAGGATCTGTTTTAGCACAATGAAAAAAAATAGCATTTAACTAGGAAGTTAAAAAAGGAAACAGACATCAGCTTACAGCCTCTTGCTTCTCCAAAATAAATTATTTGGCTAAATAGATTTGGCACACCTTTTTCATCCCCAAAAATAAGTATATTTCTGTTTAATTAAGCTCTTATTTTGTATAAAAAGTACTAAAAATTATAGAAAATAGGAATTTAATTAGATACAAGGTATTTTAAGAGCTGACTTTAGCAGAAAATAATAATACAAACCAAAGTTGTTTCGACTTTTTTTTTAGGAAAAAAAAAAAAAAGAGCCAGTCTAGGTTGGCTTCACAACCAATATGCGGCCAATGTCTGTACCCAACAAATTTAAAGTTGAAATCCCGGGTCCACAGAATCGCACACCCGGAGCCACAGGCAGAAGAGAAGCGCATATAGGCCCCCGGTCATACAATAGCTATCCTACACAGGCACTCTGCCAGACCTCACAGCTGCCTTCTCCAGATGAAATACCAAGCTAGTAACGAGACTCCGTTTTCACACCTGCTTTTGCCTATGCTGGCCTGCCCTGCCCTTCTTCCTTAATCTCTACATTCAGGCCATCTCACAGTGAATGCCATTAGTCGATTTTCTGATTATCGTCGTTCAACCTTTTGGGGTTGATTGATTACTTTTGCCCTCTGGGTATTTAGTTTTGTGAAGGTTGTTCATAGTTGCATAGGTGGCTTTACCCCGTATCTTCCACAATTTGAATCTGTTACCAAGCCATAGTTTCGTGGAGGAAGGAAATAGGCATCCAGACTGCGTACCTTTGTACCACCAACAATGCCATTTGATAAAATGAACATAGTGCAGATGCTAACCGTGGCCAATGGCACCACCACAATCAGCTGAGCTCAAAATTAACTTCACAGAATATTCAGTTTGGCATCCTGAAATACAAAAAAAAAATAACTCATATTTCCAATTATTTGCTCAAAAAAAAAAACTGGGCACAAAATATACAACGGTGATAGTAAAAAAGCATAAGTTAATTCTCATAAACATATAATGAGACAGGGAATTGTTGTGATAGATTCAAATCACCAGAGAGAAAAATAGAAATCATGCACAAAGGCAAAAATAAAATAGCCTTTTGCAATGTAATATTTAAGGTTCCAGAGGGAAACACATTCAACCATGACAATGCGACAGAAGAAGGCAGCCCAACTGCCCAAGTCCAAATAGTGAATACACTCCAGAGGCACTCTCCCTAGCTCCACTCAGAGAAATGCATCAAAAGTTCAAAAGAGTACGATGTACACAGATTTAACACTAAGATTAAAACTAGAAGGTACAGAGGGATTTACTACATTCCTTAATTTGAACATATAAATTTCAAAAATGATCGAATGATATAGCCTCAGATTTTTACCATTTTGATTGTAAAAGATTTCCAACAGAATAGTGCCTACTTACATATTAACCCTTTCAGTTTTATTTCGATCAAGATTAAACCATACAGCACAACCATTTTTGAACATGAGACCGGCGCATCCTTCACTTGCAAAGATCAACGGCAAGATTAAGCTCGCTGCCTAGCATCACTTCAAAAGATGAGTGAGGCTGTCTGCCACAGACACCATAAATTCCTTGAAGAATCTCAATTTTTTTTAATAAGTTGCCAATAATTAATGCAAAGGAAAAACCAGAAATTAAAACAAATATGTCCATGAAGCATTTCCCTACCTCTGAGACAAACCCTGGGTTGCCATAGTGAAAAAAGATCACCTTAGAGCACATTCCCAAGGGAATTCCAACAAATAATCAAGACCCAATGCTCCCATTAGGGTTAAGACTTCAGCTTTACATCAGTAAAATTAGAATAAGAATATTTCTGATAATCCTAAATTACATCGTACCAACTAAGCAACAATATCATGGGCAAATGAATACCTTCTAGAAGATGAAGATGCTCAAAATAAGCCACTATGATAAAGTGATACTTGGGATGATTTTTTGAAGCAATCTGCATGGTGGGTTAGAAGATGAATTGGTGTTACTTGATAGGCAGCTAAGCTCATCCTCCAGAATAGAATAGGCTTCTGAAAATGCCTGCATTAAAAAATATTGTTCACACATGACATACAGAAAAATATTAAAGATCATGTAAATAAAATTCTGAAAAGCTTCTTCATTTTATAGTTACTCAAAAACAGTGACAAATTAATGCTACCATAAAGATTATGCTCACAATGCACAGTTTATATTAAATATTGGTATGTTACACATTTCATAGAGCAGGAAGCTAAGCCTTTACTTGCTAAATGTGTCAAATGGCTTCCCAAAAATTTTCTCTTGCAGCCTTACTAGTTTCTAAAAGGCAATTATGTGCCTTTATTGTAGAGAAAACCACACTACAATCCACTGATTCGTAAGGTAAGTACTATTTGCCTTTCTCCTCAAAAGAAACATTTAACTAATAACTCTAAAAAAACCCTTGAAAGAAACATCTCAACAGTATGAACAGTGGTCAACATTTAGAAGCTAAGGCAAGTTTGTATAGTGTGTCAATAGTTAATGTAAAGACACCCTATGCCAGACAAGTTTCCTGTCAACAGCTAATAAATCAAAAGAAAAAAATCTCACCAACCTTGATACACTGATGTATCCGGAAGCAATTTCTCCCCACATTATTTGTTGGAAAAAGAGGATCATCTATGTGTATAGGATCAATGCTATAATAGAGAAACCAAATTATCAGCAGTCAGTAGAAAGTTAAGGATATTGAGAAACAGCCATGTTAAACAGAGCTGCCAGCAAAAGAAAACATTGCTAGTACCTATAACCCCTTTCTCTGTTTATATATACTCCACTTCCCTGTACAGAAACACGCATTTGCCGGGGATCAAACACATTCCTGTGCCATCAGACATTGAAACAATAAATCTTTAATTTTCATAAACGTTTTCCAGTTAACACCAGTCAGCTATCCGTTTTCAACTACCAAAGAAATAAATCATTTAAAGCTTTTGACTCACCCAAAAAAGTAAAGAAAATCCATCAGAAGGCTTCCAAAGTTCTGCAAGAAATATTGAGTTCAAGTTACCCGAAGTACTTGTTATTGCCATCAGCACAAAAGAGAAACAGATAGAACATAGTGAAGAAAAGTTAAAAGAGAACATTAAAAAATGGGGATGAATACCTAGGAGGTCCTTGTACTATAAGGTCAGAAGCAATTTACTCCATCTCAAAATAACCAGAGCAATTTAGTCTCTGCATTATTAGAAAGTGAGCAAACAAGGACAACTGATACCGGCATTAATTATTTCCCTTAGTAAACTATAAGGTCATAAAGAAGGCAATTTAGTCCCAAGTTAAGCAAATAAGGACAATTGGAGCATCATTAACCCTTTTCGTTAAAAAAGGCTAAGGTGGCCAAAAGAAAGAAAAAGAAAAGATAAATGCAGCTATGAAAATCATGGCACAATTGGTTGAATTTTACAAAATTAACAAAACTAAAAATTTTTAAAATATATATAACATTAATACAATTTATTAAAAAGTTCAAAAAAAAAAGTTCCAAATTTTGAAAAAAAAATCTAAAAATGTGTTTTAAAACATTATAAAAGTTTCAATTTTCAAAAAGAAAAACTTAACCTTCTAAATTCACTAAAGTTCTTCAAAGAAATTTTCAAATTGTCATTTTTTCAAAATTTTGAAAATATTTATTAAATTTTTGTATATTTTTTATAATCTTTATATTATTGTATAAAGTTTTGATTTTTTTTTCTTTTTAATTTTTAAAACTGATCCAATAAAAGATTAAAACATATATATCTGTTTTTCACAAGTGTATTTATCTTTGCTCTCTCCACTATTTCGGCTTTTACAAACGTAAATATAGTAACAACATTTTCGATTGTCCTTGTTTGCTTACTTCTAAACAGTGGGACTAAATTGCTCCTAACCCAATAGATTATTAATGTCGTTATCAGTGGATCTTTTTTTGCTTACATTCTAATAGTATAATGATTAGATTGCTCTATTTATTTTAAGAATGACTAAACTGCTCCGAACCCTATAGTACAAGGACCTCATGAATAAAAATTTTCAAGTCATTGAACCATATCGAAGATCAATATTTTCCTTATAACATCAAAAACAATACTTCAATCCTAATACTAGCATTGTTGAAGCACCTCCAGCTTAAACCACTTTAAAACAGCTCTACAGGTTGCAAAAGAAGATTAGCATTTAATATATATCATTGTTGAACCAAAGAACAAAAGAACCTTTCAATGGTGAAATTTAAATCCTAATAATAGCATGATTGGAGACAGCAACAGTTCCCTCCAGCAAACAGAATATGTACTAAAATAAAAAAACCACTGGAAAAGAAGAAAGAACAAACATATAAAAAATTCGAAGTACTACATTACTTGATTGATAGGCCGTCCAAGGTGATGCTCATGCTGTAGGAAACGTATAATAAGTAACACCTACAAGATGTGGGAAATAGCAAGAGAGTAAACAAAAACTCAATGAAGTTATTATCAGATAAATAAACAGCTCTGACCAATGGCAGATCAAAGGTGGAACTTCAGTACACATTAAGACCTATCATCTATGCAATAACTAACTGGAAGCTATGAAAAAATCCATGTTTTCTTCATTATTTATTTTCCAATGAAATATGCTGCTCAAACATTCAAAGTTGATATTGTCCAAAAGTCCAAATTCATTCTAAAGAAAAGAAATTTGCTTCAGATTGTATTAGGAATCAGCCAAATGTTACTTTATAGGATATAACTGACCAAGAAGTTTAAGCTAACTAACTGCACGTTTAGGAATATGAAATCTTTTACTGAGCAGGTTAGTAGCAATTTAGTATATCCGATTCCTGTTTTGTCATGTATCATCTTCAAAAGCTTAAAAGACTAAAACATTCTGTTATACAGATCCACAAAAACAACAAATACAGCTAGAATTGAGCTAGTCTATAGGAAAATATTCATATTCAAGTGTAGTATGCAAATATACTTGCAGAGACATAGGAAGGAGGGCTGGATTATAATTTCTATTATAAATTAGTTAGACAGATGTCTCAGTTCACTTCTACAACCAACAGTTACTCACCAGACAATATGAACTTAACCCACCAGAGTAAGACTGATCCAGGCTACGATCTGCTAAGAACTGTTTTAGTACCAAAGCAAGAGGCGTAGCAGCTGGAAATTGCTCCGTCAGCTCTTTCACCTGCAAAGAACAACTTCGAAATTATCAAAAATAGTAAAACATAACAATGCAGAACACCCAAATCAATTATACATTATGGAATTGTATGATGAGAATCTGAAACACAGAAAATACCCAAAAAACAAATGTAGAAAGGAGGAGAAGAATGAAAACCCTAAATGCCTACACACATTTGTCTCATTCCTACATAAATCAGACCCTAAAACTTTTAGGACCTTAAAAGTTCAAAAACATCAGTAAAAGAAATATCCTCCTTAAATCTCTAGGAACGGGGCTACAATTAGCAGTAGAAGCATAAGTCATGGATTCTAATTTCAGGCACAATCCAAAAGACCAATATTTATCAGTTAAGTTGTATCTATGTTACCAGCTCAGTAGTTTGGAGTCCTGTATGTGAGGGCGACTTGAAACTGATGTCTAGACGAACTGATTTGACACCCTTCGTGTTACCATAATTTATTTGCGAGCACTTAGGTGAAGCAGAGTCGTCTAAGGCAACAGTATCAGAATGAGCATGGTCACCATGTTCAGCAGTTCTATCTATTTGCTCGTCTGTGGGTGATTGCACATTAGAGGATGCAGAAGTTATTAGGTCACCAGGAACTTCTACCACAAGCATAATAATAGGAATCTGAATGCCACAAATACAACATTGTGAGAAAAGAGATGGAAAGAAAGAAGTAAAGATATAAACAAAAAGAAAAATAATCCAACAAGGCAAGGCATTACAGCTGTATTTTCCACAGTCTTCAGAGAATCATTTTTTACCCACTCCTGATTGGCAAGATACCTGGCAGCATGCTGGAAAATAATAACTATGTCAATCTTCCAAAATGTTACAGCAATATATAGGATAAGGACAACAATTTTCACAGAAGTATTGCATAGAAACAAAGATACAGATGCAAGATTCAAAACAGTCATACAGCAGTACACCAGCAGCTAAATATAACTACCACAGGGTTATTGTAAGTTATACTGTATATAGAGAGGAAGAAGGGGAAATAGAAATGATGCCAGTACATTAATCAGGAAGAAAGCCATTATAATTAGCAGGGAGATAATACTATATAACAAATCAAGATTTCCAAAATCCAAAGCCTTTACATAGAAAATGGAGAAAGAGAATAACAAATATTTAACATTTTTATAACACAACACATTTACCAGATATTTAGATTTCTACGTAACTTAAAAGCAGTCCAGTCAAAGTCGAGATATCAAGAAAATGAGACAAAATGTTCATCTTACAGCACAACCAATTACAAAGTTACTCATACCTGAAGACAAGTTTCTTTAATACCATTGCGTCCTTCCAAAATCCCAGCTTCTTTGATAGGTTCCTAAAAATGTCTGCAGATGAGTTTCTTACCATAAAGTATAAGCACATAATCAGATAAAAATACAAGGCTGAAGCACTCACCAGATTCCTCACTGGAGGAAGACAAACCACAAGGTCCACATCACTCGATGGAAGAGCTAATCCAGTTGCATTTGAACCAAAGACATTCGTCCTTGACCTAGGCCATAGGACCTGAAGAGACCTTGTAACCCGCTTAACAGCCCAATTAATGTATGGCTTACAGGCCATATTCTCTGCTGCAACCTTGTACACGAACACCATACAAACAGTCAGTAACATTGCAAAGACTGGTAAATGAATGTATAAGAAACAGAGAACTAGAAATTTCTTGCACAAAATAATGTTCAAGATCATGGAAACAATAAAATGGGAAGAAAATAGGATCAGTCATTAGCTTTTTCCTCTTCTTCATTCTCTAGGGATCATTAAACTGCTTACCTGCTTCCAAAAGGAGTCAATTTCATCATTAAGGAAGTTGTGCATTGAAGATAGAGATGTCTTTCGAGCTGGGCAGCTCTGTAACTCTGGAGGCTGTAGAGGAAATGATACATCTGGCTGCAGAATAATCACAAAAATCCAAAAATTAAACACAAACCATAACTGTCAGAACAACATAATGCTGATGCTATACTTACATGCTCTTGATCACGAGCAAGCTGAGACATTGCAATCAGATGATCTTGCAACAAAGCACCTGGTAGAGGATGGATCATTGGATGGGCTGAAAGATTCTTACTTCTCCAAGACGGCCAAACAACTTCAGTACCATCCATGCATACACAAGCATCCTCTGAGTTGGTTCCATCATAGTACAGACCTCTCATACCCCAATGTCTTGGGCTAGAGCTACCAGATCTAACAGTTGGAAAACCACGCTGTTTCCTTGAGTCACTCACAGGAGATGGTGGTGGTGGACGGGGAGCTCGTGGAACGCAGAGCACCACTGGTGATGGGGGCCGTCTTATCCTAGGTTGTTCACGCCTAGTTGGAGCAACACGTGGGCTTTTATGATCATGACCACGCTTGAAGTCAGATTTTGATCTCTCCCTTGATATGTTTGGAATGATTATAGGACGCAGAATAGGGTAAGGAAGTGAATCCCCTGTTTTCGCTTCAACATCACTAGATAAATTGGCGAAAGATCCAGGAGCTTCCTCCTCAGTTGCTGCATCCGGTGTTGCTGATGCAGAATGCAACACTTTGCTAGACACTTCATTTCCTGGCACAACATAACTAACTGCTTGGTGTCCAGGACCCAAAGGATCAAAAGGCGAACAAAATGGAGTAGCTGTTGGCGAAGTCAAACCATTAGTACTATAAGATGAAGAGAAAGCAACCATGTCATCAACAGCCCTACTCATGTCTGCTTCACGCCAGGCCCATGAGCTATCATCGGAGCTAAGGGAAGGAGGTCTAGAGAAACCAGTACCTGGAAGATCAGAAGGATTCCAGTACATCACACCCCCACCAAAATATTGATTATAATCTATACCAGAAACAGCATGCACCTCAAATTCTTCCTCTGATATATAGTGGCTGTCATATTCATCAGCCAGTTCAGATGTATTTGCAGGATCTGGCAAGTCAAAGAAATCCCCAGAATACTTTCTATCATCCTCAAAACTCTTCATATTGAACTGAAATTTTGTGAAGCAAAACTCTGCTGAAAAGCTGTCTGTCGCCTAGAAATAAATCCAGAGTCATAATTGTATGTAACTGATGGAGCCAATCCAGAAGCACTTCGAACCATAGGGGGCCAATCTAAACTCATTGGCATTGGACGAGATAAGATTCGATTGCAACCACTTTCAATCGAAGGATTTCTTGCCTGATGCATGGTGGGCACAAAAGGCTGGCGGATGTGATTGTGCCAATTGTGACCCACATCAAGGTGCAACCGATCAGTGGCTGCTGGAACATGTGAATTTATAGAAGGAAAATAAAAGGGAGCTACACTAGGCCACTCATATGAAAGGCATTGTGGAGTAGGTGCAGTATTATAAAACTTTTTATCTTGCACCTGAATCACAGAAACTCCCTCTTTAATGTCAAGTGCATTCACAGATACACCGGAAGTTGAATTTTCCTGAATTCTACTTGCACTATGTTCATTGATGCCTTCTCCAATGAAAACACTACCAGGTTTTGGGGCAATAGGAGGCAAAACATTACATTCTCGCTTATAATTTGAACTCTCTTGTCTGGTAGGAATGATTTCATTCGCACTAATATCTTTTGAGTCCTGTTGATGCCCTGTACCCTTATGACAGAAACCATTAGTGGAACCAACCTCATGATCTTGCACATGCAGGGCAATATCTTCCTTGAAAAGATGATTATTTGGTTCAGTAGGACTTGAAATTGGTTCAAGAATGTTTGTATGACTTATTGGATCGGTTGGAAAACTGTGTTCTACACTTAAATTGTCCAATACCCCATTGGACTTTGTTGCCTCATCTTGAGAAACAAAAGACAAAGAAGACGACCCAGTGACTGCCTTCTTAGAAGATTTTGCTTCAGTTGTATCATTGATGTAAGAGCGTTTTTTTTTATTCTTTTCCTTTCGGCTCTTCCTTGCAGCAGCTTGTCCTTTTCCACCAACCACTGATTGGGTTTGTACCTGAAGAGAAGAGTACCAGTTATGACAGTATTTAAATTTAAATAATTACCATCCAAATGAAAAACAGTGTGGGCATTTCCACTGGTAACAGAGTCTTTCTATTTACCTCTTTATCATGAGGTATAACATGCGTCTTGGTGGACTCCATCAAATCTGCTTTCTTATTATGAGTCGATTTATATTCAAGATCCTGGCATATTACCATAAACAGTTAACAAAATTTCTCAACACATATGAATGAAAGCAAGAACACATCTAAAGGACTTTCAATAAAGAAAAAAGGTACCTTAAGAGGTTTTTGCGGTGGATGGTCATCCATCTCCATCTTCAGAACAGGATTTGGGTTTTTAATGTTCCGGGGCTTTCCCTTTTTCTTACGGCTAGATGCACTGAACTTATCCTTGGATTTATCAGACGAAGAGTTAAAATTTCCTTCGCCAAGAAGTTCAAGCTTTGTGCAATCAAGTGAAATAACCATGAGATATCCTCGCAGTTTTCTTAATATGCTATCAATGATGGAACTTACAGAGCCTAATGAGCTATAAAACACCTTTCCCACATCACAGTGGTGATGACATGATAGGACCACAGTAACAATATCCTGAAGCACAAACAAACTACTAAAGGCATTGGTTAGGGAAGTAGGTTTTCCAGAATGAGAATTTGCTGAAACAGTCATGCCAAATTCTGCATCCTCAAGGGGTTTTCGGGTGGTCCCCAGCTTTTTTTCACCATAATTGGTATATCTCATCGGTCGTTCCACTGCTCCTGCACTAAAAAGCCACATTTCATTCTCTGAGGCACTACCTGCTGCCTTCAGAACCTCGAAAGTCTGAAAGCCGAAAAAGTTAAAAAATGTTTAGCCACAATGTTCAAAAACTTTTAGCAGAATAATTTCCCAAAAATACAATTCATCCATACATGGGAACTCTTTAAAAATATTGTATACGCATTGTATTATAACATATCAAATTTAAGAAAGATCCTAGAATAAAAAATAGGAGCAATAGGAAGAGGAAATTATGAACCAAAGATGTTACTACAACTGAAGGTTAATTTAGGCTCACACAACGAGTTCATATAATTAGTTTGAACGAGCCCTCCGTGTTTAAACCTTCTCTCGATGCTTACAACTCAATTAAAGCAGGCATTTTTTTTTAAATTAACTATAATAATTATATTATAGGATAAACTCCATCATTAGATTAACATGGAGATAACAAAGTTTTAAGTTATACCAGGGATTTAGCAGCTTTCCCGAAAATTGCATTAAATACTTTCTTCCTTGTTGCATCACCCAAATTTACCCACCAATCCAAACATCCTTTCTTCCTCCAATACACATTTGCAGCTACCCCAGCAGCCTTCATCTTCTCTTTCAACTTCATCCCTCTTCTCTTCCCATTATTACAATTCAACCACGCTAACCTCAACGCCACCTCTAATCTATTTACAACAAAAGCCTGAACACTGTAATACCCTTTTGATTTTAACCACTCTAGTTCAATCCAATCCGATACCAATTCGCTCTCATCCCCTCTCAAAAACGCACCGTTTGAAACTTCATCCATTATTTCAACAAACCGGTCCACATTTTCAACCAACTCTTCAGTCACCGTCATCGAATCGAGACTACTCACCGAGCACGTACAGTCGTCGATTTTTTCGCCTTCTCTGGATCCGAACAACCGAACCGACTCAAAAACTCGCCGTTCCGACTCATTGGACTGGGCAACCCTAGAGAGGAGACCACGTGATTGTTTGTAACAGAGGCCCGGGAGGAAGGGAGGATCACGAGAGGGAAGGTCGGGAAGAATAATGAAGAAGCCATGGCCACGTGTACGAAGCTTGCCGAGCATCTGGATGAGGAGCTGGGTGAACTTGGAATCGACGGTTGTGAGTTGAGCTTGACGTTGATGGATGGTGAGAGATGAGAACCACCTGAGGATCGAAGACCTTGAATTGCTATTAGGGGTAGGGTTTGGATTTTGGGAGAGAGAATGGCAATGGTAGAGAGAGATGTGGGAAGTAAGCGAGTCCATGACTTGGTTCTGAGCCATGAACGATTTGGTCAGAGATTTGGATAATTGCTGGGGAGGGAAACTAGGGTTTGATTTGGACATTATTTGCAGCTTATTCCTTTATTCTTCTTTTTTTAATTGTTGATGTTTCGGTTTTACCTTCTTTGGTAGCAGAAAGACGAAAGGAGCTTTGACAAGAGGGAAGGCAAAGAGAAAAACGGTGGCCAAGACAAACATGAGATGTTTTGAGAGAGATTTGCGGGGTAGGAAGGTTAAAAGCACCGCGAATACACTACTTCATTTTTATTTCATTACTGAAAAATGAAATTTTATTATTTCATACATGTTTTGAAAATAAAATTATTTTATTGCCAAAAAAAGTTTGATTTAATAAATTAAAGATGCATGAGAGAAAATAAGTAAATTTTAACAAATAATAAAATATTTTAGAATTCAAAATAATAATTTATCACACCAATTCAATGACTATTGCCTTACTAAGATGATAGGATTGCTTATTAATGGACAAGTCCAATGAATAATTTTATTTTTATTCAATGCCGTTGAGCAATAAACTGTAATTATTTCAAGAAAAACGATTTAAACTTGTAATAAAAATACGATGTCTCATCTTATGCTTTCCAGCTTCGGACTGAGTGATGCCACACCAATTGAAGCAAAGTGCCACTATTGCTGCTATTTGGAAATGTTGAGTTACTAAAATCCACAGCATCAAATTGAAACAAAGTAATAAGGTTAAATACATTCCGCACTTGTAAAGCAACATGAAATGACATTCTCTAATGAAACAAATTAAATTTCTAGAACAAGTTTGGATAACTTATAAAAGGAGTGTAAAACGTGTTTAACATAATATGAAAAAGAATTACAAAGGATTGAAATATATAAAAAAAAAAAACAGAAATACATTATTTAAAATAACAAATATTTAGATATGCGAACATCCAAACCAACTTGTAAACGCCAAACCATGGTTTCAACAACAAAAGCCGAAATGTTTTTTTGTGCCTCAAAAGCCGTGCAGACAGCAATGCTAAACAAAGTTCTACGGTAAATTGTGACATGAGTTTCGTACAATATAGAAAAATAATAATAAGTAATAGAAATATAAGAATTTTTTAACAAAATCATACTTGGAGCAATGTTGATCCAAGTAAAAGCTCCGAAAAATAAATATTTTAAGAAATCAGAAAGAAAAAAAGATATGTTTATTCAATGGAATGAAATACATTATTTAATTAGATTGAATGGAATATACAATTAATATTATTGTATTGCTTAATTGATTAGAATACATAAAATTAAATAAATGTAAAACGATATATTAACACTTAAATGAAATTAATAATATTTTGTTTTTACATGTTCTTGCAATAATAAATCAATTATATGTAGTCAACATTTAAAATAAAAATAATAAAATTTTAATATCTATTACTTTTTTAAAAATATAAATAAAAGTAATTTAAATTCATATATGTTTTTCAAAATGGAGCAGACCATAGTTATTATTGCTACCTTTCGCCATTGCCGTTCATCGACCCCCATTGCTATTTCAGCCACCAACATGAAGTTTATCCAAATTTTACCAAAAACTTTTTTTATCTTCTCTTTCATATGTTCTTTAGTTTTTTTAAATCTTCCAAAAGCCTAACTACAAACCTTCTATATCAAAAAATTCTCTCTCTTTTTTTGATTACTTTATTTACTAGAAGCCATTAGATTTGATTGAACCTCACTGAAAATGTCAAAAAATCAAAAAACTTTTTCTCTAGATCTACAAAGCTGTATCAAAAAAAAATATTTCTGGTTATGTCGTCTACAAAGCTATTAGATGTGGTAGAAATCCATTGAAAATGTGAAAAATCAAAACTTTCTCACTTATCTATCCTTAAAAAAATTATTTTCTCTCATTTGAAACTCTCATTTTTGTGATTGACATATTCTTATTTGATTTTAATTTTTTTTTCAATTTTGGTTCTAACAAATTAGAAAATGTTAAGACGGGTTAAAAAGGGAAAAATATTTCATATTGTATTCCAAGACCCATTGAATAGGCTTATTCAGTGAGGGTATAATTGAATAGCTCTTGAGCGTTATTATTAAATAGACATGTAATGCATATTCAACCAAAAATAATGGGATTATATGAAACTATGATTCTATGTCATTCTTATTTATTTTCAATAGAAGAATGACAAATCAAATTTTTTTTCCTGAAAAATTTCAAATCCAACTAAATATGGTAAAAATCAGGAAGAAAAATATGATTTCTCATTCTCCCATTGGAAATGATAAAAATGACTAAAACTACAGTTTCATACAATCATTTCTCTTCAACCGAATAAGTTTACAATCAATCAGAGCAGTGAATGACTATAACACGTTGAGTAAGGATTGAATGGCATTCCAACCAATGGAAATGATTATATGAAATAGTGACGTCACATTATTTGTATCTCTTTTTCAATAGTTTAATACAATGTCAACATTTTCATCCTGAACTTCAACGTTTTCATTCTGAAAAAAATTAAATCCAAATGAAAATTCTAAAATTCAGGATAAATTTACTTATGTGACATTAAATTATTGAAAAGAATACTATCGATATTTCATATAGTCTTTTCTCTCTAACCAAGCATAACACTAGAAATTAAATACTATAATCACTTACAATTGGTAGAACTAAAGGTGTTCATGGGTCAGGCTACCCGGCCCGGCCCGAAGGCCCGCCCGAAATGTGGGAAAGTTTGGGCAAAAAATAAGCCCGAAAAATAGGCTTCGACAAAAAATAAGGCTCGTTTAAAAAATGGGTCGGGCCTCGGGTAAGGTATTTTTAGCCCCGAGCCCGACACGGCCTGGCCCGGTCTGAATTCACTAAAGGACAAAAAATCTGCATTTTTTTTAATTTTTGAATGTTATTTTCTTGTTGTTTTGTCCCTATTTTGCTACCATTTTACTATTATGTTACTGCTATTTTGTTGTTATTGTTTGAATATTGTATAAAACTTATTTTATTGTTAATTTTGTTATTATTTTAAAGGCATTTGTTAATTTTTTTATTATTTTAGAGGCATTTGCTTGTTAAGTTGCATCTATCTTAGTGTTATTTAAGTCTATATATTTTTTAAAATTTATTTTCAATTTGTTGGAAAATATTTATTTTGATGTTTTTAGTATTTTTAATGTATTATATATATTTAAAAATAATATAAAATTTAATACGGGAGGACCGGACTGGGCCCGGGCTTTAGTATTTTTATCCAGGTCAGGTTTGGGCAAAATTTTTGACCCGTTTTTTGGGTCTGGCCCGGCCCGAGCTCAATAAATGGGCATGATTTTTTAGTTGAGCCCAGCCCGAACGTAACCTGGCCCGGCCCATGAACGCCTCTAGGTGGGACAAGATAAAATCATATGGATAAGAAATCTTTGAGTATAGGAAAACGAAAAGAACAATAAAAGGGAAATTCTACACCTAAAGATTTTCAAAGTGCTCCACTTGATCCTTTGAAGATAGAATATATGATCTAATAATCCCTGACAACTATGAATTTAAATATTGTCCATAAAACCCAACACTCACCTAAGTAGAACATGCAAGCTAAAGAAATTTTGCATTCGTAAACAACTGTCTTACAATATACATAAGGTGGTAGCCAATGGAAGGGAAACAAGATAACTGCTACATTCTTAGCTTTGTGGGTACCAAAGGACTTTGGTTGAAATTTGTCAAGCAGTTAAGCAACGACTATAATTATGATACACTAACTAAATCAAAACCAACAATGCTAATTAGTAAATCATTGAAGGTTTTAGCATGAAATAAATAAAAAGAATGTGCAAGAATGAAATCACTTAATTCAATAGAGCACAACAACAAAGGTTCTCCCTGCCTACATTCTTGGAGCAACCAGTGAAGAACTGATATCATTCAATCCATAATGTGAAACCCAAAGCAAACTTGTCGCTTGGACGTCGTTGTCTGTTAGTATGCATATTTGACATATTTTAAGTAGACAAAATAGTAAATTTGAGAAATTCTTGTTAGTAATTTTAATGAATTATGCTAATCTTTGATAGGCTAATTTGTGCAATTAACGTATGGTTAGTGACAATATGGCTGGCATGCAGCTAGAAGATGGTAAGCATGTGAAAATTTGTGGATCAAATCAATAATCATAGAGATTATTTTGAGATAACAATTGTTTTTGTATCTAATTATATTAAAAAATCCTATTGAAGAATAAATGCTATTATTGATAATTTTATCATTTTAGGATAGGATAAAACTCTTTTTTATAATGGAGGAATCTGACATCTCTCAAGAGAGACACTTTTAAATATTTTTTTAATAATATTTTTTTAATCAAAAAATCGGATTAGGCTTGAATATAAAACACAAGCAAGGTCTATAGAAAAATAAACCAAACATGACAATTGGCCCAAAACAAGCTGTCTCGGAAAGGAAATAAAAATCTGGTCTTTATGGAAAAAAAGAAAAATCTAGAATGCCATTAATGCCACCGTCCTTATGCCCAATCAGAAAGTCTGTCGTCTGACGATTCCATCGCATCTTTCAATTCACTCTTTAATAGCGAAATCGGTTACCGAGGGGAGCTTTATTCACTTAGACTGTTGATCTAGTCATTTTGAAACTCTTATCTGTCATTCTATCTCCTCTTTTCTTCAATTCGGCTCTCGCACACTCTCTAATATCGTCTTATCTTCAGTATAGATGGGAATGCTTTCGATTAGATACATCTCTTCTCTCCTCTTTAGTGATTTTGTTGCTAAAATATGGGCTAAACCATTCGCTGATCTCGGGGTATATTCAAACCTTAACTTTCTAACTCTGGATTTCAACTTGTGAATATCATGTATATAAGCCCCTATCTGCGATTTATCGATCTCTATAGCCTTGCATTTCTTTATTATCGATAACGAGTCACCTTCTATGATGATTTCTGATCTTTGCATGTCGAGGCCTATCTGGGTTGCTTGTCGACAAGCGATAGCTTCGGTGGCAAAAGCAGAAGACACCCCTTCATGGATCTCTGTGCTTGAGATGAGAATGAGTCCCTTACGGTCTCTGACCACGATCCCCGATGCAGATCGGTGGTTCCTCTCGTCATATGCACCGCCAAAACCATTGCACCCCTATCTGTTGCTTCACCAAACAGCACGCAATCGTCTGCAAATAATAAATGAGATACCTTTGGTCCTTTTTTACTTGCCTTTGCGCCTTTTAACAAACCCTCTTTCTTTGTTATTCTCATCAGAGATGAAAGGCCCTCGCTGCATATAAAAAAGAGAAATGGACTCAGTGAATCACCCTGTCGAAGTCCCCTAATAGCTTGAAAAAGTCTACCCCTTCTTCCATTAATATTAACCGCAAAAAAAGTTTTGGTAATACATTTCATTATTAATCCCATCCATTCTCTTGCAAACCCCATTTTAACATCACTTCTTTTATAAAATCCCACTCAACTCTGTCATAAGCCTTACTCATATCAATCTTTACCGCCATAAACCCTTTCTTCCCTGTACGCTTTTGTTGAAACGTGTGTAAGATTTCATAAGCTAAAAGCACGTTATCTGAAATAAGTCGCCCTGGGGCAAATGTGCTTTGTACTTTATCAATACAACTGCTAATAACCTCTTGCAAGCAGTTTGCTATTGTTTTTGCCACGATTTTGTACATGACTGTGCACAGATTGATAGGCCTGAAATTCACAAGTTTTAAGGGTTTTGAAACTTTTAGGATGAGCACAATATCTGTCATATTAAGTGATTCAACCTCCTTGTTGTCATTCAAAATTCCTAAGCAATAATGAACGACATCCTTTCCTACTATATGTCAGTACCTCTGAAAGAATAATGGTGGAAACCCATCCGGTCTAGGTGCTTTGGTGGGTCTCATCCCTTTTAATGTTGGCTGAACTTCTTCTTCCTTGAAAGGAGATAATAAACCTTTATTTACCTCGTGAGAAATATTTCCTTCAATGCCTGTTAACAAATGACATGGATCCCTGACTCCCTTTGTTGCAAAGAGCTCCTGAAAAAACCAAGCAGCAGTCTCGTTAATCTCTGATCCATCAGTGATTTCCCCCCCGTCATCCAATACCAGCTTAGAAATTGTGTTGGCTCGTCTACGAGCAGATGCACACTTATGGAAGTAGGCAGAATTCTTATCCCCAAGCTAGAGCCAATTTGCTCTAGCTCTTTGCTCCGAATACATTTCATCTTTATCGATCTCCATGTTCAGGTGGATTTTCGTGTCAATAATCCTTGCCAATGTTTCATCATCCCTTTCTTTCTCCAACAGGATTTCAAGCTCCTTAGTTAGCCTCCTTTTTAGACCCTCTCTATTTCTTCTGATATTGCATGCCTATTTTTTTAATCGAAATTGCAATCTTTCTAGTTTCTCAATTAGCGGTCCTGTAGATGACTCCCAAGATTCCCTAATTACTTGTTCGATAGACTCCATAGTTCACCAGGCCTCGAAGTGGAATCTTAGACTTCATGTGTATTCATTAGCACTTTCTGTATTAAAGAGAATAGGACAATGATCTGCTGTTGAATAAGGAAGATGTTGACTGCTACCCATTAGAAATAGAGTTATCCATTTTTCATTTGTGACCCCTCTATCGAATCTCTCCCTTATGTTTTTTTCTGGCAGATTTCCCATTTTCCATGTGAACCAAACCCCCGAGTACCCAATATCCACTAATTTTCACTCCTCTAAAACCTCCCTAAATGCCTCCATTCTCCTTTGATCCCTTTGCATTCCACCACTTTTCTTGAAAGAATACATAATTTCATTAAAATCACCACCTACAAGCCAAGGGCAATTATGTTCTTGGCCTAATCTTCTAAGCAAAGTCTATGCAAGATTTTTATTTTTTAGATAGGGTGAGCCATAAAACCCTGTAAACCTCCACTCTTCTTGGACATCGTCCTTCTTTATCATAACATCGATATGCCACTTAAAGAAGCTCTTCACAGTTACCTTAATGTTTCATTTCCATGCTAAACACAGCTCTCCCCAAGTCCCCTGTTTCAACGTCAATTCTACTCATAAAACCACAGCTCATTCTAGCCTTCTTCATATGCTTTTTGTCTAATTTCGTCCCTATTAAGAAGACCATGTTGCTTAAGTAAATGTTGCAGTCTCCGTACCGTCCGTGAACTCCCTAACCTATGAACATTACAACATATATTTTTCATTGTGTCCGGTCGACTTGCCTATTGGCAGCTGCCGATCCTATATTGTTTGAATCAACATTTTGTTCCGAATTTTCAGTCATTGCACCCCTAAGAACCCCTTCTCGATCGACCATACCTTCGTACTTTAACCTTTTTGCTCCATCTTCATATGACACTTCTGTACAGTTTTTGCCATCAGCATCTTCCAGAAATTTCCTCTTACCTACAACACTTTCACTCTTTCGATTATCTAGCAGATTCACTGGAACTAGCTTTCTCCAGCTTGACTTCTTGGGAGCTGCTGAAAATCTCCCCACCTCATTATTACTTTCATTCGACACACCAATCTCCATCATATTGAAATCTGCCTCATATTCCTTTAGCCCTTCCTCCCAACTCGTCAATTGTCGTCCACCTTGTACATTTCCCTGCGTGGTTATAGGTTCTACAACCTTTTCAGTTCCATCGAACTCTTGCTCCAATTTACCTATGTAAGAGCATTGGGAACCCAATTTTTTTGCAAAAGGATTTAACTTCATACTCTTCTTCCCAACCAAGTTTGATTCGATTTTTAGTGCTATAGTGTATGGAGGATCATCTCTGACTTTTTTTTTTCTGCAGGACTTATCACCAAGCAATCGTTGAGACTATGATCCATTCTATCACACCTAAAGCAGAAGATCAGTAATTTCTCATATTTGAAAGAAATCCATGATTTAACACTATTATCACTTGAAACAAAAATACCTCTCCTAAGGGGTTTCTGCACATCCAGGTTAATTCTAAGTCTACAAATATCACCATTAATTTCAGACCTGATTACTCCTCTGGATGTACCCCCAATGGCATGCAGAAGATCCTTTTTATGAAATTTTGGTAAGCATGAGCCAAATTTTATCCAGAACGTCGAGGAAATAAGTCGAATCTGATATCACTCAATCGATCTGCTCAAACGATCGAATAAAATAAGATATTTGCGGAATAACCAAGGACGTCCTTCCATAACCGTCTCCAAGTCTTCTTCTGAATCAAAAACAATTAGGAAAAGATTTTTCTTTACCAACTGAATCTTAAACTTTTTCTTTGTTTTCCATATGCTATTCAACTGTGCCCTAAAACTCTCCGGATTGAAAGACTTTTTTGTCTAAACTGAACATTTCAAAGTTGGTTCAACATTCAGAACCACCATTGATCTCTTAACTGATAATTGGATGAGCTCTTCTGCTAACAAGGAGATCTCCTCACTACTATCCCTCTCCTCACCACCACTCTCCTCCATCCCAAGCTGCAGCAATTACTACTTTCTCTAGTACTCTATGAAAATCACTATTGGTTTTCAAGGGAGACTCTCCCCCTATTATATTGTATATTATTTTTAAACAAATATTTGTGTTTTAAATTTGTGATTTCTACATACATATACGTATTTTAATAATATTATTTTTAGTGTTCTTACCAGCGACTAATTTTCATATTTTCTAACCAATGGTAGATAGAAGTTTCGATTTTAGTAGGATTGTAAGATTCAAATGTTTTTTTATTATCTTTATTATTATTATTATCATTTGGCATTTAATTTACTTATTTTACATAGAAAAGATTTTAACCACCTCTTGTTAAAATTTTCGGTGTCCTCTCAAGTGGGCCCCTTTTTAATGTTTCAGATAGTAAATCGTTATCTAGAATAACTAGATCTATAATTGTATTTTTGTTCTAATAATTAGTTGTAACGACCCAAAATTTACGGGTATTAGAAAATTGAATTTTTGGGTCATCATTTCTGCAAAATGAATTCGTAAATATTTATTAGAAATATTTATGAAGCTAGTAGTGTGGTTAATTAGATTTTTGGTTAAGTGAATTAGCTTGAATTAAGGCTAATTTAGTGGAAGGACTAGATTGAATATAGGGTAAAGATTGAATTGTAGAATAAAGAAAAGTCAAAGGACTAAATTAGTAAATAAACTAAAAAGAAACAAGTGTATGGTAAAAATATGGCACACGTGTAATACACATGTTTGCACATTTGTAAATACTTATATGTATTTACTTATTATATAAGTAAATAATAATTATTACTAAATATAATATAATAATATAATGAAGTATAAAATAAAATAAAAAGAAATAAAGAAATAAAGTAAAGAAAATAGAACAGGGAAAGAAACGAAAGTGGGGGAAAGAGAGAAGGAAAGAAAAAGAAAATGAAAAATAGGGTTTTGAGGTTTGAAGCTTAATTGGTAAGTTAATTTAGTTCATTTTCATGTAATTTTGATGTTTTTGGAATCCTAGAACAAAACCCTGCTTGAATTATGCTGAAATTTAGAAAGTTAGTGAATTTTTAGATGTTAATTAAGTTGAACAAATAAATGAATTATGAGATAAAATGATAGAAATTCAAGTTAAAAGTAGGAGAATGATTGAATTGTAAAGGAGATATAAGTTTTGTTATAGTAGGGACTAAATTGATAAATTTTAAAATTAGTGTTTTATGGAATAAGTTAAATGTTAAAACTTGTTAAAGATGGATTAGAATGAAAATATGGGATTGGTTTTGAAGAAAAAGAATTAGCTATGGCTTAAGGACTAAATTGAATTTTAAGCAAAAGTTGTGTAGAAATTGAAATGTATAGTGTGAAATGGTACATTGATAATTTTTAATTGTTTAATTTTTCACAGCTAACGTAGTACCGGAAACGTCAACAAAGAAAGGAAAAGAGAGAGTGGACGAAGAGTAACTCAAGAATTACGGTTTGTATTTTTATAAACTGAGTTTCTAAGTTAAATGTTGTATATATTGCTTTATTATGTATGGTAAGTAAATTAAAGGTAAGTATTGTTAAATTTGAAATGTATTAACTGTTATACGAAAATTTTAAAGTGAAAACCTTATTAACAGTGTCGGGCTAGTCGGATATAGTTGGCATGCCATAGGATTGAAAGTGTTCCGGGATATTCCGACTTTGTGTCGATGAGGCACTATAAGTGTCTACTACTGTTACTGTTCCAGATTCGTTCTGATGAGGTACTCTGTGTACCGCTACTGTTACTGTTACGGTGTATTCCGGCTTCGGCCGATGAAACGCTGTATACTATCCCGGTGTGTGGGTTGGATTCGTGTACCCGTCTAGGTCCGAGTTATGTTAATAGGGGTAATTTAATGTACTGAACTATTGAATGATTGCGCCACTGTATTGAAAATCGACTGTTTCTGACTGATATCATTGAACTGAACATTTCATTGAAAAAGAACTTTAAATTTAACTAGTGCCAATAGATTTGAATTAATTAACTTAAATGCATTTTATGTTAATATTTGTTTAAGTGTGTTTATAGAAATACCACTGAGTGCATACTCAGCGTACGGTTTGTTTTCTATGAGTAGGACTAGGTACGAAAGAAAGCTAAGGACTCAGCATCCAAGCCAATCCCAGACTCAAAGTGGTTAAATACTTTTCTTTTGGTAAAATGGCATGTACCTAAGTTGTTAAGATGTTGTTTTGTAAATGATAGAGAATGAACATGAAAGATGTGGAATCATGTTATGAAATATACATATTTTGGAAGTTAAATTTACATGAATTTGATCAGTATGATAATGTAGTATAATTTCGATATAAATTATGGTACCAATGAGGGTACATTGGTTGGATGATTTATTGTTTAACTGGACATGTATTAAGTGTGTTTAATCGAGTTCTGGTTGCGTTAAAAGTTGAGGAAATTATTAGCTTGAAGCTTAAGTTATGCAAGGTTAGTAAACTTGAGACAAAAGGCTCATTTTGAGTCCACAGGGCCTGACACACGGGCGTGTGATCAGACCGTATGTGACACACAGTAAGCCCACGAGCGTGTGATATGAACGTGTGTCCCCTGCATCCTTAAATGTGAAGTTAGGATAGTAAACGGGCAAAAGACACGGCCATGTGTCTTGGTCGTGTAAAGGACACGGGTTTCAGGTAGAAGTGTGCATGGGCCAGCTACCCGGCCCGACACGAAGGCCTGCCCGAAAAATGGGAGGTTCGGGTAAAAATATAGGCCCGAAATATGGGTTTGGGCAAAAAATGATGCCCGTTTAAAAAATGGGCCTGGCATCGGGTAAAACTTTTTTGGCTCGGGCCCGGCCCGAATTATATACTAAAAATATTTTTGAATTTTTAATCATATTTACATTTTATTTTCAATTTTAATATAACAACTTTTTATTATATTTTGAATTTGTGTATTGTTTTAAGAATTGTTTTAGTCACATTTTTTATTTATTTCTTGTTTTAATATTTGTTATTATGTTTTTAAATGTATTTGATTTATTATATTTTAAAATTTTTATTTAATGAAATAAGCTAAAAAAAATTTAATATGGGCCGGGCTCGGGCTTAACAATTTTATTTTGAGCTAGGCTTGGATAAATTTTTAGGCCCATATTTTGGGCCGAGCCGGGCCTGAGCCTAGAAAACTGGCCTAAAATTTTGCCTAGGTCTGGCCCGAACCCGGCCCGGCCCGGCCCATGCACACCTCTAGTTTCAGGCATGGTCGTGTGTCAAAATCGTGTGAAAAATGTGAAAAATCAGTTTACCACACGGCCTAGCCACATGGGCGTGTGCCTAGGCCGTGTGCCCCTTTGATGCTTAAGAAATTATAAGTCAAAATTGCCCACGGGCTGGCCACACGGGCATGTGCCCCTAAGTTCAAGATTTTTTTTTAAAAGTTTTCCAAAGTTACCGGTTTAGTTTCAAATCACTTCTAAAACATGTATTGGGCCCCGTAGGCCCATATTAGGTCTTTATGGTAAAATTGAAAAGTTTTGATTTGGAATGCAAATCTATCTCGGTTTTGTACAAATGCTAGTGTATAAGTCCAGTAATGCCTCGTAACTCTATTTCGGTGACGGATACGGGTTAGGGGTGTTACATTAGTAAGACGTTAAAACAACTTGATCGAATTTTTCTAATTTGTAAGGCTCTTAATGAATTAATTTCTAGAAACGTCGTTTAGGATTGTTGAAGATTATTCAACTGAGAAAAGACTAATTATAAAAAATGTTCTCAGCAATTAATTTACACATCTCCAATAAACAGCAACCATAAATCTTTACTATATAATTATCTTAATTTGCTATAAAATACCAAGCCTTTTAAACAATAAGTAATAATTAGTACAGTATATACAGATAAACACGAATTCAATAAAACAAAGATTTTAAAAAAGATGATAATGTAATTGCTTAAGCAGCAAAATTGCGCCAATTAACTGGTTTTGACGCTTGACACCTTGCATCTACCAACAAACATTGGGAACGAGTTTCATGTTTGAAACTATGATTCTAATCTTTAGAAATCCAATTAAAATACGATTTCTTAAATAAAAAAGTACAATTTTTCAATATGCATATCTCAAAGACTTAGACAACTTTAATATTTTGATAATTACCAATTTTAAAAAAATATATTTAGAAATTAAAATTCAAGATTCAACCTTATAACATGTAAAATAAAATGAAAATAAATGTAGTCATGCAAAAGAATCTTTAACACGAGGAAGTGGTGCAGTTAGTGAAACTTTTAGCTTAATTCAACTCTTACGTGTATATATAATTATACATTTATTTCATATACTTTCAAAAATAAAATATCAATACTAATGTTTTATTTAGTGTTCAAGCGTATATAATGCTTACAATTATATCAAATCAAAACATTAAATATTACATCAAAATTCTATAATTTATCTCTAAATTAGTAATGTAGTTCTAAATTTTATAATGAATAAAAGTTACAGATAAAAGAAATCAATTTTAGTTAAACAGATCGTATAAACATATATATACCAAGGACTCTTGAAAATTCTTAGGGGGGGAACTAGGTCTCCTCTATAAGTACCATCCGCCTCTATTGAATCACGAAACTTAAGGGTCAGAACCAATCCCAACTTGCAGCCATGGAGATGAACCTCCGCTCATATTGATGTCCTTTAGTTCACTTAGTTTTGCCAACTTCAACTTACTCTTTGCCTTGTCTTCCTCATTTTGCTTAGAGTTATTACAGTTGTTGTTAGCATTGTCAACTTGCAGATGGTTTTGATTATCTTCCTTTTCTGTGGCATCAATGCTACTGCAAGGCTGCAAATAGATTTTAGTAGAAACATCGAAACTCGATGGATGGATGTGGTTCCGCCGTACAAGCTTATCAACTGGAGCAGGAAGATTGAGATCGAGCGGCTCAGAATCGTCAACAAAATTTGGTCTTTGGGTTTGCTGAATCTGCTGTACCTGGTGTTGAAGCTGATGAAACTTAACCAAGGAGGAAGTCTCAACAGGTGAATTTGAAGTGATCCAATGACATCTTTTATGCCCTCCCAATGCTTGTCCCGATGAAAAAACACGGTGACATATTGAACATTCATGTACTTTTGATTTCTTTTTGGATGTGGAGGCCAATGTATTATCAAACCGAAACGTTGATGTTGGTTTCTTAAGGAAAAACCCATGGTGGTCTACATCAGCTAAACTATCATCAACTCGGGCTGCGAAACATCCCTTAACTTTCTTGTGGCTAGCTCTATGTCCGCCCAGTGCTTGATGGGAATTGAACACTTTCTTGCATGCTTTGCACTCAAACAGCCCTTTGGCCTTGACCGTAGGTACCCTAGGCCTACATGCAATGGCATGAGTGCTGAAATTCATCGTATTCCTTCTCTCATCTTCTTTGCTGGCAGAAGTACAAGATTCTTCAGGCTCGGTAACTAAAGGGACAACGGTTGCATTAGATAACATCATCAAGCAATTGGCAAGATCTTCTTCGCTTGATGGAGAACTGAAGGCGTTGAAATTACCAACTTCACTTCTCAATGATCTTTTCCTTTTAGAGCAATAACCAGAGGAGCCTCTCCTTGTGATGCCATCATCATCACCTTCTGACCCTTGGGAGGAAACAAGAGATTCAGCAATATCCCTAGGCCTGGAGCTACATTTTCCATGCTCCAGAAAAGATTTCCATGAAAAGAACTCCTTGCCACAATTCTCACAAACCCTACAGCTCTTTAATCGATTAGGGTTTGTTCTTAATCTGTACATGCGCTCATTGTTAGGTGGCACAACGTTCCCCTCTAATAATTTGTCTTCCCAATCACTAGCAAGATCATCGTCATCGATGAAGCGGCTCTCGTCGCCTATTCCATGCGCCATCATATGCCCACCAAGTGCTCTCCCACACCCAAATCGTTTGTTGCAAATTTTACAAAAGTATTTGAACTCTGATTGTTGATCCACTATAAAAGCCATACAAAAAAAAATAAAAAAATAAAAAAAATCTGGGAATTAAATTTAATGAAGTGAAAAAAAAAGAATGAAAAAGAAGGGTGAGCTGTTTGTTCTTGTACAGTGAAAAGGTTTGTCGAGGAGTTTTATGGTGAAAAATTATCAAAGGGACAATAGTCCTAGTTTTTAGTAAGAGTAATGGATTGGTTTAATTTGTGGATGAAAAATATATAAAACATATATAGATTAGGGGGTAAAAAACACGAGAGCAATGGTGAGTAGAGGTCGAAGAGTGTAGGTGATGACAAGTGGTAGGAGAAGGAGAGGGTTAGAGACTTTTTCTACGGCTTTGTGGTGGTGCGCTGCTGGTGGCGCCGCCAGTCAAACCAATTATAATATTACAAAAAACCAATGGAGTTCCGTACAACTAGTGAGTGTAGTGTTAAAAGTTAATTTTGCGTCTCTCTACAATGTGTGAGATGGAAAGAGAGTAGTGAATAATGAGTGAAAGACATTTAAAGGTAAGAGTGCTTCAAACCAACCAAAAAAAACACGTGCCCATTTATGCTTTCTCCTTGTCTGTCGGTTGGTTCTATCTCCTTTTCCACAGAACTTTTTGCCTCTCTCTGTGACTCTGTCTCGCACATTTTAATTATTACCTCCCCTATTATTATCTTCTTTTTGTTGGGCAAAGATTCATCAATACCCACAAAATTTACACACACACACTTGAGTCATAGTTTTGTCTCTTTTCTTTTATCCAAATATGAGATGAAATTTATGTTTAATGTGAAGATATTTAAAAGACTTGAATAACATATATTATTAACCATTTTAAAAGCTCCAACAATGCATCAAATTGGGGAGAGGGAATTCATAATTAAGATATAAGTCTGTGTTGCTTAAATTAGGCAATGTACTAATATATACAAAAAGACAAAATCGTATAAAGTTGAAGAGAATTTGTTATTTGAGCGACGACTCTGCTTTCATCAGTATGACAGTGCGGGGTTAGTCGCCATAATCAGTCTATCAATCAGGTAATGATAGTGATTTAGAAAAAAATGGGCGCCGCGTTAGTTCAGACCATTTCTATTCATCAACTGCATTTTGAGCTCAACAATTTCACGTCCATGAATTTGGGACCATTTCCGGTGGTTTTAATATAAACATGTACCTATATGATTAAATTTGATGTTGTATTAGGTTGATGAAAGCCACGGGTGCATGGAGTACTTGCTTAACTCGATGGGGTAAGGCTAATTGATCTTGCTAAAGCACAGTAACCAGTTTAGGACCTGAAAGATCCAGTGTTTTTTGGGCTCTTCATCCCCACTATTAAAGCAAAGGGCTTGAGCCTTGTTACACTATTGATACAATCTCTTATGGCATGACATTACTCCTTTTTTTTCTTTTTTCTTTTTTTGGTTAAAATGTCCCATCTCCGTGACCAAAATACTATATTTCGGTTTATATGTTAAAAAAGTTAAAAAAGTTTTTAAGAAAATGAAAAAAAAAATCAATTAAGTTTATGTATTAAATTTGCATCCAATTAAGCCGATATCGTTACATGTATAGTTTACCCTTTGTATAGTTTACCATTTTTTATAATTTTTTACCATTTTTTATAATTTTTTATGATTTTTAAATTATTTTTATGAGAAAAATATTATATTAAACTAGAAGTCCTCAAGTGTTACCATTTGATCGGCTTGTCAATTTATTTTAACAATCAACGTGATCAATGATGAAAACCGTTAAAGGAGGGGCTTAATTTATTACTTTAGTTTACGACAGGGGCTTAATTGAGTGTGAATTTAATATAAAGACTTAATTGATTTTTTTTTCTTAAAGGCTTTTTTTGACATATAAGTATTTTTTTAACGGTTGTGTTTTATCGTTTAAAAAAATCAATTCTTTTGAGATTTATAATTGTCTATTTCAACAATATATTCTCTAGAATTCGAACTTAAGTTTCCTTATTGAAAGTACAATATATTTTATTATTATACTTAACACTTAATTATGTTTCGTTATTTTTTAATATATAAATCATTTTATTTATGAATCATGAAAATTAATTTTGTTAATGATGATTAAATTCGTAATAGATATTAATGAAATTAAAAAAAATAGAAATTGGCTTGACGTGTTGATTTATTGCGTATTAGTTATATTATCTTTAATTTAAAGAAAAAAAAACATTTATGTCTAATGCATGTTTATATGAAAATGGAATGTAAATATTTTATATAATAATAGAAGTGAGGGATGGAATCGTAATAAATGAGTGTCATTCACAATTTCATACAAGTTAAATATAAATATTTTAAATATACGTTTTTTTTTTAAGTACATTTGTCTTATATATAAACCGACTAATTAAACAGGGAATAAAAAAGAGAAAATTAAAAAAAGAAAAAAAAGAATAGAAGGGGGGAAAAGGTAATTTAATTAATTAATAAAAAATGTTAATTAGGTTCCCGGAATGCATGAAATGAAAGTCTAGTGGGACATAAAATCACAGTTAATCAAGCAGTGCAATTATTAAGGTTGGAAGGTTAGGTGGGTGCTGATAGACATGGCAACATAATTTGGATTTAAAATAAACCGCATGTTAATTTAACTCACTGCAGTTTGCATAAACAAATACAACTTTATATGATTAATAATCAACATCATCCATCTTTATTCCTTCATATCCGATACCACACCAATATCAATAACTGATTTATTATGTCTACACAAACTACATCAAATATTCTTTGTCAACAATAATCATATATACAAGTTAATCATATATATATACTTTGAACATGACCAAATTTTCATGCATGCATTATTATGTGAAGGAGACTTTTAATATTCTATTCGCAAAAAAGAAAAAAAAACATTATACATACAATTTTTATTTTTTTTAAGTTATCTTTAATTGAATGCAAAAAGTGGTAGAATAAGTATATACATATGCATATATATAGATTTTATTTTAGCTTAAGCTTTACCATGTATAGATAATGTTTATACTTATTCTGATTCATAATCTTTCAATTTATTTGTATATTATAATGATTTATTCGTAAACTAATTAAAAATTCGATAAAAGTAAGTGCACCTAATAATTAACAGTATAACTACGGTGAGTAAATATATCGTTTCCACGAGGACTAAAAGTACTAATAATTACTATGTTTCTATTATTTAACCGACAGATTAAAGTGATTGATTAAAAATTAAAACTAGCTAATTAAATTAACTAAAGAACATGACAAAGAATAAATCGAAAAATAATTGAGTAAACAACCAAGAAGTGAAACAATACCCAGGAAATAATTCACTTAGACTGTTTCTAAATTATGCTAATATCTCTTTTGAGAGTAAGAGCAACTGACTCTAGGTTGATTAATTGGAATTTATTTTTAATTAAAACCCCTATTGTCTCATTAACTCAACCTATAGATCCCCATATTAGATTTGACTCTAATCCGATAGATTTATGCCGTCCTATTTCTAGGATTGCACGCAATTCCACTCAATTATGCTAGATCTACTATCAAACAAGGTTTATTCCTCCTCTGATTCAAGCACATCAAACATGGATTAATAACCTAAAAATATTAAACCAAGAATTAAGCATACAAAATTGAGAATAAGATCCAAGTATTTATTACGTAAAATAGAAATCAAAAGACAAAATTTATCATAGTGTTCATCTCCCTAGGTATTTAGAAAATTAATTCATAATCACAAATAAAAACACTTCTAATACAGTATAACCACAAGAAATAAAGAAACTCATAATAAATTTCAAAGGAATCAAATTGGGGTCTTCAATCTTAATAGAAATCTACTTCAGAGTAAACTTTAATGGTGTTTTCTGAGTCATTTTCTTTAATATTCTCTTATGGCTTATTCCCCTCTTCTTATATTTGGTATATATAGGTATTAGAATGCCCGAAAAATCTAAAAATTGCATTTTTCCACATTTCTGGAGTGCAGTTCGCGAATTCCGCACGGTCTGGCACATGGTCGTGTGGCTCACACGGTCTTGTGCCTAGCACGTTTGGGAGAGTCTAGCGCGTGTGGCTTTTGAAAGTTGCTTCGATTTTTTCTCTTTTTGCTCCAAAATGTTCTTCTAAGTATAGAAACATGAATTTAAAGGATTAAGAGCATACAATTCACCATCTTACATCGAATAATCATCTAAAACGCATTAAGAACGAGATTAAAACATATTTCTTTTATCACTTATCACCGACCCCTCAAATGGAGAGGTCGCAAATAGACATAACCCATAATCTCTATGTTGGACCAATTTGATCAAATAGTCATCTTCCTGATTTTCTGTAACACCCCTAACCCGTATCCATCGCTGAAATAGGGTTTCAGGCATTACTAGGATTTACATATCATTTAACAAAAAATTCAATTAAATACTTACCGTTTCTTTATAAGTATATATCGTTCATTTCATTATATCAATATTTCATGCACCATCATTTCCATATATTTTATGTATATTTATTCCGGTAATAGTTCATATCAAACTTAACATAAATTATATTCCATGTACCTATACTTATTTCGTTTATCTATCTTCATAATTATTTCATGCAACTATTTTGTATATATATTTCCATATGATCAATTCTTGTAAACATTTCACACAACCATTTTGTACAACCAATTCATATAACCATTCATCATTTGATACATATTACCTGAATATCAATTATTCAACAGATGTCATAGCGTCTCCTATCCACGGTCTTATTTATCTTCGAAATGATGCCATAGTGTCTTTCAACTATGGTCTTATTCATTTCATGTCATGTTGCCGTGGTATCTTTCAACCATGGTCTTATTCATTTCCTGTCATGTTGCCATGGTATCTTTCAATCATGGTCTTATTCATTTCCTGTCATGTTGCCATGGTATCTTTCAACCATGGTGTTACACATTTGAATCGCGATGCCATAGCGTCTTTCAGCTATGGTCTTACTCGTCTGAATCATGATGCCATAGCATCTTTCAGCTATGGTCTTACTCATTTCTGGTATGATGTCATAGTCCAACTACGGTCTTACACATGTATTGCTAAGGCCCAGCCATGGTCTTACACTCGTGGTGCCATATCCCAAATATGGTCTTATCATCAGGATGTTATAGCCTAACTATGGTCTTACACATATATTTCCACGGCCTAGCCATGGTCTTATCCGTCAATTCATCACTGATCACTGAATGGTCATACTCAATTCAACGTTTTGCTCAATTTGAACTTTTGATCTGATTTCCATAATTTAACAATATTCATAATTCAATAGCAAAAATATGAAATAATACATTATATCAGTCCTAATTTAGCAAATAATCATGAAAGTTCAATCATATGAACTTGGCTAAATTGCAGAAATACCAAAATTTAAGGGCATTTTAGAAATTTTCTATTTTTCTTTATTTTCCACCCAATATTTATCTAAATTGATAATTTCATTCAATTTATTAATTTAAATAATAAAACAATTCATTTCATGCAACTTGGTCATTTTTTATATTTTAATAAAATTGCCCCTAAAGTTTTACTTTTATTCAATTTAATCCCTGATACTACAACATGCAAATTAGCCATTTTTAATGTAATCCCATGTTAGCTGAATATTCACATATGCTTTCCTCCTCCTCCTCTCCATTCCACATCCTTGATATGTACATAATTCCACTATATAATTATATACTCATATCAAGTTGTCCACTTGAGTCATTGTCACTAAATTATTTATATCTTGAGCTACAGAATTATAAATTGAGATCTGCTTATTGTTTTAGAAACTAGTTATTTATACCATAAAAATTCTAGAATTTATAATTTAGCCAATAAGTACAGTAAAATCTTCAAATTTATCCATGTTTTGCTGTTTGATAGCTTCAACCTTTCTCTACTAAAAATTAATTATCTCTTAGTACGGGATTCAGATGATATTCCCGTTTGTTTCTCTTGAAAATAGACTCATTAAGGATTTTAAAATATAAATTTAAGCCCTTAATTATTTTTATAAAATTTTTAATGATTTTTCCAAAGTCAGAACAGGGGAACCCAAAATCATTCTGACCTTGTCTCACTAAATTTATTATATCTCATAATTTACAATTCCATTGCTTACACCGTTTATTCTATGAAAAACTAGACTCAATAAAATTTAATTTCGTATTTTATTCAGCCTCTAATTCAATTTTCACAATTTTTGGTGATTTTTCAAATTTAAACCACTGCTGTTGTCTAAAACTGTTTTAATACAAAATGTTGATTACCAAATTTATAACACCATTATTTCCTTTCTCTACGATATTTTCCATCACTTTCTCTTATTTCCCTTCACTAACATATCAAGAACATAAAACTTTATATAAGAAAACTCTACATTCACATCATTTCCTTGCTTTTTCAACAATATTACTCTTAAAAATATATTGAAATCTTGATATTATTACCTTATTCTATTAATTTCAATCTCTAACTTTATTTTCTCTCTCCTCCAGCTCCTATTTATTGAATCTAACTTGATATTCTAGCTCCCCATAGCCTTCTTGTCATCTTTCTCTCTTGATGGCTATGGAAATTCTTTTGATTTCTAAGTGAAAATGGTGGATTTTTTGTAAAATGACCAAATTGTAAAGAAAATAAAGTTTCTTTCTTTCTTTTCTCTTCATACGTTGGGTGCGTGGGAAAAAGATGATGACTCTTCATCTTTCTTTCCTTATATATACTAAATAAAATAATAAAATATCATTTAAAAATTAAATTAAAATATTAATAAACTAATATTTATTTAATTAATCTAAAATATCTTCAACATCATCATTACGTTCTAGATTTCTCTCTCATTCTAATTGATCATTTTGCCCTTTATGATCTTTTAAAATTCCATCATTGAGTCGTCATTTATATTTGGTAAAATTACAATTTAGTCTATCATAATTCTTCACCTATTCAATTTGGTCCTAATTCATCCATTTTCTTTAGTTTCTAGATCATTCCACCCTTAAAATATTTACACTATTAGTCTTTTAACTTTTCATATTTACACTTTAACCCCTCAAATTTTGAGTATTTACTCTTGTGCAACAAAATTTTTCTCACTTTTACAATTTAGTCATTTCTTGAATTAATATATCATAATATCCTCCCTAATGTTGACATAACTCAAAATTTCCCTTTTTGTCACTTTATTTCCTTATTTTACTATATCAATGATAATATTTTACTTTAAAAAATTTTCGGGGTATTACATTTTCCGCTCTAAAAATGTGTCTAATTTCCCACTGTTTAAACCGCAACAATATTTGATGAATTCTTCAAACCAAAGCAGAGTTGAGCCCTTCAGAAGATCACTGTTGAATAGCTATAACTGCTTTAAGATAGTTAAATTGGATCACTAGACAGTCATATCCTTGCTTCACAATCAAAGATAGACTTTTCAGAATACCCCATAACTCAGTATAAAAAATAGAATAATTCCCCAAATACTTATTGTATCCAAGAATTCAACTTCCGTTTCGATCACCTATTACTCCCCTACTGCCACGAAGCCAACTTCCTTCATATCGGAACCATCTATACTCAAGAGGACATATTCATTAGTTAAAAATGGAGATGGTAACTTAGCTTGTGGGATTTAAGAAGTATTGAAAGACGTGCATGTTAAAATCCAAAATGAAACTTGGATTTGAGCATGTAAGGATGGAGCTGACAGAGGGGGGGAATTAAATTAATGATAAAACTCCGAAGGAGAGGGTTGACAGGGAACAGCCTTAGTTGGAAGAAATAAAGTAAGAGTAGTTGAAAAAGGATGTTGTGGGAACAACCACACTAGATTAGGAGAATGGTGACAAATTTAACCAAGCTGTTAGGGACACTACTCTAACTCCTTTGCTTGTCGTTTCCTTACAAACCCAACCTTCCATCTTATTTTATAACACTTGTTTTTTCTGCTTGGGAAATGGCCACTATTTTCAACTTTTTTCAGCTCCACCATACCCTATAAAAGGATTCTATTTGTCTTTTTGTCATTCCGTACATCACGTCATAACAACTCACTCCATTTATTGGATCTTAATTGAGGTGGTTTTTAGTAATTCCAATTAATTTAATTTATTATTTAAATTGCCATTTTTAATTATATATAAATTTTAGTATAAAAAATTTCAAAATCATCTAATACTCTAGCTAAGTATATATATATAATATTTGTTTTGAAATAATAACAAATTTAGTATTTAATTTTACATTTTTTAATTAATTTAACTTTTATTTTTTAATTAAATTTTATCTCAATCTTTTTTAAAAAGAGTTAAAAATTGATCATCATCATTTTTTTAAAAAAAATTGAGATGATGTTTTTTAATGGAAATTATGATTATAACGACAAATTTTTAGACATAACAATTCACACATATATATATATGTGTGTGTTGATTTTTTTGAATTTATGAACTTTTTGTTTTTTATTTTTTTGAATATTTTTATATAATTTAAATTATTTGTTATCATAGCATGTAAGATAAATAGTGTGATGTCAGCATGGAGTACACATAAATTATCACACAAAAATTGTAAAAAAAATTAATTAATATTTCTATTTAAAAAATATTAAATATTTTTAAAAAATTAATGATAAAATTTTATTAAATGTAATTCGTAAAAAAATTAAATTTATCATTATCACTTTTATTCTTTTATTTGGACTCGGATTTGATTGACGTACAAACATTTGTGTAAAAAAAGAGAGGCTAAATTATATAAAAAAATTTAGTTGGGTATGGTCGCATAGATGCAGTGTAGTTGCCCTTGCTGGACAAATTATGAATAACAAGAATAGGTGAGGTGTGGTCGTCGGTGGGTGGGGGCGACCAAATCTTCAGAGAATCAAAACATTTCGACTTATTCCAGATGATCACAGCAGCGGGCTCCTATCTAATGCCATTAGATTGTCATTACATTTGCCCAAACAAACACCTCTTTCTTCACATCCTAAAGAAACTGAAGTAATGTTTACTTACACCAATCAATCATTTCCGAATTTGTGACCTTTTTCTTTTCCTTTTGGAAATACAAAAAAGATGCCTCCGCTTTCCTATTGTAATAAATTATATATAATTAAATGAATAAAATTTTCAATTATCGTTTTATGCAAGTCAAAATACCTTCTTTTTTGGGTTCAATGTTTTAAATAAAAAAATATAATAACATTAGGCCTAGGTTATTTGTATTGTGTTAAACAAATATACACATGAGAATGTGATATTTTAATTATATAAACAAAAAATTATTGGATGATTATTTAGTATGCTATATGAAAATAAAAAACCCTTATATATCTCATTTATTTTATTAAAATTGTATCAAATAATTAATAACAGAAATGTTACCTCGAACTTTTCTTTAAAGAAAAAAAATGGACCGAAGACATCGGCCTTAAAGACGTAAGAGTATTTAAAAAAAAAAAAGGGTAATTCAAATTTGAAGCAAATTGTAATAAGTTATTAGTTAGCCATCAAAATTCAAAAACACTTTTTGGAATAAAATTATACGGTAGTCTGCACCTAATTTCAAACAAACCATCAAATATTTACACTTACAATCTGTACAAAAAGGAAAACCGGGGGATGAAAATTCCCAGATTGTTCATGTAAAAATTACAACATAATGCGAGCAATCTGACTGTATCTTCGTTCTTCAATTTGTCTTGATTTGATTTCTTCAGCGCATCTTAGAGTCTTCTCGATGTGGTATCCTCCTCCAATGCTCACTTCCCTCTCTAAGTGACTGCAATAGCTCTCGAACACACTCACATTTACATGCAACTTGAAACCCATCAGGAACAAAAATTCAAGCTCCAAATTATTCAATTCGTTTGTAGTCAATCCCCCAACTCGTGCAAAGTAAGAGTTTCTGTAATTCCTGTTCAACCAAAAGAAAAAGAAACCCCAAGTCTATCAGAACATTGGCTTCACATATCTAAAGCCTGAAAGTTGTAATGAGGAAGAGAACTAATATACTCACATGTCTTCAACATATTTGGAAGCCACCATGATCGTTGTGATGAGAAGCCTGTGTACGTTTCTTGCATTGATCCGAAACCCAGGATTTGCCTGGCAAAACCGATCGATATACACATAAGCAACCACATAAATCGAGGGACCGGCTTTGGTGTATCGGAAAATTCTCTCTAGGTAAGATTGAATCGTCATGTCGGGTGTTTCGTGGCAATCGAAAACCCTGCTCCTGAAATCTTTTCTCGTCAATGCCCATTTACAGTTCTTGACAATCCTTTCGTTCCTTGCCATTGTTCTCTCGATAAGAGAAGCAAGAACTGATATAACCAGTGGGGTGTTTGCATCACGTTGATAGGAATAACAGTAGAGATCGGATCGAAGCTTTCTTGGGGAGATTATAAGGGAAGATGCAGCCATTTTCTCTGTTTTGTGGTAGTATATGCTTGAAAGCTATGAAAAAGGATTTTTATACAAACAGAAAAAAGCCTTAGCTACTGGGTGTGGGGTATTGCAAAAAAAATGTGAGGTTTAATGAGGATTTATAATAGGGGGATTGGGCTCAGATAATAGCTGTGAAAGTGAATAAAGAAAGGGGAAATGACAATGGTTTGGACCATTTGGAAGGTGGGTGGAAGGCTAGATAATAATACTACCAGTATCGTTTCTCAAGGATTTCAATGCTTCCTCCTTGTAAAGCCACAGTACAGACAAACCAGCTAAGCTTTCAACATTAAAAAAATACCCTAATTTTCTGCATATCAAACCAACCAATGGGTCAAATAAAATAGGGTCGCCGACAGTGCGTTGAAGGGCAATGAAATGACCTAAGCAGCTTCCTTGATTAGGCTTGGACCCACAATCAACTATACCGCATTTATTATAGCCATACATGTACTTGTAGTGTAGTGAAATCAAATAGACTTGAGTCTCTTTAAGTGGGACTGCTTCTCCACCAGTTACACACGTGCAGTAGCTATTTTGCTATTTGACTTCATCAAATCTTGGTTTTCTACCTGTAGTTGTACCACGTGCAGTTTCTTCTTTGCAGCGCTCATGATGCCGGCAATTCTTTGATCTTCCTCGTCAGGCACAGATTGTAATTAATCCCACCTTCGCTTTCCCTTTGGGTTTTTTGTTTTTTTCTTCTTATTTTGCTTGCAACTTGAAACACACCGGCCGACACTATATTCTACTCTTTACCTTGATGTAGCTAAGCTTGGCTTGTTGTAAAAGATAATGAAAAGCTCCTTCTCCGGTTTAATTTCACAAATATGAGAATCTATTTTTTTGAATAAATCAGTGTATTCGAAAATATAGACAGGTTAATTAATAATTTCTTGGAAGAAGAGATAAAAACCAAAGATTTAAAAAAAAAGTTTTTAAAATCAAAATTCAAATTTGTTTTATATAAAAAGTTGAAAATTATTAAATTAAATATCAACTTTGTCAGGTTAACTCATAATAGTAGTCAATAGGGAAGATCTAACACATATATATATACACCAAGATTTCTCACATATTACTACCAATTATTATGTCAAAAGCATACGTATATGTGTATAAAGAAAATTTATTTTGTAATGCAAGTGGACAAAGCCAAATGATGTTATGATTCAGCAGCATCATTTAGATTCTGAGCCAGAAAAGGTAGAAAAAATAAAATGATGAAATCCCGATGTGCTGTAGATTGCATGAAGATCCAGTCGAGCAATGTGGGTCAAGCGGAGTCTTCTTATTGTGATTGAGATGACAGATCTTGGGTACTCTCTTCGTATCCTTAACCAAATAAGTTTGCAGATATTATATACTTCCAAGGGATTTTGGTCGACCAAGAGAAAATATCTAACCAAAATTTAAAGCTTATAATAAATATCTAACTCTTATTAACCCCCCCCTTTTTTTATATCATATGAATATCTAACTCTTATTAACCCCCCCTTTTTTTATATCATATGAAAGTAGTAAATATATCTCTGTTTTGGAACCGACATTTCACTCAATCATCCATTCTTCGCCAAAACACTTGTCTGCCTTGCTGAAACCATCAATATTCTGTCTCGAAAATCGATTCCCATTGTTCTGTGTGATTCACAAAATTTGTTGAAATTATATCTACTGATAGAATCTTATACACCCAAAGTTGTTTTTTTTTGTATAATATTATATATCAAATTTAATTTAATGTAATTATATATTTGAAATTTTAATTAACACAAAATTGCAATGTTTGCTTTTATTTACTTTGTTTGGTAAGAAACAGTAAAAGTCATGTTGGCAATCCAAAACTGGTTCATTCTTTATTTGCATAGATTAAATGTTTTGTCTGTGTAGAAATTGGGATATGATGTATTGAGTGTTGCTGATTTTGTAAATAAAGAGGTTGCTTAAGCTTTTAAACAGTTACTATATAGCAAGATTTTGCATCTTGGACGACATTCAATTTATTGATCCAAAAAAATTGTTAATCTGGTATTTTATTAAATTAAAAAAATATAATTATTTTCACATAATTTTAAATTATGATATTCATTTGACACATAAGTTTGAATTATTTCCACACTAATGCAATGACAAAAAATTGACCTTTAAATCCTTGGAAATAATTAAAATTTATTAATTTGTTTTTTTAGTTTAATAAGATGCCACGTTAACAATATTACTTAATGAAAAATATAAGCAAAATAAACTGTTTTTGAGCTACTATTGCAATAAATGTATAAAATTTACCCAAGTCGGGCCAAGACAATTCAGTTTCCTAGGCCTAACTTGAACATTAGCCCAATGGGTAAGAAATCTTAACAACTAACTCGGAGTAACACACTTTCTGAACCAGATTTACATTTAAATTTGTAATTATAAAAAATTATCTTTTACACAACAATATTTAGAGACCATAAAAAACCCTTTATTATTGATTTCTCACATCCAGTTTTTGCCCAACATTCAGTTTCCACCAGGCCCGACAACCTTTTATTTTTCGGAATCATGAAACAATATAATATAAATATAAAATATTTTAAATATCTTTTATTTGTTTTCCGAGTGTTCCTACTCAAAAATGGTTTGGAAGGAGGTTTTGCAATTGTTCTCTTTGCGTTGACAAGTTTTCTCATGGCAGCAGGTGATAAGGGTAAGGCATTTGTTGCTGTTATTTTACGTTCGGCATGGAGTGCACATATATATTTGGTGTGGCTAGAGAGAAGCAACAGGCAATTCAGAGGAAAGCAGAAAACCCAACAAGAACTGATCAGCATATTAAAGACATCTGTTAGATTTAGATTGTTGTCAACAGTCAACTTTGTAAAGCTTGGGGGATTAGTTAAAGTATACTGTACAGGGGGAAATATTAATTGTATGATATAAAATATGGGACAATGTTGAAGTTGAATGTGTAAATGTTATATATAAATTTTGATTTTATGTAATTTTAAATATTATATGTTAATTAATTTAATTTCGATAAATTATTAATACAATTATCTATATAACATTATTTTATGTTAAAATATTGCATACATAAATAATTCAATAGAATAATAAATTAATATATTTATTTTTTAAAATGTGTATAATTAAATTAAAATTTATACATCAAATTACATATTTAACTAAAATATATGTATAGCTTTGATATTTATGCTATCTGAGTTATTAGCCAGAAATATTAGGCGTCAAATATGGCTAGATTTTTCAAAAGAAGAAAAATGAAAGCATGTGGTAATCTCATCGCCCAAGCGTTTCAGTCTCCAATCATAGACTCTTCTTCTACATGCTTTAAACATGACATGGCTGCCTATCACATTCACATCACTGAGGTTTACAACAGCTAATTTGTAAAATCTTTTGGGGGTCCCTTTGTTGAAGTTTTTTTCACATTTTTTCCAATTTTCGTGCAAAGCATGAACAAAATCAACTAACAAAGAGGTCCCATGAGTAATAGTCCTTGTTTAACAAATTCTACTTCATTGTTTTTTTTTTTAACTTAAGAAGGTCAAATATTCATGAAAATCATCAGTTTTTGTTTTGTAAGTTTGAGAAAAGGGCACCTGCAACTGTACTCAAAGGCTCCCAAAAAGAGTGGGAAAAATGTAAAAAGAAAATAATTTTCTAATATATATAAGGGCTGCAAATCGGCGACTCTCAAGATTTTATCCAAAAGGCCCAAGTCATTCAAGAAATGGTAAAATGGAAATTTGTGTGGAACCCATTGGAAAATAAAAACCTGTGGTGATTCCTGAATACAAGTTGACAAAATGAGCGACTAATCATTTAAATGTTCATCTTTTTACGAACACTACACGTTAAGGTGTCTCATTAAGACATTGAAAATTTGACAAAAAAATTGAAGATATTGATTGATTACCCACCACCATTCAATTACATTAGAGGTAGTCGACCAAATCAGAACAAGACTCGAGTTTGGTGTTTTACTAGGTAAGGCTTTAATGATGAGATTATGAGAATGCCCAATCTCACAAGGATTTGATTTCTGGCTTGAAACTCTACTCTCTCTTTTTTCATTTTTTTTATAAAAGAGGTTACTGCATCTTCTATAAAGATAATAAGCATTATTAGATGAAGTTCAATAATTAATGTAACAAAAATCAGGTGGAGTTTTAAAGTAATTAATTATACGAAACTCTGGAAGAAAAAAAATGTGAACACTAAATACAATGGTTGCCTTGACGAAAAGGAAAGATACCAAGCTCTTGGCTCATGGGATCCTTTCATACTACAAATTAAGCAATCAAAATAATTACCACTCACACGCTTGTAATTAAGAAATAACTACATGAACTAGATTGTACCAAACCCTAAACGCTAGGGAAATGTATAAGAATTGAAACCCAACTTCAGGTTTCTGTATAGAAAAGATTAGCTAAAAAGTACTGGCTTGAAGCTTAGCTCTTAGAACCAGACGCTGGTGGTTGTTGCATCTGCTGATACATGGCGGCCAGCCGACTGTAAGCATCCATGGTCATCGGCTGCAACAAAGTTCGAATTAATCTTAGAAAGCAAAATACTTAAAAGGTACACACATACATGATGGGAAACAAATGTCACCTGTGGTTGGCAAGCCAGGAATGTGGAAAGCGGGTCTGGCATCATGGCTGCTGCTGAGGCAGCTTGTTGTAACCTCTCACCGGAGCCATCCCAGGAGGTCATAGCCATGAAAGGATTAGGCATAACAGGTGAGATGCCGGTGATGTTGGGACGGCCCATAGTGTTGATGTCCATGACACCCATGCCCATGCCCATGCCCATACCCATCCCCATCCCCATCCCCATCGCTGGGGCCATCATCGACATTTGGAGTTGCTGTTGCATTGCCATCGGCAACATCATCTGTGGTATGTTCATCCTGTTCATCATTTGAACTTGTGCTTGCAGTTGTTTCAGATATTCAATCACTTCGTCTAGCATCGAAGCTTTGTCTGTCTGTAGTGAAACAAAAATGAAATTAACATAGTTCAAACATGAATTATACCAGTACTAATTATAAAATAGTTCATTTAGAAGCGCTCAATGTAACTTTCTGCACGACAAATTTCTACACGTTCACTCTATGTGTCGCTATATTAGTATTAGTATTGCATGCATGACCAACTCGGAAAGGTCCACTAAAATTACTTCCCTATACGATTAAGTTGACCCTAATATAGACTATGTACGTGGCAGTGACAGAGTTGAAACATAACCAGGAGCAACATGGGCCTACCATGAAGGGTGTTTTAAGTGGTAAGTGGTAACAGGTTATTGTGATCTCCACACCGACAATCTTATGTCAAGTTGTCCCCATGGCAAATATTATGTGGCGTAGGATTATTGAAAAAGCCCCGAAATTCCCACAACCATTTGAACACCCCCCCCCCCAAAAAAAAAAGTTGTAACTAGCTTTCTATGTCTGCAGACGGCAGCTGTCCAGTGAAGACTAATCATTTGAAGTAATGTTAGAGATTGAAATTCATGGGATGGTTTCTAAATTTACATCTAATATCATATAAGCCATGCTAATTATTCTTTTATAGCACCTACAACAGTAAACTAGACTAATCTGAAGAGGATGCAAGCAAGGGAATCTTAAGTACATGTATACATATACATATACATATACATATACACGTACACGTACGATATGTTTTACTTTTAAGAGAATCTTACAGACGAGGACACAAAAAGTTTGTCCCGTGCGAGTGGCTCAAGTTGTTTCAAGTCTTTTAGTAAAGGGTAACTCTCCTTTGGAACAGATAAAAAAGAAAGTTTTTTTTCTTTCTTTTATTTTTATTTAAGGATAAATCCATGGAAAACCCACCAAAAAGTACATTGAAGACCAAAAATGGAGAAACCTCCGCCCACAAAATAATTAATTGACAGTGAAAGGTAGCAACTTGCTAGACTGGTAGAAATAACACCAAGACAGGTGCTTCTACAATTTTATTCGTCAGCAGTTGTGTTCTGTTTTTTCTATTATTGTATAACCCTAGGTGGGGTCCATTACGCCTTTATAGTTTGTTAGCGATCTCTATAGATAAGCTTCAATTTTTCTTTTTCAACTTTATACAAAGTCATGGATATAAATCCTAATTCTTTTTAGATATATACAAAAGAAATAGAAAAGCATAAAATATTAAAATACTAGTATGCAAAGTTGTAAGGTATATGTAGTGATAGAAAATGCAGGTTGTTTCATGTCAACGCGTGAAGTACTGATGAGATGTTGATAAGAGTCCTAATATGGAAACTTGTGAAAAGTAACCGCACACAAGAATTATTGCCATTCAACTACTGTTACTGTTTCTTGTTTTGATACTTGTCCAATTTTGCAGTGATTTTTAGCCATTAAAACTAGGTTTGCGTTGTAGTTTACTGATAAAAGCTGAGATAAAAATTCATACCTTGCTGGAATTGGGAACCAGCTTCTGTAATGTCTTCATCCTTTGATTAATCTTGTCTCTTCTTTTCTGGGAAACCACCCAAACAATTAATTAAAGACTTATAAACTTCTACAATGCGTGTATTATAGCATTTATATTTAATTTGTTGAAAAAATTCAAAATAAATTCAAGGATGAGAGAGCATACACGTTCAGACTGGTTATGGATAGCAGCAGCTCTGCTCCTTTTGTTTGAAACTGAAGATTTCCCAGTTTCCTTCTTGTCTTCCTCAAATTCCTTCCTCTTTAACATAACCAAAAAACAAAATTCACAAACACACACACGCACACGCACACGCACACGCACAAAAAAAAAAAGGAGAAAAAAATATTTTGGACATGCAATTACATAATTAAATGGGAAGAACTTTGCCTGGGGTCTACTGTGACAAACAGAATCATGATCATCAGCAGTGGTGGTGGCCTTGGTGCAGGGTTTCGTAGAGCTTGCGTTTTCAGGAGAGCCAAGGGAAGTAGAAGTGAAACCCATACCAAAATCTTTCTCATACGTATCCAAAGTAACGTATCGGCTGTCTCGGTCTTTCCCGAACGTGGCACTGGCGCTTGCACTTTGTTCCTTGCTGCTCCACTCTGGCATTAGAGGAGCACGCGCCGCCCGTGTGCTTTTCCCGCTAACAAGTACCTCGTCGTCATGGGTACCGGCCGGCCCACTACAGGATCCCACCCTGGTGGAGCCTCCCACCAAGCAAGTTCTTCCGAGTCCTGGTATAGATTCCATCGCGTGGGAGGGCCGGCCCTCCGTCCTTTTCGAGCAAGGAACCAAAGCATCCATAGCCATGGCGGCAGATGACGCCGCTGCCTCACGGTGTTGGTTCAAACAGGGTACAAGTTCATCCCGGTCACCATCAAGAGAAACCTTAAGATACGGAACGCGAGTGGCCTGGTTCACTATGGACTCCAAAGTGCCATTAGCCCTTGGTTTATCCCAAGTGTACTTCGAGGGAGGGTTGGAAACTAAGGGTTTAGCCGGCACACGTGCCGGACCTAAACCATGCATGGCTAGTTGGCCATTTTCCCATGTTAATTCTGCCACTTCGTAGTCCGACCTGCAAAGTAAATCACATACATACATCAACAAAAGTACATACATGTGTGTGTGCATATATAGATATAAGGGAGTAGAGAAAGCGAGAAAGTTAGTACATGTGAACATCAGGGGCGGTGGAGTTGGAGTTAGAGCGTAAGGAATGGCGTGCAGTGACATGATGATCGTCCAGATCCCAACTGGGAACACACTGACTCATTTTTAACCAAACTTTCTTTTTTCAGAACTAGTTGCAGGATTTGGTGTGTGGGAGGGGCTTGACGTACAATCGGCTTTGCTTCATAAATTTCATGTTTCACACAAGAGGCATAATGAAAAATAAATGGGGTTGCCTAGCTTTTATTATAATGGAGATAAGAATTATCATTTATCACAATCAATTGAAGAGTGAGAAGGATTCTGGTCCATATATATATATGTATATAGTTAATACAAAAAAAGAGGGGGAAGCGGTTGAAATAACCAAAAATTAAATATGGAGGGGGAAATGACGATGTTGATGACGGGGTAACTGGAGTCTGGCTGGCTGGGTTAGGACTACTACTAACAGGTTGGTGTATAGTAATGTCAATGTATTCGAGGTGGCAGAGACAGCCACAGAAAATGAGGCCAAAAGGGACGACTAGGAAAGTTGAAGAAATGAAATGGAGTGAAATGCGGTGCGGGATAAATAAAAGGAACCAACAACATTGATGATTGAAGTGGGAAGTGAAAATGCGGGACCGACCCCTGACATGGTGGAGTAGCTGTGCCTATGCCAGAACTCAACTGAGCCTGAGAACTGTTATATAATAAATTTATATAATTCAGAACCCATTATGATTTGTACACGTGGAACTCTGATGTCTGAGGAATAGATTAGCCAGCCACTCTAGTAACTTGACACGTGTATCACTTCCACGTGCAAAAAGCTGTGCTGGATCTACTCTATATGCGGGGCTTATAATAAGCCTCTCTTCATCTTTCAAATGCTGCACAAACGAATTTTAGATATCGCTAGAAGTGTGTTTGGAGTTGAAATGCTGTTAGTCAACTATCTATTAATTATATGGTTTTCCACCTTCGATTTTTTATTTCTTTACTAGACAAGATTGTTTATATATTTAAAATTTAGATTTCATACTTCTATTTTGAGAATTTTTTTAATTTTTAAAATTTAATTTATGTTAAAATTATTTTATTAAATTTACTAATACGTGATTTTAAAATTAAAAAATATTTACTCTGTAGTTATGTAAATAATAATAATAATAATGTTGAAAGTTTTGACATAGATTTTATTTAACTAGACCCAAGTTAAATTAATTTTGAATCTGATTGTGAATTAATTCACTTGTAAGGCTCATTGTGTGATTTATCTAAATCCCGAGTTAGTCACTAATTATGTGTATGTAACTCATTTGCTTTGATATAAATGGAAGCTTATACTTTAAAGATGATTGAGTCGATAGTCGATAAGTTGAGTACATGATTTGTGTGTGGCATGCCTTTACTAGCAACAATAGAATTCATAACTAGATTAAAGAGTTAATGATATCCTCTCATTGACATTATGTGGATTGATAAATATGGAATATGGCCACGAGTTGCTTGTTCTCGAACGCGCAATTTATCACAGTAATTAGTTGACAGTGATAATATTAATCATTAAGAAGACACAATGGTGACAATGAAATAAATAGAATTGTATTAAGTGAGCGGATATAACTCAGAAGAATCAAGGACATCATATAAGGATAACACGCACATGACGATGTCATTGGATAAAATAGTTACATGAATTGTTTTCGCAAAGAGTAGACAATAAGGAGTTTTCAATCATGGTTCTTCTTATAGATTGACTCCATGATTAACTAAATTTTGAATTACCGAAAAGATACTTCTGGACATAATTGCAATTACTCGAGTCTAATTGTATATGTCCAATTGGTCCATCCGCTAACTCAACAAAAACTTGATTGGACTGTATTTGAATCAGAAGAAAATTCTATGACTTTGGAAATAATTTAATTGAGTCAATTTATTCAATGTGGAATTAAATTAGATGGTCGTGAGAATTGTTCAACTAGAGAATTTGATTTAAAAATTTTATTGAAAAAATAATTTGGAACATCTTAGTGATTTTTTGGAAAACTAATTTTGATAAAGTAAAATTAAATTAATCAAATTAATTAAAATTAATATAATATTTTTAAAAATTAATTTTCAAGTTAGACAATTGACCCAATGAGTATTTGAACTTGAAAATAGTACCCAAGATCGAAAATTGAACTCGAGAACAAAAACTTGAGACCAAAATAAAAAAAATGGTTGAACCGCCAAAAATCAAATTTTCTAGGCCCATTCAGGCAAAACAATGACGGTTCGGGGTGACAGGGAGAAGTGGCACTGACAATGGCACCGCCGGGCACGACAGTTGCGACGATGGTAGAACAACTATAAAAAATATACTCCTAATGGGATTGTACCGGGTAATTTAATTTCAAATTAACTTTTCCAAAGATTATATTGTTTTAATGAATTTAATATTAATATGAGATATTAAATTTAAATTAATATTTATATAGATAATATTTTATTAATTTAATATTAATGTGATTAATTTTAATCCTTGTTGAACTCTTTCTAAACTCTCATTATATATAAAGAGCATATGAGTCATTATTCTCATACACTTGAATTTAAAAAAGTTGTAAAGAGAAAATTTCTAGAAATATTATCGTTATTTACAACTTGACCTAAAAATTTAGAGAAATTATGAAATTGCCTCACTGATAATTTTGTAAATTACACTCAGCAAACGTGAGCTTAAGGATAATGAAAAAGACTATTTGATCAAAGCGTTTATCCTTGATGAATCATAAATGTATGATTTTGATATATATATTTATTACTTTAGATAACACAACAAGTTATTGTTTTTGAAAAAAAAAATTAAAACTCAGGTTTTCCCTTAAACCTATTTTTCGTTGCATTTTTCAAATCAAATTCGTGCATCACTCGATCGGATTCGTGCATCTCAATCGTCGCAAAAAGCTATCAATGACAACTTGACGTGCCATATATTGCGATTTGCTAAAAATTCAGTCGGGATGCATTCTTGAATTCACGGATTAGTGTATGGAATCCATTCAAACAATAATACGAAATTATAAATTTTATTAAGCACCTAATATTGAATTTCAAATCCTTACGTAAATATTATATGATTTGAAATTTAAAAAATTAACATCGACTTTTGATCGTTGATCTAATGATAGTCGGATATCTTCGAGCTCGTTCGTTATACCCACATGACTCGCATCATTATTCCATCTATTCAAATAATATATTATTTCAAAAATATGATAATTATATTATTGAATGAATTTTTACCTTATTATGAGTGGGAATACATAAGGGACGTTTACTCTAGGACGTAAAAATGATAGTTAATACCATGTCCATGACTGAAGGAGTATGCAACCATCGATTTTAATTTTTTGTGTGTCTGTCACTCAACACATCCCTCGATATAATGTTGCAAACATAGTTGCTCCCCAACTAAGTCGCCCTGCTTCTTTTAAGTTGACTAGTTGTAGTTGCTACCTTAAATGCATCAGTTTTCAAAATTTATCGAGCATTAGAATACCTTTAATTAACTTCAGGATGAATGCTTGTGTGCATTGTTCTCTTTCAACGAAACTCGTGGAGTTATCGATATAATTGAAATTATTTTTTGATCATTTCATCTCTATCCAGCTACAACTAAACTTGTTTACCACCTTGCGTAATAGTTGCTTGCAAATTATGCTCCAATCAACAATGCCCATTGCCCCCATAATGACTGTCCTATCCACCAATAAATCGAGTTATAAAACTACGTCATCAAGTCTAATGTCTTAAATTTTCCACCAAAACACTTATAAGTACAGGATCCAATTTAATCCCAAACATATAAGAGTCTCACCTCTTGTAAGAGTGATTCCATATGACATATTTAAATTAGAGTGTGGTTGATTAAGAAAAGTAGGGAGGTGAATAAACTTACATATTTCACAATGGGTGGTGGTTTAAGCAGCCATGTACTGTATAATCTGGTCATTTCATGCATATTTTTAAGGTTAAATGTAATAAAATCTCAGATTTTAAGCTCAATACGGAAGGGAAAATGGTGGTAGTCGGGAATGAGGGCTGAGTCACATTTATCTGCACAATGTCTTGAAGTTGACATTCCAACCTCCAAACATTAATCATGCGTGGATAACAACCCTATAGGGGCGGACTTTCCAAAAAAGTTGAAATCTCCTTAAAACATTTCAAAATTTCAGTAAACCTCCTATAAAAAAAATTTTAATTTTAAAAAGAAATCTCATTATTAAAATCCGGTAGTGAGAAGTCTACACCCTAAAAGCCAAGCCCCTTTCCGTTTTCTGTAATTGTCTTACCGACAATGACTCCTTTTAAGCTTTGTTATGGATATCGATTTCATTAGTTGTCATCACTATTTGCACCCATCGCCATCATATGCATGAATTTTATTCTTTTTTCACTGATCCACTTTTAAACCTCATTTGGGTCTCCACAACTTCTTTCTTCATTCAAGGTAGAGGATAAAATACTCCCAAGTTTTACTTTGGGATTAAAATTATTTACATTTGAAAATGATTAATCCATTCCACAACATTGAAGGAGAAATATATGTGCAATTGAGCCAACTTAGCCCACACAGCCTCACGCGTAGACATAATCATTCCGCAGGCAGATTTGTTTGGGACTCTATATGATGACGTGGCTGAAAGCGATTGGTCAAAGCTGCGTGGAGGTGCCTACCAGTTCCGTTGGTGGGACAGCATATATATAGGAAATGAAAAAGCCCACTGTCTACATTCGAACGGAACTTTAGTCAAGGATATATTAAACAGGGCAGTACAGGTAGGCGTCTCCTAAAACTTACTGGATCTGAATTCCGACTCCACTCAGGCGAGTTCTTCTCCTTCCCTTTTACCTTCCATTAGATGTCGGATGATGAGTTTCTCTAAGCGATGTCTTGATCTCTCATTTTGCCTCCGATAGGATTAGATCGATCCACTTTAGAAATACTTTCTCAGAACCTACTCTTTTACTTTTATTTGCACATTATAGTTCAGTAGGATTAAGTGCATGCGTGAACCCTTTAAATTGAATGAGATTGTGATTTGATCAGATCTTAAATTTGGATGGATGGAAATCCTCCTGTTGGTCAATTAGAATAATTAAATTGGCTTACAGCATGAAGATTTGGTACACAAACTTATTGGGGTTCAATCGACTATGTTATTATATATCTTGTTTAGGATTGGATGGTTTAGGCTGAATTTATTGATAATTCATAGGGGAGCTTTATGAACTTTGGGAATTTCAGCCTTGCTTTATTTCCTTGACTTGTAATTCTAATGGGAAAATCGTTTAGGTCTCACCTTGTAAATTGTGTATTGCCTGATATCCATTCTTTATTAATGCTCTTATCAAGAAACGTGATGTGTTTGCTAGTGTATATACCAATTTTTAGTTGTGAAGATTGGTGGGTTGTTTAACAGAGATGGCAACGGGAACAGCTCCACCAAGAGGAAGTGCAGCAGCAGCAGCAAGCCTGCGCAGGAGGAGAACAACAAGCGGTGGGGGTGCCTCGGGAGGGGCTGCTGGTACTATGCTTCAGTTCTACACCGATGATGCTCCAGGACTCAAGATCTCTCCAAATGTGGTGCTTGTAATGAGCATTGGTTTCATTGCTTTTGTTGCAGTTCTCCATATCATGGGCAAGTTTGTTCGTAGGGACTAGGAAGTATTCCAAGCGTGTAGCAAACACTTTTTCTTTTTTTTTGGTCTTAACAGGAGCAAACACTTCCCATTGTTATAATTTTTCAGTTTTCCTTATTCCTGGATTTGATTTCATTTGATTAACCCAGACTTTCCTTAATAATGCATAATAGGAGAAGCCTTCCAAGCAATTATGTAGCAGGCTGATGGATATATGACAGACTGGCAAATGACTAGGTATCACCTGGTTATCTAAAATGCAGTGCTTGCCATGAGCACTAGTTTCATTGCTTTTGTCGTAGTTTCCTTCTTTGGTCAAATAAGGGAACATTTATTTAATTTGCCATGAACATTTATTTTCTAGAGGTCTAATGAGATCAATAATAACAATAGCATCCAATTCAACAATGACATGAGAAATATTCAGAATTTGGCAAGTAAAGGAAATGATGGCAACCAACAATCCAATGCCCATAGTGATCATGTATAATATCATCTGAACCAGTAGCGCTTGGCTTTCCAAATCAAGAGTCAACACCGTCAAGTTTAAACTACCTAAGCTAGGCGCTGACCATTTAAACTCAACCTGTATGGTGGACGGACAGCCCTTGTTTTCTGAATTAAAAGACAACCGCGAGAGACATGGCTCTAGAAATAATCATGTTTTCATTCAAAGGTTCATAAAAAAATGATAGCTTTTCTCGCAATCCAAATGCTATGAACAAAGTAGGCCAACGGTGAGGGAAGATAGTATTGACGTAAGATTTCATTTGAGCCAAACTGCAGGCGGGAAAGGGAGCAGTCTACATAATCTTGCATTAAGTTGCAATCCCTTGAAAGATGGGGAATGGATTCAGGTTCGGAGTTGCAGAAAGGACAGCGGCCCCTGATGTCCCTCCCTCTTGTTCTAGGAGAAGTGCGAATAGGTGAGTTATATTTTGTTCATTGTTGTGGTTCAGTTTTCCTGCCGAGCCTGATTTAATTTGATTGGCCCCGACTTTCCTTAATATATATTTGACGGACTAGGGAATGACTAGGTATCCCCGGTTATCCAAAATTATCAAAATCTACTAAGAAAGAATCTAAGATTAACGGACAAATTAGCCTAAACCAATGGGGTGCTTAATTCACAATTTTTGTATACTTCTAAATGTATAAAATGAACTTGCAGTCCTCGGCATGCCATTTACAACAATGAATAAGAAGGCAGTAATTTGGAATAAGTTTTAACTGGCTTGTAATACAGAATTCTAAGGGACAATAACAATAGTAAGACTTGTACAGTTTACAGATACTCTAAAATTACAGTCCTATTACATTATGGCATTGAAAAGAGTTTTTAACTGGCTAGTGTGCGTTGTCAGAAACCCAACCAGAATCGATACTGTCGTCCACAGGTTTCAAGCCCCCACATGATCTTGCAACAGATTCAAAGAGTTTTTCAATCTCGGGTGCACACCTTATGAAAGATCGATTCCAGAAGTTGTATCTAGGATTCTGAAATTAAAAGAGAAAAAAAAAACATGGAACAGTTTTGACTTCATATTACATACCAGAAAAACTAAAAGATGATGTCACATTCAGAATCAATTTTTACCTTTATGAGCTCAATGAAGGTAATGAGGAGACCCCAAGGATGAGGTTTATTAACAATCAGCCGTTCCAACAAAACTCTTGTGATTTGCTCTTGGATAATTTCCTGTAGAAAGAAAAGTTATCCTCAGTCCATTAGAAATGCAATAATAATTTACTACCATGAAACAGAAGTTCTTCCTGTAGAAAGAAAAGTTTTATCCTCAGTCCATTAGAAATGCAATAATAATTTACTACCATGAAACAGAAGTTCTTACCTGATTCGCTTCGGCAAATAAGTATAGTAAGATGAAGGAGAAGTAATGTGTATGGTTGTTTGGATATCGCAATTGGTTCGCAATTGCATTGAGAAAAAGATAACGCCCCTCGGAATCAAGGTCTGCTATTAGAGTCTGGAAAATATCTAAGGCAGCACTAACTAAGAACACACTCATTGGAGCAGTGCTTGCTGCTGACTGTGCATGAGGTACTCTCGACTGCAGTTGCTGAATTGCCTAAAAGTAGTTTTCCACAAGTACTCAGTAAATGCCAGATGATATATTTTCAGAAGAAACATGTCATTCTACATTTTTCACCATATCATTAGAAGGATTCCATAATAAGGCCTCATTCCAATTAACTGGATGAGATTAAAAACAAAATACCTAGCAAATTAATACATGTTATGCATAGTGAAGATAAAAATTGATTACTAAATGATAACATCTAGAAAAGTAGAAGAAACTTTAGAATACCTGCATACCGACATATAGCACCAGTGAGTTGATTAATGGAACATTATAATGGGTACCAGCTGATGCTGCCTCGCTTGGTGAAAGGAGTAGTCTTTGTTTCAGTTCAGTTAGAAATGTAGATCCTCCTTGTGGCCTCATCTGCAGAGAATTTTTCAGAAAATTTTTAGCGAATAATTTAAAAAGGTTAATTCAATGGACCTTTGACAGTAATAAAAATTCCAGTGAAAAGTAGGAGAGAAGAATGGTTCTCAAATCTGAAAATGTTAGATAAGAGAAATAGGTTGATGTAAACAACCAAGAAACCAAAACGTTTAGGGAAAGGTAAGAAACAAGTTCATGAGTCCAGCACAAAATTAATAGTTAATTTGAGAACCTTGAGATACTCATCTACATCAGCCTTCATCTGTTTTGCCTTCAGAGCAGCATCAACCTCAGAAAGGATGCGAGGGGGTTCTCTGATTTCCGGAAGCAAATCAATCTGCACACAATGATTACAGAATTACTTTCTTGATTAAACTAAACAATACGAAGAGGAAAGGAGGGGGGGAGAGGGAGAGGGAGAGAGCATGATGAACTAACACCTTTAAGTTGGGAGTAGATGGATCTGGTAACCTCATATTGCGTGGAAAAGCACTAAGGATAATATTTCGCATCTGTATGCAGCTCGGAGGAATCACATCACAGAAGGTAAAATGACAATCACACAGGAACTCAGGGAAGTCATGAAGTAGAACCAGCAGCACCCTGAGTGTGCCTTTATACAGAAAATGAACCTAATATGCATATAATACAAGAGAGAATCAGTAGGACCATCATAATTTGTTTACAATGAAAACAAATAATCAAAAAAGTCCTTAGAAAGAGGCAAACCGGCACTCCGAGCTCAGCATTCCTCAAAAACGGCTCCAGGAATTGAAGCAAGTCTACCAGCAATCGTTGGATATAGGGCCAACCCTTCTGACCATTCCCGGTGAGCAATTTTGGCATGAAACTTCTGTGACTGACAAGCTCCAGCCATGCAAAACTATAACAGCAAAGCAAGCAATGAACTTAAGTAACAGGACTTACAAATAGCATCTTCCAGATTGTAAATGTGCATGCCAAATATTAATGCTCAACAAGTTATTGGTTTTCCAACTTCATCCTACCGGATGCAGTGTTCTCAGGATAGTCTTCATGGAAGTGCTCCTTAAAGCATTAATCAAAAGCAAAGTTGGTGGGGATAGGAAAGTGCATAAAAGCATCCAGGTAATTATTTTTTGGACATTAGATAGTTTAGCTATACTGAATGATTCGTGAGAAATAAAACAGTAACAGAAGCATTTAATTGTAGCTACCAGGTACCTTAACCCAGAATGCCCATTTATCATAAACCATACTACAAGTTAAGCCAACTCACTATAAGGTATCCACTCAAGGAAATAAGAATATGATGACTAAACCAACCCTTCACAAGGAAATTTTTTTACTCAAGACTAAAAATTGTATCTAAATGATGCTTTTCAAGAGGAGACAGGACATCCTAAAAGCATATTCTTGCATATATTAAAAAGTAATGCTACATTTGGTTGGAGTATTATTTTTTTCACATGTTTTATCACTGTTTAGCTATAAACTACTCGCAATTAGTAATTTTTAGCCACTCTAATGCCTTGTTTGTGGCAAAGAGAAGGAAAACTTTTCGGGCAAAGAGAAGGAAAACTTTTCGCTTATTTTGAAGAGGTCTTATTTTATACAAGAGTTTTTACTCATCTTTTTAATTGCATGTTTAAACTTGTACTAACAATTCTTTCTTTCATGACTATTTTAGAACATGTGTTAAATAAACTTTTTCCTCATGTTACTACACTAGTAACCAAAGTAGCATAAATGAACTCAATTCAAACCTGAAAGCAGGAACTTTAAGGGGATGGAGAGCATGAAATGCATTGGCAAAGGCAGTCAAGATCTGCAATAAACACAAAAATAATTAGGCTATTCAATGGCAAACTATCTTGGCTAAGCATATGCAGATGAATGGTACCTGAAAATTTGCACCATCAGGGACAGGGTCCAAGGAACCAAGATCTAACAGCCAATTAATAAATAATCTGAAATATGGTCTTGGATTAAAAGCTGCTTTCTTATCCTCAGCCTCTTTTTGAATAAGTCTTACAGTCACAGTCAAAATCTGTTCAGCACCATCAATATCATTACATATTTTTGCAAAACAAAATCAAAAGATACAAATAAAAGTTAAATAATTTTCACCTTGGACATAAGAAAGAGTTTACTTGATCCCTGTTCCACTGGGCAAAACTAAAGAAATTTCCAAACAGAGGACAAGTTAAAACATTTTAATGCAAATGAAACGTAGATCATATTAATATAATGAAAAAGAGGATATAGTAGGACCTTAAGGATTGACACCACAAGTTTTGCATAAATATCAATGGCCAGGAAAGAGAGAGTTTGCACTTGCTGAGGTGATTGTAATGTGCCAGAATTCATGAATTCAGAAGATAGGCAATGTGCAACAGAAAGTTCCTAGCATGAAGTAAAACTAAAAAATTAGTTCGGATCTCCTGAGTTCTCTTGTTAATTTATATGTAACACAAAGGGGGGAAAGAAGAGGCAAGGGGGAATTTCACCGTGATAATACGGAAAAAACGTTCTGTCATATCATCCCCTTTAAGCAGTCCATTTTGATGCAATTGTACAATGTAATGATTACAAGGTCCATCATTTGCACCAGGAAGCTCACAGATCTGGTACCATTCTGCAAACAACATGGAAACCTACAAAATATATAGAAAGAAAATTAACACAGGAATTGAGTGATATACCACTTTTCCTGCCATGTAGGAGAAAAGAAGAGAGGACGGTGAACACAGGGCATAGAAAAAAAAGAGTTTTATTGGGAGAAAGGGAGGAGAGAAAAGAGTAAGAAAGATAAATGACTAAAGTACGCCAATAGGAATAGTGCAGGCTTGCAAGGAGTACTTGCATCACCACTTTCAAACATTGGTGCAGATCCAATTATATGAGATTTTTAACAGGCATTTTTGTTAATTAATACCCATAGGTTTATATCTTGAACACCCTTAAAACCAACTTAGAATTTTCACTCCAACAGTATGAAGTGAAATCTATAATATGCACAAAGCATTATGCCTTCTTAGATACTGAAACAAATAGTCACCTGCTCCTTGAAGCCTGCAGGATCTGGTTCTAGAGCCTCTATATTACTATTATCTTCCCTGCTAGCTGGTGTGTGCCCAGGTGCCTGCTTCAAGAAAAAGATTTGAGCTCAGACATAATCTTAGTATATGTACGAATTAAACAATAACAAATTAAGCTATAACTTAAAAAATTTTATTAATTCCTCTCCCAAACCCTGCAACTGCGACTCCTCTTTTACATCAACAAAAGAAAGGAAAAAGAATTAAACAATATAACACATGAGAGGGCAACCTTTTTGTCTCTAGACTGCCTAGTCTTATCCTCCTTTCCAATAGAAGCACTGGATAAAACTGCCATACTTGCAGAAGGATTTCTGATCATCTCAATCAAATGTTGCAATGATTCAGAAGATCCAGGTTTTGAAGCAACCTGCACGATCATAACAATTAAGAGACCATACCAAAATAATCAAGTGGGAAAACAAAAGAGATAGAGAGGGAGGGAAAGAGAGAAAGATAAGACCCACCTTTGCCAGAGCATCAACAAGATTGTGGAGTTCTGAGATGACTCTGGATTCATCAGTAACCAAAGTTTGAAGAAGTGACATCGCAAATTCCGTAGCAGCTTCTGCAGTTAATGGATTGCATGAGTTGGGATTAGCAGAAATAACTTCACTAAAGGGAAAATTACTTGTGTACATACTATTCCTTCCCCCATCAATAAGTTTTGCCATAAGAACGTTGTACTCTGCAAGGTTCAGCAATTCACTTCGAATAAGGCCAACTGTGATATCTTTGTTGAACTTTCGCTCCTCATCCGAATATATCACCTGTAAGAGAAGAATTGAACAATCAACACAGATTGAGAGATAATTCCAGACATATCTAGCCACTACAACAGAACAAACCAATAAGTTATGCAAAAAGCCACCAAATGCAGAATACCATGGAAAAACTTAGCCAGAATACATCATTTTACCCATTAAAATGAAGTCCTAACAACGGCAAGAGATTAACCACTATAGACAGCCAACTGTTATAGCAGTTACTCGTACTCTCTTTACAAATAAAACATGTAACAAGTTTAGAATCCAAAGCAATGGAGCTATAGGACTCCATAACTAATATTTACAGGCAACTAATGCAACTTCACTGTTTTATACACCAAGGAAAACAAGCCTCCTTCCAAATGCAGAACAGAGCATACCCAACTAGTAAGCTCCTTAACAGCAAGCTTGCAAACATCACGGACAGCTGCCAGAATAGCAAGATGAGCATTGACATGAAGACTATTGGATGCATTCTCATATAAGCCTTTGAAAACCTGCATATGCATTGAGAAACAAAATCAAGCAATTTCACAATATAAAATAAATAACCAAAAAATAAAAATTCCCCCCACAATCAGTAGAATACCTTTTGAGCCACAGCAAGTGCAGCCTCATCCCGACTTACACATCTGAGTATGATTTCAGCTACCTCGGAGATCAGTCCCTAAAATAAAAATGTCATAAAACAGTGCTCAAATAATATAACCAAACAAAAAGAAAGTTCATTGCTGATACATAAATAACATAAAATACATAGCTGCAGTACATGGAAGTTGAAGAAAGTTAACAATACCTCAATGTCAGCTTCTCTGCCATCAGTCGTCACCAAACTTTCCAACTGAATGGTTTGACAAAGAGTCAGAAACATATTTTGACAGATTTCAATGTTTAATAGGAAAAACTCAAACTCAAGTAGTACAAGCACAAGAGTAAGAGGGATGGCAGCTATAGTCTAAGGGATATTGTGCATTTATCACAATATTTGAATGTGAAAAGGAATATGGAAAATAAATACAGGAAGAAGTTGATAGTTGCAGACATCAAAGTCATTCACTGATCCAACCAAATTCTCCCAGAACCCAAAAGATAGCAGGATAAATAAGGCAGGAAAAAAAAATGGAGTTGCATTCAACCTTCAGAGCAACAAGCTGAAATTTATCCAATGCATCCCTTGTGCTCAATGAAGCCTCCGAGATGCTACTTCCAAGACGCTCGGTTACGGCAGATGAAGGTAACGGCTGTGGTGTAGGTCCCAGTTCCTAGCAACCAGTTGGGAGCATGCGTCAGTAAAAAATAATGACTACTAGCACAAAATTCATCCATACAAAGTTTCTCACTTTTACTGCATCAGTGGTCTCCACTGAATGCAATTCAGGGGCCAAAGTTGTTGAAGGGAATGAAGCATTGAGGGGATCGTTTTCAGTAGTCTGCTGGGTAAGAGCAGCTCCTGCGCCAATATGAATTGAGGAAGCACTGAAACAGATTTTATCAGCTACAAAAGCAGAAAAAATCAAAGAGACCAAAGTATCATTTAAACTGACCCACCTTAAAAGAGCAGCTGACGAAGTTTCAATTGCCTCAGAAGTAACATCCAATTGTCCCAGAGTTCCAGGGCCAGATGTGTAACCAGGGGTACCTTGCCCTGATGTTGAACCAAATGTGCCGGTTAGACCAGCATCACCAGATAAGCTTGAAGGACTAGCAGACATAGAATGTGAATTCTGGCCAGATTGATTTTGCCAAGGAAGCCGAACAAAGTCCTACAGGATAAAGAGGACAAACAAGCAGGAAGGATCAACTATCAGTGCCTTCCTTCTCGAACCAAAGTAATCCTTGTTCAAATGGTTATTCAAGACTACCTCGTACACTCGCTGCTGAGAGAGAGACAAGTGACCTGGTTTAGGTCGAAGAGCCTCAGGCACAACACCCACAGAACCTTGTCCATACATGCTTGGATCAAAAAATGTGGGATCTCTATGCTTTCTTCTTAAAGAAAGTTGAGTAGCTATCTCTCCATCAATTGTTTGTATTGCCTATATATTAAAGTCATATAGAAGGAGAGCGGGGAGGGGGATAAAGTTAGAACCAAGAACAGAAGATCAGTTAAAACACATTAACTCTATGCCAATTTTCTAAAATCCCACCTCTATGCAGAAAAAAACTACCACATGAATAATGCATTACTGTGAAAAAGGAAGCCTAGAAACCAATATCTGATGAACATTTTCATTAGAACAGTTAAGAGTCACTAATGAACCCTACTTATGAACCAAATCCATGAGATTCATAGATATTACAGAAACCAACTTAAGAACCAAGGTAAGAGTCAATCCATGAAAATCAAACCAAGCCTATCTGCAAAACTTAGCTCAATGAAACACGTATGCACAAAATACTATTGATCAAAAGCAACCATATGACCTTATCAGTAGCAGCCTGTTCAATCACTGCACAGCCAAGATCAAGGTTATCATTAGTAACAAGCTGAACAGCTTGTTCTAGAAGATCACTCCCAACACTCAAACCCTGAAGTGAATTCCTCAGCTGACTTGATATAGAGCCACGTAAAGGTTCCTAGAACATCAAAACAACATATTAAAACCATACAATAAAGTTGACAAGGCATGGAATAACAGAAAATACAAGATATGAGATAAAACCTTGCATGTAACATGCGCTAGACTTCCAGCCAAACTTGCAACCATCAAGTGTGCAGCATTATAGATCCGTGTCTCGTCTGATTCCATAGCATAATCCTAAATTGCATTTGATTAAAGTGATTTAAGACTAAGAATAGTGATTCAATGACTTGTTCAAAAAGTTGGTTGTAATCATTCCAAGATGATACCCAGGCATTTCAGGAATATGCTCCCTATAACTTCTAGGAGACAATTATAAATCATACAAACATAAACTTAAAAGAAAATATATCCAATGATTGTGAGAAGAAATAAAAGCTTTATATAGATGAACAAGAGAAACAAAATTGAACTCTAATAAGAACAAATACTAGAAAATACAGAAAAGTAACAAGACAGTTTCTGAAAATGAGCTAAAGGCAGTAAACCAATATGGAGATAAAAAAAAGGAAAGTCATCTTATTGCCTTAACAAAATGGATTGAATAAATTTAAAAGTACTTGGATCTAAGCTTCATTGACTTGACATTTCAGACCTTTAAAACAAGCTCCTTGGTTGTTTGAGTTGCTATAGAAACACTGCGCTGAACAATACCAGCTACAATCTCTTTGATAGCTCTGTCCATTGCAATTGGAACTACCCTGCATCACATTATATGCAGAGTTAATCACCAAGGCACCAAGCAATGTATAGAAAAAGCAGGAAATGATATGACAACAGCATAAAACCTCTGGAAGTGCATGTGCAAGCCTAGAGAACTGAGCTTCTGATTGATAATAACATGAGTTCCAATGTTAGGAATTGACGTGGACAGCTGCAAAGAAGACAAGGGTGAAGAATCTAAATAATAAAAAAAGTTAACAATTCTTTGAACATGGAAGAATGAAAACAAAAAACAGCCATACCTGACTAACAGAAAAAGGTGACTGTGATGGAGTGGCTTGAAATAGTCCTTGTGCAGAAGGAAGCTGATCAGACAGGCCTAAAGCAGCTAGTTTTTCATCCTCCACCAATGCACCAGAAGAAAGACGCAAGGGCCCAGCATACTAAAATAACTCCAAGAAATAAATATTAACACATGTAATTAACTACTAATAGCAACTGCAAAAATAAAAAATCAAACCTGTGATAACAAATGTGTGGGGCCACCAGAATTTGGTGGACTAGCACCCTCAAGAGATAAATCAACATGATTAAGTGGAGAAATTATTCCAGATTTAACTTCTGCAACCACTGGGGCTTGGGATACCCCGACATCTTTATTAGAAAAATCAGGATTCCCCTCGAGTTCTCTTTTACGATCCTTGAGAAGAGAAGTCGGTGAAATGTCCTTCATATCCACACCAAGGTTCTTGAATAGAACCTAAAAAGCCAAAGAGAAAAAACACAATAAGCAGATAAATTAAATGATTACCAAGCTTCTGTGAGGAAAACCACAATATTGAAGAAAAAAGACCTCATCTTCATATGGCATGCTTAAAATATATAACAGTACCTCTATGTCAAACTTGAGATTCATTTTCAAGTTCGGCATTGAGTAAATCTCAGCTAGTAATGACAGAATGCCCATGGTCCAAGGATTAGGGGGTTGGTATGCCAGACTGCTTTGACACGGCTCAAGAATCTGCAAAATGTAACATATTTATGATAACCCAAACTTAAGGTCAGCACAAGAAATCAGTTAATTTTATAAATAATCATACCTTTGATGTAAATGGGATAACTGCAATCATTAGCCCCTTCTCATACGCCTGGAAAAAGCAAAAGTAAAAAATGAATAAATTCAAATCAATTGATAGATCAGTAGACCAGATGTCATAGATGGGCATAAGAAAAACTGAAACAATAGGTTGTATAATCAACTAAAAGTTTAAACTTAAGAAACAAGTACCTCTATAATCAGAGATTTGGGATCTATTTCACGAGCTCTCAGGACTTGATTTCGGCCAATTGTTAACTTCCCAAGCCAACTACCCAAATTTTTTAGCAACGACCGCTCTTCAGAGCTTGATTTTATAAGCTCAGATCCCAACAAAACCTAAACAGTATATGGGATAATAAATCATTTTTTCAGTTATTGGTCAAATTATTCTGCGTGGCTAAATTAATTAAACAACAGAAACCTTGCAGTTCTCATATGTAGCCTGGATGATCGCCTTAGTCAAAGCCTTTGAGTTAACTTTGTCAAGAAACTTCAAATACAAATCATGAAAATTTGGCTCAATGCTTGCTCTGCAATAAAGCACATGAATAAGTTAATTCAATAGTAGAAAAATGAGCAGGAAATATAAACAGTTCAGTTGAATAATCAATGGCATACCATACAGAAAGAGGCATGAACATTTATGTTAAATAAAGTATCTAAGTCTGACCTTTTCATAACCATGTATTGGGCAAACCAAGGATAGTACTGCTCTTGCAGGATTTCAGTGAACTCTTTTCCTTTAGCTTCAATATTTGCAACCGAAATATTATTGATTATGAATGATATCTTGTCTTGAATCTCAGATGCCGGAGCCTACAAATAAAGCAAAATTCAACATTCCATGATCATCATTGAGTGGATTAATAGTCTGTTTTGATGGAAGAGAACTAGAACGGAGTAAAGGGAATATCCTAGCTGGCTTGGGAGTTTTTTATGGGAGGGAAGGGGATGGAGGCAAACTAAAACCCCCCAACAAATCACTTTTTAGAGACCCTCTGTTTGGGAGCATTTAAGAGTCAAATAGTCCACTTACAAGCTTTACACGAACCCCTTTTCTCCTAAAAGACTATTTTAACAACTTTAGGGTAAAATGATGACATTATATAGACTCTCTATTTGCTCCACCCAGTCCACTCCCAAACAAGATGATGCATAATCACGTACTTTTCCACCTGTTTACTCATTCTATCTTTCACCTGCAAACCATGTAAGTCTGAGCCAGGTAGGGAAGAACATCAATGGTTCCAAACACAACAATTCTTACAGCCACACCAGATTGGAACTAATAGCTAACTTGAATGTTTTTGGCACTTCCATTGTAGCAAATTCTAAATCCTTTTCTTTCATCATAGCCCAGACCACAATTACATACGGTTTAAATAGATAACATCATCTATAAATATGAAATCTTTTAATTGTTTCCATGTCGTTAATAGCAGGAGCAAAAAACATAGAACTGTGATATTCATACTGATTAATAAAAAATTAAAACAATTTTCCATATACAAATTAGATGGTTGACAATAACAGCTCATCAAATACCTCTATGGGCGTCTCTCTTCTCTCGGCAGCAGCAACTAGTGTTTCAATGTTCAAAGCAGAGCCAAACCCTGTAATAAAAACAAAAGATTGTTGCATAAGTGCACGTAAAAGTATCAATGTTTTATGGAAGACTGCAAATGAAACATCCCAACAAAGTTATGGAAAATTATTACTAGTAGAAGTAACGCCCCGAGAAGATCGAACAAAACCAGGGGAAGCAGACAGCATAGACGAACCACTGCCTACACTTTGCGACTGAAATTTAAGGAACAATATTAGCTGTAGATAACAAGATCCCACATACATCACAAAATAATAAGTCAAGAGGCATACTACTTTCTGAATACTAGAAGCATCACTCAAGGGAGCAACTGAAGGCTGCCCTACAGAAGACACCAGTGGTTTCACATCATTGGAAGATGCAGCAGGGGCTTTAATACGATCATCATGAGAACTATCATGTCTTGGAAGCTGAAGTTGAGAAGAAAGTTGTGGCCCTGGCTGAGCGATGCTAGAGCTATTTAACTGAAATGGTGACTCCAAATATTAGAAAAGAAAGCAATAACTCAGATTGCATAGATCAAATAAAAAGATCATTGGCCCGAAATACGGGGAAATCCTAACACAATGGCGACCAGATCATCAGCAAGTTACAGATTTTTTATCATATTAAACTTCTACAGCCAAACACATCGTACATTATAAACTTCTCTTGAGTTTGCTGCACCAACTCAAAAGCATCTCTTTATTTATTTTTAATACTTATACATGCATGGATCTAAAAAGAATAAACTTCAATGCAGGCTATAAAGAGAAAAGAAACAACTGATTTAACAGCTAAATTCTTGAATGACAGAATCTTAATATTATTGTATCACCATATTATATCCTGCTGAACTCTTAGATGCAAACCAAATAAGATATCATTTATAGCCAGCAAAATGAGCCAATATTTAATTATATATTATCGCCAACCTAATATCTATTTTGTGACATCATTATTTGTAAATTTAAATTCTACATATGCAACAACAAAAAAACACCACGATTTACCTCCCCGTTTACTGGGGTCACCTGAGAGGAAGCCTGGTGATGAACAGAAGGATTGTTGCTCCCATCTGACTCCAAGTGACCTGATGAAATCCTGATAAGAGCTCGTTCAATGAAAGCAACAAGCTCTGAATGAGTGGCACGCAGGTGAGATATCTGTAAAATATGGTTGCAATACTGCGGCCACTCAATCAGACGATCCACAAACTGCTCCAAGGCCTTGGTTCCAAACAAAAACATCTGTACATGAGATAGACCATCAGTAATTCATTAATAACAACTAAATTACTCCTTTACACCTTCATCGGCAAGAAACCAAAGATGAGAAAGAAGACAACACTAATGCTAAGAAATAACTAACTTTTGAATCTGCAGGTTTACGCAATGCATCTAGAACACAACGCAAGGCAATTCCAAGAGTGAGGTGAGTTACAAGTTGATGCTTGATAACAGAGCCTGAAATTCCAAAAGCATGAAATAAGTTTAATAAAAAGGCGGGCTTGATAAAAGAGCCTAAAAATTTTATCCACACCACATTAACAAAAAAAAAAGAATATATTTGTAGGTCAGAAAACTATATAGCAAGCTGAATCAAATAAAAGGATAAGTAAGTTATAGACTAAACAACTAGAGCTTTACATATATTTTGCACATACTTTTAAAAACATTTATCCAGATGGATCATGATAACCAAAGAAAGACAAAAGTGATGGCAAAATTTGAACACTAAAACAGCAACAAAGTCTTACACATGAAACATATAGCTAATGTAACAGCCAGAATGGCCCTGAACAGCTAGGATAAAAATTGGTATATTAGGATTATATTGTATTATATAACTCACCAAAGAGAACTGCAGCAATTTTGAGCTGTCTTTCTGGATACTTGGGGAAAAATCGGTATTCTTCAAACAGATTCGCAATCATGCACTCAAATATCAGTTGTTCCCTGTTATAAACAGCTCATTGAACCATGTCTTAGGAATGAAATTTTCTAGTAAATCCAAATTTTCAAATAATGATAAATGTTAAAGCAGATATAGAATGTGGCATAGAGACATGATGAATGCCTTCCTTAACCAAAAATATATATATATCAACCAGATGCATCGAAACTAGTACAATCACATAACCTATTAGGCATGCCAATAGACAAGAGTGGTACTGAATCTGAGAATATTTTTGGAGCAATGAAAGCAAAACCTAGGAATGGTACTGAAGCAACAACATACCTTCTCACAGAAGAATCCTTGAATCGGGCAAGCATTTGAACCATTGCATCAGTAGTCAACTGTTCAGAAAACATTTGATGAAAGTAAGAGTTTGCTTCTGCCTCAATATCATCTCCATATCCATCAGAGGTTGAAGACTCTGTGGACCCACCATTTTGCAACTTTGGAGTAGAATCCATTATTGTCACATGCAACCTTTCCATTTCCTCGAGAAGCTGAGTAGAGGCTATCACCCCAGTATTAGCTTTAAGAACCTGCACAGGATACATACACAGGAAAAGCAGTTAGTTTCCAAAAAAAAAATATACCAGATGTGGATTACAAGAATAACCAATTAACAGTAGTACCTTGATAATGGTAGAACTAGCTTCCAAATAAAGATTCAAAACAGCAGTACTATGATGGAAAGGTGTGGCAGAAAACTCTTGTGATCCACCAAACTGTATCTCCTTCAAGAACTTTAGGCACTCCTGAAAGTTGCATCAGACATGTCAGCCAAAACATTCTTAGGATCAAATTAGCTTCAGTAATCATAAAGGCTGGAGAAGGACTTGATATCACCTCCAAGAAAACATCTTTATATGTATTCAGGTTACTACTCAACCACTTTTCAAAATCTATGACCTCTTTCCTGGAAGCAAGGACTGCTAATCTAATGCCAGAAGGAAAAGGTATCATCTCCAGCACTGATGATAGAATCTGCAAAAACAAATAAGATACCAGAGAAATTACCAAAAATAAATTATCACATTCAAATAAATGTACTTTCTAAGGAATGAAATATCAGAACACTACTGAAAACTTAAAAAGAGAGAGAGAGTGAAAGAGAAGGAACAATTTGACATTAGCAGCAGTCTGATGCAGAATAAATGTTTTACCTCACAGTGTGACGCAGAAGGAAAGAAACATAATTGAAAATCCAAATTACCTTTAACTCTTGACAAACTTCCAAAATTCTAATCATGCCGTCTGGCTCACTGTTGTGTACTTCTACAAATCCCCGCAAGACAAGATTAGCCTTCACATTCCATAGTTCAAGTACCATACCAGCACCCAGAGCATTCTTAATTATCATTGGGAAAACTGTGGAAGTTACATCATGCAGGAGGAGATTATAAGCAGTCTGCAAGCATAGGCACAAGATTTATTAACCAAAAGTTAAAGATACAAAAAAGAAACATCAGACAGCATGAGAACATATTGAGATTGTGGACATTTACATTAACATGTGCCATCCCAAGAAGCAGGACTTCAGGGCAGTGTTTTAAGGGGTAGTCAAGCATTGATCGAACAAAGATGGTGTGACCCCTTTCAGCTAGTTGACATAGCACATCTAAGAGGTCAAGACACAGCCAGGCATGATTTTCATTTGCAAGGTGAAGCTTATGGCCGTACACTGCATCCATATAGGCCTGAAAGATTGAACATTATTCCTACTGCAAATATAGCGACAAGAAAAGGAAAGACTACATTTACATAGCTCTTACCAGCTTCCTCGAAGAATGGTCAAAGGTAAATACATCTGGCACTGCTGATACAGCATATTTTAGAAAAGATAGCTGACCTTCACTATTCTTCCACATGGACCCACAAATGGCATGGAGTGGAAAGGGGTCCTGCACAAAGAACGATAAAAAAACTAAAGCAATACAACAAGCAAGCAACTTCACACTAAAACAAAATCACAATACCTGGCATGCATGTTGATATACAGACATGAAAAAAGTGAATGCTGCTTCACTAGGAATGTAGAACCCCTCATGATCCAGGTTTTCAATAACACGAATCCAGTTGGTACCAGGAGCCTGTATTCAGCATGCGTTACAAAAATAAAGAAAATATGCTCCTTGAGGAAAGGGCTATTGGTAAATCAAAAGACGTCAAGAACCGCATAAAGCAAAAAAAGGTATTACTCACAAATTGCTTTATAGTTTTTACGAGAACATCAATGTTCCAGGAGCTCAATGAAGGCAAATCATATGAGGTGTTGCAACCAAGGGCCAGGCTAAATGTTGAAAACATGGTTTGGTTGTCCTCAAGCCCTGCATAGGTGAGGACAATCGTGCCAAGTATTCTAGCTATAGTCATCTCTGTTAGAGGTAAGCAAAGAGATAAAATTTCTTTGCAGTGTGCAACATCAACAGTGCATCCATAGCCTAGTTCCTTAATGATATCAGCCATGCTCATTTCCTTCTCCATTTCTTCTAAAAGTGCATCAAAATCATTTTCTCCAGATTCATTGAAGAAATCCATTTTCCTGCAGAATAAATAAAGTGAACAAAAGATATATTATCACAGAGTGATTAAAAAACTAACAGACAACATGACACTGAAGCTTGCATGATTAACTGCAGTTTTAGATGAGAAGAACACCTTGAGAAATTAGCCCCATGTGATTCATCTGAAAGTATTGGAGTCAAAATAAACTGTGCAGCACCGTTAGCTTGAACTAGAGATAACATCTGCATAAAGGAATCTACATGCTTGGAAAGAGCACCAGAGCACTGGAGGAACATAACTACATTCTGAATTTGCTCAGTAGAATCGAAAGAGGCAGTATTCAAGTTCAGTTCCTCAATCTGAGCCATACAGAAATTCTTCCCTAGAAAAATGCAAAAGCTCCACTTTCATCATTTTGATCAGCAGTGTCTAAGAACCTAACTTAAACTAATCAACGGTACATCCATTTAACAAGTCAATGCCCATTCAAACAATGTAACTTACCACAGATTTTTATATCAGGATTTTCAGAACCAGATAAAGCAAGACCAATGCCAATTTTCTCAGACATGGAAAACTGCATTGCTTTTGAGAAATTCTCCAAAAAGTTCTCACTGATATCCATACTTCTTAGTGACTGACAGAAGACAGTACAAAAATTTGGCTTGTCCATTGCATGTCTAAAAATCGATGCTACAACTTGTTCAGATTGCAAATTCTTTGAATCTGTCTTGTGAGAGTTCAAGCAATCTAAGCAGGTCTGCAACACCAGAATGCTTCCCTCTATACCATATTCGATGAACTGCCAAGAATAAACAGGCAACATCAGCATGTTATCCAGAAAACTGCATTAAATTGAAAAGTATCAAACAAAAACCCCCATCCAAGCCTGCTAGTTATGTCTCTTGACACCTTGACAAATCAGCGGTATCTTAGATCTTAGTCTTCCTTAACATTCCTGTACATAAAATCCTACGTATAAGACGGCACCAAACTAGTTAATCGTGTAAAGAAAGAGCTACAACGTGATCAAGCAATGAGTGTCAACTAGATCCCAACTCAACCTAATTCTATTAGCATACATTAAATCTAACAGTTACTTTTGCGTAATTTTAGGGTTTTTGGAGTGACCAGACAAATCATTAGAAATGCAACAGCAAAAAAAATCCCAATAGGCGTAAATGACTACAAAAAAGTTGATTGAGAAAGGGGGAAAACCTGGCAGAGGTCTCGAGAAACTGAGTCGGCGTTGGCTTCGGTCAAGGACTGGAGCAGGAACCGAACGTGAGTTGAGAGCGTGGACGAAAGGTTGAGCATGGTCAGGAGAGACGGATCACGAGGGTTTACGGTGAGTGTAAAACAAATATAAGAGAAAAGAGAGGGATTAGGTTAGGAGTGGCGCGGTTAGAGGGGCTCTCAAGATCAGGGAGACTGAGAGAACCGTTGAGAATAAGTGAGAGAGTCGAGAGCTGTTTGGATGTTAGAATTGGGACAAAAGTTGCGTTTGGTGAAGTGAGAGGGAGACTAACTAATTCCGAAATGTTTAATTTTTATAGCTCATGAAATAGACTCGAAGATAGCTTAATCATATAAAAAAAGGTAAAATGCAATTATATTAAGGTTTAAATTATACTTAATTTTTTTCCACTTTTAGTACTTAGACTATTATTTTCGTTTTGATTTGCACAAAATAAAAATTTATAAATAAAAAATATATAAACACGTTTTAGTGCATTCAAACATATATATTTTTACAATAATAATATTTATGTCAATCGAATTAATACTTAATCAAAAATTTTATTTATTAGATGAGTGTTAAAATAGTTTGTTATAACATAAGAAATAATGAGTTCAAACTTTCGTAGATAATTTAAATTTATATAACACATGCATTACTTTAGTTGGTTAGAGTCAAAATTTTCAGAATTGAATCGTTAATCAAACTCGCCAGATCACCTGTTCATCGATCTGATTGATTCGTTCAATTTAATTAATAAATTATTAAAATTTATAAAAATAAATATACATATACAATAAAAACTTAATTCAACAGTTTCATTTGTCTTGGTTGTTTTAAGTTATGTGTCCACGCTTTCTCAAAATTTTTAAATTATTTTACTTTTACAAAATTATTAAAAATATGTGAATTTAAAAATTTATTTAATAAAAATATTAAAATGTATCTTTCGATATTTAATTATAAATATATTAATTAATTATATAATAAATTTAAATTGTTTAATAGATAAAATGACAATTATTGTTAATTATATTTTATATAATAAATACAAATTATATTGTTAATAATATGTATTAATTAATTATATAATAAATACTATTTTATTTTAAATTAAGAATTAAAAAAAGAATGTGAAGCCGCAACAAGAAAAAAGAATGTGAAGGAAAAGACAATAAAAATTAAAAGAATGGAAAAAAAGACAAAACATGATATAAATATAAAATTTGTTATGAAATATTTACGTGGATGTCATTATCAACCCCATAAATTATAAAACTCTTCCTATACCCCATAAGTTATGAGACTTTTCTTATACCCATTAATATGGGAGATAAAAGGTCATGACCCTTTACATGCCCTATAATAATTAGATAGTTACTTTTAACCCCTATATATATGGGGCTCATTTACTCATGAAAAATATATATAAAAAGAAGATACACTCTCTCTTATATATTCTCTCTACACTCTTTCTTCTATCACATTTTAGTTTATTCTTTCTTTATTATTTCACAACACGTTATCAGCACGAGTCTCTAATACAAGAAATCAAGGCTAACAAATTTTTCCTTAAAGATTGCCGAAGGACGCTTAGGTGAAGTAAGGGTAACAAGTTGATCTATTTCATTTGCATATGTGTTATTTCATTTGCATATTAACATGTTTTATTTTACATTATTGACTTGTATATTTTGTCTTATAGTTTATAATGTCAAATCTTACAAAACTCGAATTTGTGGCTCTGGACATCACTGGAAATAACTATTTATCATGGGTACTAGATGCTGAAATTATGCAAAGTGTCTTGGTGAGACTATTAATGAGGGAAATGAAGAAAGTACACAAGATAAGGCCAAGGCCATGATTTTCCTTCGCCATCACCTCCATGAAGGTCTAAAGACCGAATATTTGATTGTTAATAACCCTCAAATTCTTTGGGCCAATTTAAAGGAAAGATATGACCACCAGAAAGTTGTGTGCCTAAAGCTCGCTATGAGTGGCTGAATTTAAGATTACAAGACTTTAAGTCTGTTAGTGATTATAACTCGGCCATGTTCAGAATCACTTCACAATTGAATTTATGTCGAGAGAAGATTACTGATGCAGAAATGTTAGAAAAGACATACTCAACTTTCCATGCAAATAATGTTGTCCTGCAGACACAATATCGTGAAAAAGGCTTCCAGAAATATTCTGAATTAATTTTTTTGTCTCCTAGTGGCGGAGCAAAACAACGAGCTGCTAATGAAAAACCACGAATTACGCCCAACTGGCTCTGCTCCATTCTCTGGAGCGAATGTGAGTTTACACAATGGGCAAGAATTAAAAAAAAACACACCATGTAAATAGTAGTGTGCGTGGTCGTGGTCGTAGCCGAGGGCGTGGCCGCGGACATTTTAAAAATTCACATTCCTACCAGAAGTGGGATCGGAAAAATGGTAACAGGGAAGAGAAAGAAAAAGGTGAAAATGTGACTAATGTATGCTATCGTTATGGAGGAAAAGGACGTTGGTCTCGTGTGTGTCGCACACAAAAGCATCTAGTTGATCTTTATCAACAGTCCATAAAACAGAAGGAAAAGAAAGTAGAAACCAATCTTGTGTATAAAGATGGCGAAGGTGATTTTGATGATGGCAATGCAACCCACTTAGAAGTGGCTAATTTTCTTTCTACCCCTGAAGGAAATTATTAAGGCCACAAATTTCGATAAATAATAAAATAAACCTCTACTACTCTATGTTTCATTTAGCAACTTTAATAATGATGTTATGACCTTTACTAGTGCTATGTTTTATGTGATAATTTTGTTTTATAGACCTTTTAGTAATTTGAACTTTGAATACTTGTTTTCACCATTATGTGTGACATTTTGTGGTTATTTTGTTTCTTTGAAGAACATTATCTCGCAAAGGCAATCAGCTATGAATGGTGAAAATATATGTCTAGCAGACAGTGCAACTACTCACACCATATTGAAAGACAAGAGATATTTTTCTCATTTAATAATGAAAGAAGAAAGTGTTCGGTAGTACAACTATTATAGAAGGCTCCGGAAGAGCAATTATTTTATTACCAAGGGGAACAAAAATTGAAATTATTAATGCATTATACTCCCCTGAGTCTCAAAGAAATTTATTGAGTTTTAAAGATATTCGCCAAAATGGATATCATATTGAGACTTTAAACGAAGGAAATTGTGAATTCCTTCAAATTACGAGTATTGCTCAAGGCAATAAACAAATTGTTGAGAAATTGCATGCATTATTTACTGGTTTGTACTACACAAAGATCAGTTCTATAGGAACACATGCTATAGTAAACCAGAAGTTTACTAATGACTTTGTTCTTTGGCATGATCGGTTAGGCCATCCCGGTTCAATAATGATGCAAAAAATAATTGAAAATTCATGTGGACATTCATTGAAAAGCTAACAGATTCTTCAAAACATTACATGTGTTGCATGTTCACTGGGGAAATTAATAATCCGACCATCACCAGCTAAGATAAATAACAAACCACTTACTTTTCTTGAGCGAATTCAAAGGGATATATATGGGCCTATACATCCCCGATGTGGACCATTTAGGTACTTTATAGTTTTAATCGATGCATCGAGTAAATGGTCTCATGTATCTTTGTTATCAACTCGCAACCTGGCATTTGCGAGATTGCTTGATCAATTGATTCGATTACGAGCCAATTTCCCAAATTTTCCTATTAAGACCATCCGTCTTGATAATGCTGGTGAATTTACTTCTCAGTCTTTTAATAACTATTGCATGTCCATTGGAATAAGTGTTGAACATCCTGTAGCTCATGTTCACACACAAAATGGTCTAGCAGAATCTTTAATAAAACGACTTCAATTGATAGCAATGCCATTACTTATGAAGTTAAAACTCCCAATCACTGCTTGGAGGCATGCAATTTTACATGCAGTTGCATTAATTCGCATCAGGCCAACAAGTTATCATAAAGTCTTCCCCTTACAAATAGTTCATGGTCAGGAACCAAATATTTCCCATCTAAGAACATTTGGATGTGCCGTATATGTTCCAATTGCTCCACCACATAGAACTAATATGGGACCTCAAAGAAGGTTGGGTATATATGTTGGATTTGAATCCCTATCCATAATTAAATATCTAGAACCATTTATAGGGAATCTATTTACGACTCGTTTTGCAGATTGTCATTTTGACGAGTCAATTTTTCCAACATTAGGGGGAGAAATCAAACAGCTGGATAAGAAAATTAGTTGGAAAGAGTTGTCATTAGCTCATCTTGATCCTCGCACTAAGCAATGTGATTTAGAAGTTCAAAAGATTATTCATTTACAAAGTTTAGCTAATGAATTGCCAGACGCATTTTCTGACCCAAAAAAAGTGACTAAGTCACATATACCAGCTGTGAATGCTCCAATAAAACTTGATGTCCCAGAAGGACAAAATCTAGTTGCTACTGAGTTTAATACACGCCTGAAGCGTGGTAGACCAATTAGTTCCAAAGATAAGAATCCTCGAAAAAAGAAATGAGCAAAGATTAATTATGGCGAAATCAAAGAAAAAATGATTATACTGGGATCTCCTGAAGAGACTATAGACATGACTGGAAGAATAGTTTCAGAAGAAAATCAGGTACCTGATAATGAAGAGATCTCTATTGATTATGTCATGTCCGGTATAAAATGGAACCGAAATCAAATCGACGTTGATGATATTTTTGCATGCAATGTAGCACTAGATGTTATAAATAATAAAGAGGATTATGAACCAAAATCGATTGATGAATGTAAACAAAGAGATGATTAGCCAAAATGGAAAGAAGCAACTGAAAATGAATTGAAATCGCTAGCGAAAAGAGAAGTGTTTAGACCTTTAGTCCGTATACCTACAGGTGTGAAACCAGTGGGATATAAATGGGTTTTTGTGCGTAAAAGAAATGAAAATAGTGAAATTGTAAGGTATAAAGCACGTTTAGTTGCACAAGGATTCTCACAAAGACCTAGAATTGATTATGAGGAGACATATTCTCCTGTGGTGGATGCAACTACATTTAGATTTTTGATAAGTCTGGCTATAAGAGAATGGCTTGATTTACGCCTAATGGATGTAGTAACAGCTTATTTGTATGGCCCACTGGATACTAACATTTATATGAAACTCCCTGAAGGATTTAAACTGCCTGAAGCAGTGAGTTCAGGTTCTAGAGAACATTATTCGATCAAATTGCACAAATCCCTTTATGGATTGAAACAATCCGGACGCAAGTGGTATAATCGCCTAAGCGAGTATTTGTTGAAAGAAGGATACAAGAATGATCCAATTTGCCCATGCATTTTCATTAAGAAGTTTGGATCTGGATATGTAATTATTACGGTATATGTTGATGATTTGAATATCATTGGAACTCCTGAAGAGATCCAAAAGACTGTTGAGTGCTTGAAGAAAGAATTTGAAATGAAAGACCTTGGAAGAACGAAATTTTGTTTGGGGTTACAAATCGAGCACTTAAAAGAATGAATCATTGTGCATCAATTAACGTATATTGAAAAGGTGCTAAAGAGATTTTATATGGATAAGGCACATCCAATAACTACCCCGATGGTTGTAAGATCACTTGATCCAAGTAAAGACCCTTTCCGTCATCGGGAAGATAGTGAAGATTTTCTTGGTCCTGAAGTGTCATACCTCAGTGCAATTGGGGCATTAATGTATATTGCTAGCCATACCCGACCTGATATATCTTTTTCTGTAAATTTGCTAGCAAGATTTAGCTCATGCCCAACTCGGAGACATTGGACTGGAGTAAAACAGATATTTCGTTATCTCCAAGGCACAAAGAATATGGGTCTATTTTTCCCTAATAAATCCAAGATAGAGTTGATTGGTTTTGCAGATGCAGGATTTATGTCAGACCCTCATAATGGAAAATCACAAACTGGATATATTTTTACATATGGAGGTACTGCAATCTCTTGGCACTCAATGAAGCAAACAATTGTAGCAACCTCGTCTAATCATGCAGAAATCTTAGCAATCCATGAAGTAAGTCGTGAATATGTATGGCTAAGATCTATGATTCAGCATATAAGGAATAATTGTGGTTTATCATCTGGAAAGGAAGCTACAACTGTCTTGTTTGAAGACAACACAGCATGTATTGGTCAGCTCGATAGTGGATACATCAAAGGTGACAGAACAAAACACATTGCACCAAAATTCTTCTTCACTCATGACCTCCAGAATATTAAGGAGATAAAAGTTAAGCAGATCAGTTCAAGTGAGAATTTAACAGATTTATTCACTAAGGCGTTTCCTATATCAGTGTTTCAGAAGCTTGTTTACTATATTGGAATGCGTCACCTTCGAGATCTCAAGTGATGTAGCCATTAGGGGGAGTTAATACGTGCTGTACTCTTTTTCCCTTAACCTTGGTTTTATCCCACTGGGTTTCCAGGTAAGGTTTTTAATGAGGCAGCATATCAAGCGTATAATTATGTACTCTTTTTCATTCACTAAGTTTTTGTCCTACTGGGTTTTTCTTAGTAAGATTTTAACGAGGCATAATTAGATAACGAACATCCAAGGGGGAGTGTTATGAAATATTTATGTGGATGTCATTATCAACCCCATAAGTTATAAAACTCTTCCTATACCCCATAAGTTATGAGACTTTTCCTATACCCCATTAATATGGGAGATAAAAGGTCATGACCCTTTAAATGCCCTATAATAATTAGAGAGTTACTTTTAACCCCTATATATATGGGGCTCATGTACTCATGAAAAAAATATATAAAAAGAATATACACTCTCTCTTATATATTCTCTCTACACTCTTTCTTCTATCACATTTTAGTTTATTCTTTCTTTATTTTTTCACAACAAAATTATCTATTTTTGGGTGTTGAAATTTTTAGCTGGAGCAAAGAGCTCCGGTAGGGAAAAGAAAAAAAAAAGCCTCCAGTGCGTTAAAACTTCTTGATTGTACTGCATTGTTGCAATCCAAACAGATTGTTGTGGTGCGGTTGCGAGGGAAAATGCTTCAAACGTGCAGAGGCTAAACCACGCCTTTAATTATAAACCCAAAAAAATAACTTAAAATATAACTAAACTAAATTTTAAAACCATATTTTTTGGAAATTTTACTTTATAACAATTTATAAAATAAAAATATTCATGCAATCTTACATACAACCCAAAATATGTTTATATGCAAAAAAAAAATCACACTTTATCAAAATTTATTCAAACAAAAGAAAGTTTCAAAAATATGATAAACCGATTTACATTATAAATATTACATAACTTAATTCTAATATCAATTATTGAAAATATCTGTTTGAAAATAGTGGAATTAAGCACAGCGGAATTTTAAAAATTTTCTTTAAAATCGATAATAAACCCTTTAACCCAATAATACATGTATTTTGGATTAAGTGGACTAAGTTATTCCCAGCTTTCAACCACTCGGCTTTCTCCGCTATCATTGACCTCGGTTTGCTAAGTATGAACTCTATACGCAAAATAATGAACACTTCAGTGAAACTTTGAGGGCTAAAAAGTTGAAAGACGATTTTTTTTCAAAAGATAGAATTTATTTAAGAAAATAGCTTCTCTATATGTTGATAGAATATCGACGTATATGAAGTGTATGGTTAACTTAGCCCTTAGTCTCTGTTTATAAAAAAATAACAAGAATTTCAACTGAACAACTCATAATAGGATAATAATATTTTAATAGGAAAAATCAAATCCTACTTGGAGTGTATAAGGTGGGACGACGCTGTGCCTTCTTTTGGATTAGGCTTTGTCTCCCCTCATTATAAAATCGAGCCTATTTGGGCATTGTCATTTATCGGATCAATTATATGTGTTATATGGTTTTTAAACCAACTTATATATTTTTTCCATCCCAATAAATATTTTTCTTATGCCCAAAAATATTATTTATTCATTTAATTAATATAATCAATTAAACTAATGATATTATTTTCTTAACCTGATTTTAATCTCATTAAAATCATGACAACTGTATCGTATTATAATTTATGAACAAATTAATTTAATAAACTTGCTCTCATAAAACTATGAAGAGTTTATTAATTCATTTTCACTTTGAACTTCAATTATTTAATTTCAAACTAAATAAATAATATTTCGAAAAAATTAATTAATTCACAAGCCATATCTTGTTCATAACTTGAAAACACATTCACCACAAATAATGATATATGTGGTCTGTTTCTCTAATTTGTCGTTTCACTTTTTTTTCCATATCATCAATTAATGCAAACCATCAAGGTTATATCGAGCTAGCGGATGGATCAATTGAGCATATATAATCAGGGCTCAAATAATTTATAATTAAGTTTTGACTATTTGTCTATTAATTACAACATTATTTAGTCATAGAGTCATTCCACTAAAGTATCATAATTGAGCTCTCCCTATTATATACCATTATGAAAGCTACTTTATCAGATGCTCAACTAATGACCTTGTCATATGTGTTTTACCCTCATAAGGCATCCTTAATCTTATTAGGATAATTTTATTCTTCCAATGTGATCCAATTTTATCTCGTGACGATTGTTACATCTTCCTTTGTGAAAAGTCAATTAGTAACGAATAGTAATTAAATCATTTGTCTTTTGAATAATGACCCGTGGCCACATTACTTTCCATCTATCATGTAATACTGATGAGTTGATATAATTTACCCTTTGTTGGGCTATGAATTCCACTATTGTAAGTGGAGTTAAGACATGCAGAAATCATATATCTAACGTATCAACTTTTAACTCTATTACAAATTGAATTCAAGCTATCAGTACATCAAAAGCATACGAGTCATTCACACATAGTCCATTACTTACTCAGGATTATGGTAAGCCATAATATGAGCATCACATCTATGTATCTATCTTCTCAAAGCCATTTGCTCCGATACCCGAGATAAGATATCTCTCCATTTGGACTTGGTAAATGAAATATTAGTTTTTTAATCGATTTACTTAGTCTAGAATAAACAAAAGACTTGTTTAGATTATCAACTAATACAAGTTGTCTTCTCGCATTAAGATTTGTCCACATAATGCAACTCAGTATTATATAAACATTATATAATTAATGAGTTAATATTTGCATTCCTTTTGCTTTTGTGTGCAAAAACCATTGAGGTCGATATAGAAAAAATATTAATGATAATGGTGGAGTTTTATTGAACAAATTTGTTCGAAAAAATTACAAATACATATACGTAATCACTACACTAAAGGCACTAGATCCTAGGGCACTAAGGGTGAATATGTAATCACTGGTGAATTTTATCTTAAATAAATCTAAAATCCAGTTAGCATCATTGTATCCTTCCAATACAGTGGGAAATTCATTGAATAAGATATCATAATTCATGGTATTTTCAAAATATTTTGCAGGTCTAACTATAGCATCCCAATGTTCATGAGTTGGGTAATGTGTATCTAATTAGTCAACATACAATGTATGTTATATATTTTCAAGTAAAATCCATTAGTTGCATCAAACTTCCAATAATTTGTGCATACTCTGATTAAGTAATAGGTTCACTGAATGACCCATTTTCTAGTGGTGTCAAAAAATGTGATTTCAGGATCTTATTTTTGTAAACCAAGTTTGTAAATATTAAATAGGGATATTGACAGAGTTAGTCTATAGATGAATTAAAATTTAGATTAGCAATTTAGTAAAAAATATGGTTAGTTAACGCCCAATGACTAAATTGTAAAAGTCCAATCATTATAGATTTTTAATTAGGAAATGACTTAGGGACTTAAATTACAATTAACAAAATGTCTAAAATGGCAATTAGACAATGATCAAATTAAATATAGTGGACGATAATGTTATATTTTGATTAATTAAGAAAAACGATTAATTAAATTATAATCATAATCATATATATCAAATAAAGTGGAAGGGAACATGAAAACATTTCATCTTCTTCCTTTTCGTCCTCCGTAGCTAAAGAAACAAAGAAAGCTTCAAACATTTCTCAACTTTTGGCTAAAAATTCAAGTACGTCCCTTGCCATTTTTTAATTTTTATAGATTTGAGGTCATGGGAGCTTGATTTAGCTAGCTCATGTGCCAATTTGTAAAACTGTTAAAGTTTTAAGAAGTTGTCATAATTGAGAAATAGATGAAATTGGTGAAAATTTGATAGAGATTAATCTTAGATGTTAATAATAACTAAATTGTAAAGCTCAATTGATAATTTTGTACATTATGAATCAAATTTAATAAAATAAAAAATTGTTATGTAATTTCGATAGAAATAAGAAATAGAAGGTTATGATTAGTGCAGGGTACAACTTTTATTTCAGTTATACCGATGAGCATTGGCACAATCTATTTACTTCGGACGTTCCGATGAAGCACTGGGTGTTAAATTAGTGTGTTGGTTGGTATTCGTGTATCCATTCGGGTACGAGCTATGCTAATACGGAATATAAATTGTGAATTGGTTGATTGATTGATATTTAGAAAGTGATTAAATGTTATAAGTTGAATTATAGGTATTTATAAACGATGTTTGATTATCAATAGCATGTGAAAGACCATGCGAACCAATTAGCAAGCTCAAGGCCGATATGATAAGATAACAAATGAAATGATTCAATTCAGAAATGAAATGTGATATGATTAGATGTTGAGAATTGATTAAAAATGCAAATATTATTGACATTAATGGTAATTGTATTTTACGGTCACCTAGATTGATAATTTAAGTAATGTATAGTTGATCCATTTGATAGAGATTGTGCAAATTGTGGTATACATATATATGTTGATATGTTGATTGAGGATCAACATGAATCTATATGAATTGATTGATATTAGAATATGAAATTGAATGTATGCAATTGATTGAAACTTGTATTATTTTGACTTGAATCATGGAAATAACATTGAACTTTATTGCTCAGCGTACAATTTGTTTTCCCATGTGCAGGTTTAGATACATCTCAAGGTTCCGAGTATTGAACCCAACATCTAGTCTGAGATTCCTGACTCATCAATGTTTGTAAAGTCTCTTTCTGGTTCGTTATATGGCATGTACCTAAGTAGAGTCAGCTTGGTTTAAAATGTAAACATTTAATGTTTAAATGGTAACTTGACATGATCAATAGCTTTATTCCTTGTAGTAATAATTGATAATGAAAAGAGCTCAATTGCAACCATTTTGGTTATCTATACATATGGATGAATATGTGGATTTGGTAAATGCTAAGAATGGTACAAATGTGAGATTTCAACATGTATCTTTGAACTTTACAAGTATGAATGATATGTTAATTGTGTTAGAATTCATTGGAGATGTGTTTGGGTTTTGAAATTGTATTGCAAGTGAATTTTAAGTTTATAGGTGAATGTAAACAAGTACCAAAACTTGACCATTTAAAGTTAGTATGTCACATTGCGAAGAAACCAGGTTGTCATGTCATGGCGCGATATCGGGCTTTGGCTGCTGTGACGAGACCTACTCAATATGTTGCGCTGCGACGAGGAACCTCTTGATGTCATGACGTCAACTCGATATTTTGAAGTTCTTACAACTTGATCCTATTTTGACCTCGAGTTAGTTTTAAAGCTCTCGTAAGCTCGTATAAAACTCGAAAATTATTGTATATTTTATTGTATGCATGATTGGGTTGAAATTGATCATTTAATAGCGTAAATTGAATATGGTTAGTCATAGTTACTCCAACAACAAATGTGACACATTGTAACTTAGATCCAATGATTAGGTTAAGTATTGGGGTGTTGCACTCACATTTATTTTTCCTCAACTGAGAGCTAGCATCATAAGGAGTATTCACTAGTTTGACATCAAAGTGCCTAAAGTTCTTTTGTAGTTTCTCAATATAATGTTCTTCTCATATATTTGTGCTATCACCTTTCCTTACAATTTTAACACTCAATATAACATTTGCTTCTTTATGTATTTCATGTCAAATTCAAAAGCAATAAATATTTTTGTCTCAATCACTAGCTTGTAATTAGTACTAAATATTAACAAATCATCAACATACAAATAAATAATCATATAGTTACTATCAACAAGTATTGTATATATACATTTATCTACTTCAATAGAAAAAAAATAATTGTTTACTAATATTTCATCAAATTTCTCATGTTAATATTTAGGTGCTTGTTTTAAGCTATAAAAAGAATCTAACATCTCAATGATATACAAATAATTTTTTAGTATATTTGAATTAACAATCATACTTTTTAACAAGTATTTTAATGCTCTGATTTTGTTGCACAACGACAAATATTTACAAATTCTATTATTAGCAAGCCACATGGATTACAAGCAAGTAAATATACTAGCATTCTCATTGATAATTTTTAAATCAAACAACAAATAATATATGGTTACAAAAGCCCTTTCTCACAAATGTATATTTTTAGTCATTATTACCTTGTCACATTTGAAGGAAACTTTTACCTCAACTTTTCAAATAATCCCAAGGAAACCAAATCAATTATAACTTTAAGAATATGAAGCACCCCAAACATCACCTTTTCAAAACACATTTGCAATTTCAAAAGTTTTTAAAATAGACAACATATTCTCTTTCTTCCACTTGAGAGTAGGACACAAAAGTATTTTTAATTGCCACAAATGTGCTTCGAGCCACCATTGTCCATCACTTACTATTTCATATTAGTCATAATATTTATTTGAAAAATAACCACAAAAATTATATCATCTACTTCAACCAAATTGACATTTGGCTTAGTAGGATTATTATTTCTCATTTCTTAATTTTTACACAGAGTTATAGTGTGGCCCAATTTGTCATCACAGTTGGATAATAAAATAGTAAGCATAGTTGATGAATTTTCTAACCAAAAGAGGTTATGTACATGACACTCTTAAGTACCAAGTCTTTCCTATTCAGAATCATTCCTAGACATGCGTTTTCTCATTATCACATTTATTTCCAACAACCAATTGTGGATTTGCCACACACAAAACAATTTCCTTTTTTCTCTTCCTTTTCTCAAAATTTTATTTTAGTTCTGTAATCAATTCAATATATATTCATCATAAATCAAATTTAAAATAAATTCAGCTCATATATATATATAAACATATAATTCAAAGTAATAATTTTAAAAATAAATAAATTAAATTTATATATTCATTCTAGTGTTATAACATGACAAATAATAATAAACTATCATAATAGTTAAAAATTTAATATAACTTTAACAATTAAATAAAACTCAAGTTAAACCCAGTGTTCAATTTTAATATATTATTAAAATTTTAGTTTCTAAACTTGGTTTTGGCTCATCCCATATTAAAGGTAAAAATACAATCATTCCTCTTTATAATAATTCCATTTGTCTACCAAAAATTTTGCTTTTATAGAGAGGTGTGTTAGCTTTGATGTCTCAATCTTTTGATATAATAATATTTAAGATAAATTTTATTTACATTTCCTAAGTCATTTGATGAAAATAATTATTAAAAATTTTGAAAAACATTTTCAAAGACTTGCGAAAACACTCAAAACATGTTTTAAATGTGTTATAATTTATCTAAATGTTTTTGAATCAATATAAAATGTTTTTAAGTGTTTTAAAATCATTTTGTACAAATCTGAGAAGTTGTATCGATATTTGGAGGAAGTCTTACCGATAGAAGCAAGTTAGAGAGTACCCTAAACATTCATTCAGACTTCTACCGATACTCAAAGGGCCTTCTCTTGATACAAGTCCACTTTTACCCATACATCTCATGAGTTGTATTTATACAAGTCTATCTACAATGTTTCCAACAGCTAGAAACTATCCCAACGACTATAAACGATCACAATTTTTCCCTTGTTATATATACACACATCAAGATACAAGAGATAAACATCCAAGCATAGAAATCAAGGAGAAATACATTCCATTCACACACACCTACTACAGGTTCATTGTTTTAGTTTTCTTATTTTCTCTTTGTATATTGTAAAAATTTCTAATTAAGCGACAAATGCTAAAGGGATTTAGTAAAGCCATAAAAACCAAGAGGAAGGTTCTATATTAGTCCTGTGAATAAGATAGGGATTGAAAGGGTAATAATTCATGTATAGTGAATTGGAAAAAAAATATTGGTTGAGGTATATTAAGATAGTGGAGCTAAGCAATTAGGACCAAATCACTATAAATTGAATTGTCTAAGCTTTTTTTCCTTTTCCTTATCATTTAGAAAAGTTTGCAAAGATTTTTAAAATACCAATTCACCTCTCTCTTGGTATTTTTGGGCCTAATAATTGGTATTAGAGTTAGTTCTTTATCAAAAGTTTCACAACCGGGAGAGCCGATCCATGACAAAAATACCAAGTTTAAACATTACAATCAAGGTCAACAACTTTGCAAGAAGACTATTCCATCATGTGCGTGCTCAATAATTTCTAGGACTTAACAAGCTATTCCATTATAAAATGGGAGCATGAATAACAATATATTACAATAGATGAATACTCAACAATCTCGAAAAAGTGAAGAAGATGAGTGCGAGGAAAAGAAAAAGGTTATTGAGGCGTGTTTAGAATGAAAGTGAGCCATGGTATTTAAACTTGACTAAATATAAATTCAATCAGTTAAGCTATTTTTTGCTCGGCTAAATATAGATATTTCTAGTTAAGTAATTTGTATTTATTGAACTTTAAAAAATCGAGTAAAAAAGAATTAAAAAAAGGTTCGAATATATATTTTATTAATTTTTTAGTCCAATGCACGAGTCCAACCTCTCATCGAACAAAAAAATATGATGATTTATAAACAAAAATCTCAATATCTTCTTAAAAAAACGTGGGAGTGAGACAGAATTGCTTTAAAATATGTTAATTTCCAACAAATAGTAATACTGTGAACTTGAATTTTATAGACTTCATTAATCAATTCGATAGAACAAGGAGTTATCTCTTGGGCCTTGTTTTGAAGAAACAGCAACTCTACGCTGATGTTGGACCCAACTTTGTTCAGTGTGGGTTTTGTTTCTGACGGCTTCGAACTTTTGTTTCATTTGCTTCCGAACAATAATAATACTAAAAATTTCCAACGTATTTTATGAACTGCTTTACTTTTTTTTTCTTTTTCTTTTATAATTGGAGACGGGGAATGAAAAGGTTGGAATTAAACTCGAGCTTTAACCATTGTTTTTTTTTTTTGATAAATCTGTAACTACAGTACTACTGATGACATGTTACACGTGATCAATAGTTTTGCAATTGATTGCAACAATCACTTTCACAATATGTTTAAAAAGAAATACATAATTAAAAACTATGTCATGTTATGCTCTCAAAGGGCCGTCCCATTATATTAAATGGGGACACAAACGCCTCTATATAGGGATATAGAGTCATAAATCTTCTCCATTTGATCAGGGAGTTTCCTCGTATGACTGTAAAATTTTACCCTATTTCAAGGGTCTGGAATGCTAGCTCCTATTATGGAGATCAGATAATCAAAAGCCAATCACCTTCTAAATTTAAAACAAAAAAGGAAGCTAGATGCAGAAGAAAGAAGCTGCCAAGAACATGGCCGCCCAAAAAGATGGTTCAAATCTCAAACCAATGGCTTGATTTGCTGAAGTGTCAGATTCCAACAAAGAACCAAATGTAAAATTAGGGTTTGATCCATAGAGAGATTGGACTCCTTCTATATCATCTATCGATAAATCGACTTTCTTTTCCCTAGGCTTCAAGCTCGGATACATAACAGCATTTTTTACTGGGCTATGAGCTAAACCCAACAAATGACCGATCTCATGAATCGCCACTGATTCTAAATCCACAGCTACAGTCGATTTCTGCACTCCGAAATCAACGGCCCACGTCTCGGCTGCGTCGAGATGAAACCTCCCGCTCTCAGGTGAAAACGAGTGGGCCAGGATCCCCAACACCCCATCAAACGGCTCCCCATCTCCATGATCACCAGTGTAGAACCCTATTTTGATATCAGCGAACCCATAATCATCCGTTTCTACGAAACTGACCGGAATAACCGATGCCCATCTCGAGAAAGCTTGTTTAAAGGTTTTCCTTATATCCGATAAGCTCAAGTAATGGATCAAATTGTCGGGGGAGATTCCATACGTTAGAGTCATTGGAATGGAACGCGCCCATCGAGGTTTCCCGGGAAAGAACACGTAGTTTTTCTTTACATGCAACGTGGGAGATGATGATTCTCCGTCGGGGATACCACATCTCGGAGCTAAAATTTGAGAGAGCGTACCGTAATCGAGCTTACCCGTAACCAGAAGGCCAAGCCTTGATTGATAATGCTTGATAGCAGATTCAAACTGAGCATCGAATATATCATCTGATACATTATAATCAGGTGATGTTAAATAACCGAAGTAACGTAAGTATTTCTTGATCTCTGACATGCCACTGACATGTCTGCCTCTCTCGGAACTGAGGAATCTATTGTAGCGATAGTACTTATCGACAGTTGAAACAGTTAGTTCCCTGAATGGGAACTCTGGCACTGGTCTTGCCGCCATGTACGGTGGCAAGTTGTGGAGAAAGAAGATGAAGAGAAGGGAAAGAGGGTGAGTGGATGGTAAACGCATGATAAGGGAATGTTGTATTTGGGGGGTATTGGCGTGGAAGGAAGCGTTGTTATAAAGAAAGAACCAAATTTGTAATTATGAAGTGGTTAGTGAATAATTAGAAATTTTGAAAATATAATAGCTTCATGATTATATCTTTTTCTTTGTTTAATTGTGGGATATAATAATGGATAGATTGATTCGTAATTACAGTTTGTACTTACAATGTTGTACTGAAATAATGACCATTTTGGAAGGATGTTCCTCAATCTTTGGTGGTTGATTCTAACTTTAAAGAGCTTCATAATTACGCAATCTTTTTTTAGTTAATTGCATTGGATATCCCTAAAGTATGAACTTTATTCTAAATTGATCCTATAAACTTTAAAACATTATTCAAACTATCAATGTTATATCAATTAGGTATTTCTATTGTTAAAACTATTAAATAATACATCAAATTTTATGTGATATAATTTGAAATGAAAATCTTAAAAGAAAAGTAGAATGTTACAACTTAACTTTTTAAAGTTAAAACTAAGAAAAAAAGGTATTATCTAAAAAAGAAAGTTTACAATAAAGCAACCGTAAAATGTTTTAAAACATCAAAATTAAAATTTTTACAAAGTTTATTTTTATTTAATTTTTCATTTTAAACTATATCGCATAAGATTTAAATTTTCATATAATGACTAAATTAACCATTTTAGTAATGAAATAATCTTATTAATATAATAGTACAAGATGTGTATGGATATTGAATTAACTTGTCGTCAATTAAACAACGCAAAATGCTTCTATTACTTAAATCATAATTCAACACGCAGTTAAGTGTGTGTCTAAATTGTCAAAGTCAAAGGATTTAATATCTATTAATCTTAGTTTTTACTCAATTGGTTTAAGCTACAATAATATGAACCTTTTTTGAGGGTACAAACAAAAAAACTTCCAATGACTTGGATGGTAATTGTGTAATATATGTTCCTCAAGGTAAATAGACAGAAGAATATGGTTTAAAATAGTTATATATGTTGAAATTGTATGTTAATTAATCATATAGATTGATTTTTAAAAATTTAAGGAATTAAATCATTTTTAAGAGAGTGTGTAAAAGTTCGTCTAACTCTCAAAAAAATAATTTATTTATTTAAATTTTTAAAAAATTAACTTATTTATCAATTAATAATTTTTTTTACATATATAACTAATTTAGCTGAGAAGGTGTGGACCCAAAATAAGGGGAAAAAATTAAATAATAATAAATAGTAGATTTATGGGCAAAGGACGAAGGAAGGGGGGCATGTCATGTCAGTGCCTAACAAACTATAGGTGTAGTATTGTTTTCTCTTGAAGGTGAGGCAAAAGGCTATATACAGATTGCAAGCAACTGGAAGTAGTGTGTGCAAGTGTAAGTGGTCGTTAAGACTTATCATTGTTGCTGCTGTACGACTCCATCATCGGTTCCTCAACTTCACAATCTCATGAAAAATACTTCTCTGCTGCCTTTCGCTGCTTCCGAACGTGTAAATCACTCCATATCCTTTCCAAAAAGTAAAGAACATGACTGACATGGATGGATCTACCATTTTAGGCAACTACTTACTGCATGGTGTTCCTTAAAGTGATATTAGTTATCCCTTCCTTTTCCCACTTTTTCTCTGTATCTATATTAATCTTCCAATTAGTAAATTATATTCTCATGAGAATGTTTTCTTCTTTTTACGTGTTTATACAAAATGAATAAAAATATTTAATTTTTTTTAGTGAAAGGGTTGGAATTTATTAAAGAAATAAAATCACACCTTACAACAAAACAAAAACCAACAAACAAGTACAACAAAAGGAAAAAAAAACAAACCCTAAAGAAAACAAGAAAACAAATAGAAAGGAACACTAAACTACAAGTCGCCTCTAATGAGCTCTCCCCGACCAACTCTGTATATGCAAAGAAAAAGAGAAGCTCCCAACCCCAATTTATTGATGCTAGTATAACTGTATAAAGAGTAAAACAAACGGTCAGCACCACTGACGGAGCCAATACCCCGCCGTCCGCACTCGACTAACTAATGAAAACAATAGACGCGGGCTTAAGTGAATGTCCCACCCGACATAATTTAATGTATAATAAATCAGTTACTAAAATTCTGTGCATTTCTTCAAATTATCTATTTCAAGAATGATTTAGTTTCGTTTTATATCAAAATGGCTTACAGTCAGTAGACAAAGCTTCCAAAACTTCACGTCATCTTTGAGAAATGCAAATGGTTTTGGAATTAATATAACCTTATTTCACATATTCTTCCTTGATTCCCTTTCTTTTGTTGAGACTGTCACCTTTACTTTATAATCATTATCCATTAAGTCCTTGTTAGGATGATTTTTTTGGGTAAAACCTTATTTGGATAGTTACTAATATAAAATGTTAAAAGGCCCAAATATTGAAAGCCTATGCAGCACCAGTCGATTATTACTGGACGATGGCCCATTGAGTATAAAGGAATGTAATCCATGAAAAATCATTTCAAAAGAATGCCCAGCGACTTTCTGGGTTTTCGTCAGTTATGGCACTAGGGAGGTATCTGTATCCCATCTTTCAATTATGATTGTATTTTAAATTGTGGTATATTTATATATTTTCATCAAATATTAGCAAAATTTAAATACATTTCATTCTTTTTCTTCATATAATGTCATAATTATTTCTGTTCCTAGGTTGATCTTCATTCTCTAGCTAAGTACTTTGGTAGCACAATATGAAACTTTTTAACAGACTTAGATTTATGGTGAAATAAAAGAAGTAACCCTGTGTCCAGACATTTGTTGTAAAATAAATAAAAAATATATAAAAAAGTAAAGAAAAGGGAGAGAGAGAGTGCTGAAATAATTGAGGCAGTCCCTTCATTGAGGGTGATATTTGGAGATGATGAGTTATTTTATGAGTTACTCAGAGAAAGGGCCCCTTCCTGACTCAGCACCACTCACCTTTGCTTCAAAATCTATGGTTCTGCTCATCTTGGGGTACACCCATCCCACTTCATAATTATGTTTACAATTTATTTTAATCATGCTTTAGTTATTTGACAAATTTTGCTTCAATCTTATATACTAATCATGATACTAAAATTTAGGATTGAACTATCTAAATTAAACAGATTGTATGGCATCCAATTATGGCATTTCATAAGCTATTGTGATCACCATGCATCTTTCTTTTTCCCCCATTTAGATGACAGGAATAAAGCTTCACTTGTCATCCAAAGCTTACCATTTCTTGCAACATGAATGACTATTATGATGCTATCTTCGATATGACAATGACCCCAAGAACATATTCTCTCCAACATTATAGAATAATACACATTTTTTTCTTTTTTTATATCGTATTTATTAATTAGTTTAGCAGGAACCAATAATTTATATATCTTGCAGTAAAGCTTTTCTCCAGTCCTTTTCTTTTGAGTGAAAGGTCTCATTCACTACCTGCTTTATCGAGTATCAATTCAATTTTCCTTAGTTTGAGGTAGATTTTTTTTACCTCATTGGGATATCAGAAAGCTATTTCATCATTCTCACTAAGTTTAAAAAAAAAAAAAAAACCAGGTCGGTCTTCCATGTGAAATTAATCAATTAAGTCCATAATTTACTGCTCAAAACATTAGCTATGCATAAGAAAGTCCTTCTGACGAGGGAAATAATTATTTGTTTGAAGAAGTATATGCTAAATTATAATTATAAATATTTTTACTAACATTAAAGTTGATGTTTTATTCCAACCCTATTTGATAGATAATTTGTAAATATCACTTTCAATTTTTTGTGAAATTGATAGATTGTTCTGAACGTGGTCTTTTTCGTCTACATTTTATGGAACGCAATAAATAAGCATAGCAATCTAGATTTGTTTATTCGTTGGAATCCAAACACTTGGAAAAGCAATAAGAGAATGTTCCTTTTATAGATTTGAGGACACATATGTATTTGTGTATATAATTTTGATGATCAGAGGGACTATTCGAATGGTCCCCTTGGTTGTCTTCATGTAAGCCTAAAACAACAACAAAAAATAAACATAAAGATATGAAAATTGGTCCCCTCTTTCCTGAGATGGAAGCATCATTTTTATCTCCTTTTTCCTTCTCTTTTATAAACCCTTATTTGCTTGTGTTTCATTAAAAGAAACAATGTTCTCCGACTCTGTTTAAGTACCGGGATTGGGCGAGAGGAGGGGGGGGAAATGAAATTTTAGAAAAATGGATCCTCAATCAAGTTTGTTGATGCCCACGTGTCACGAACCCACCTAAGCAAGTACAAAGTGGGAGTTTCTTCCTTGCTTTTTCACTGAACACACTCCCATGTCTGGTTCCACAATTTTTTTCTTCAAATTAATATACTATTATCGGATAGATAGGGAGCAAATATTATGCAAAAGTAGGACCATCGTGGCCGTACACGTGTTTAGATATAACGTCATTATTTATTTTTTTGGGATCTCATAATAAGATTAGGATACCCCGAGCCCGATGTTTCAGTTCAGAATCTTTTATGATGGAACTTGGTTGGTCAGCGGGCAGCAACGACCCAACCTTCACTGGAAGAAACTTCACACCTCACGCCACAGCTTTTGTTCTGGTTTTAAAGATTTCACAACAAATAAAAAGCCAAAAATTTTAGTCCATGTTCATTATCAGTTTGAAAATTTAAATTTATTTAAATAATAATAATTTTTTTATATTCTTATATTTTATCATTATTTTAAAAAGTACTTTTAAATTTTAATTAAAAATGACATATATTTAATGCCATGGTCGAACTCCAGTCGTGTCAACCTCTAATTAACTTAGCTAGGGAAAAGTATTAAAAGCCCTACTTAACCTTTGATAAAAAATTCATTTAATTCCAAAAGTTTATCTATTAAATCAATTTTAAATTAAAAGGAATGTTTTACCTTTTATTAATTACTTATTAATTTATCTATTCCTTATTTTTAATCTTTATTTTCAATTAAATTACAATTAAAAATAAATAACTTAGTTAGTTATAAAAATATATAAATTATTACTGAATTAAAATTACATTATATTCTAATATAATTATATATTAAAATAATATATTTTTAATGATTAATATGTACATACAAGCCCTGAATATGATGAGATCTAAACCTGAGTTAATATGGACCGGAACGCACATATGATTTATATAGAATAAGACTTGAACCTAATATCTTAAAATTCTTTGCATTGTTTGATTACTAGTGTAATAACATGAGAAAAAAAACTTATTTATTACATATGTATTATTAGGGCGGAGCCAGGAGTTGGCGCTTGGTTCCTCTTAAAATGAAAAATTTCCCTTTTAACTCATTTATATTTTATAAACTTTTTAATTAATAATGGTAAAAATGCACTTTGGTCCTCCAAAAATGATAAAAAAATTGATTTAATCCTTTAAAAAATATAAAGATATAGGCTTAAAATGACAAAATTGTATTTTTACTATCCTAAAATTATACAACTTAATTCAGATCCCCCACAAAATTTTTAGCATCACCCCTAATTATTACAATAATTAAATACAAAATAAAGAATATATAAATTTAAACTTGAAAATAAAAATATGTATAAAAACTATTGTAAAAAATAAGATCTCTTCAATATAAGTGAAAAATTTCTTTCTTTTGGCTAAAATAAATCATGAGAGTAGTTAAATATTATCAATTGAGTTCGTTTATTACTAACCCATATACTAAAATATGTATAAAAAACAATAATCTTACCAAATATAACATTAAAAAATTAATGTTGTCCTTAACCTAAATAGTTATCGACTTTGAGTTTATTTAAAAAAAAGTGATAATCATACTTTTTTTTTTGTTTTTTAACAACTTATTATATAAATAAATGTTAACTATTTAAAATTTAAATTAGTTGTATAATTAACTATTCTTTTACATTTATATTTCAATCAAAATCTTTTAAAAAACAGTAACTAATTAATTTTATCTAAAATAATTTAATGAATTCAACTTATTGTTAATGTATAATTGTATTAAATTTATTTAATTTTAAATTAAAGTTAAATATATTAATTTTATAACAAATTAAAATTTTATCATCTTATAATTAAAACTAAAAATTAATAAATAAAAAATGCATAAATCAATAATAAGAATATAATTTAAAATTAATAGACATAAACTTGAAGGGAAATTGTTTTTTACCCTTAACTTAATAATGGCCATTTGGGTTAATAATGCCACGTGATATTGACAAGTGCCCATCATTGTCAGGCAGCTGGTGTTGTAGGAGTTTACGAGTAATATATATATTTTTTGTGGTATAAATTTTGACTAAAAAAGTTTCTATTCCTGAAATAATAGAAGGCGCGTGGTTCTGAAGCGTTTCTACTGCTCTTATTTTGCTGCAATCTGCCAACCAGAAGATGAAATAATTGATCAGTGCAAGCAGGACTTTTCTTTTTAATGTTTTATTTATTTCTTTTTGGCAAAACGCAGTCTGGTTCTGAGGATTTGTCTCAACTTTTTCCTTTAGGATATCAACATCTCCTTTTCTTATTGCTTCATTTACCACAATTGCCATTTCTCGTGATTAGGGTTACTAATTCTCAATTAATAATCAAATTAATTCATTGTTTTTATGAACGAGACCTAAAAATTTGGGACAAAAAAGAAACAATAAACACTTGTAATAAAAGACAAACTTCGTTAATAAGAAAAATGCTTTAGCTTCAACAAAGAAAACAACATTATAGTACGTTGACAACCAATTTGTTACAACTCAAAACTGTCATATTTAAGGCGATTGTAAGCACCTATTATAATAAGGGAAGTAGTCTAGAAAGTAAAAAAACAATAGACAGAAATAGCAAAAGAATAGAGTATCCACTAAATTAGAGAAGATGACGACAATTCCATCCTAAAAACACTTGCATGAGCAAGATTAGAACTTGTACAATACAATATACGAGAAAAAGGAAAGAATTGTTAAACACGAGAAACAATAAAGGAACATATAAATTTTAAAAACAACATGTGTGGAAACTAACTTGTGAAATAATTTATTATTCTTAAGTGCTCTAAAAATAAAAATAAATTAAGAAAACGACAATAAATCACCATTCGAATATCAACGATCAACCCATCTTCCAAGAGAAATTGCTGGTGATTAATGAAGATTTAGCAACAACAAGCGTTTTAACTTTTTTCCATCACAACCAATAAAATCAACAAATATAAAAATAATTTGATAGATATGTATAATTACAATAAAATAAAATATTTATGCAGACATTTAAATTAAAATTAAAATTAAAATTTAATACGTATAATTAATATATTATATTAAAGTTTATATATATTTTTGATATTTATGTAAAATGTGAATATAGATGTTTTCGTTGGAGATTAAGTTCAAAATTCAATTACTAGAAAAGCACTTCTCTATTTTCAACTAGAAATGTATAAATAAATAAATAAAAAATTGAAAAGCTTAAACTCAATTAAAATTTGACATTTCAACTCGCATTTATAGGAAAACGGTAGGAGGAAATCCATGCACAGTACACGCTGTGCAACGACATCTCTGTAAGATAAAACAAATGCAGTATGCTTTTTCGATTTTAAAAGAAAATAATAAATAATAAATAATTATTATTTACAAATAAATGATTGATAATATATATAAATGTTCGAATATTCCTTTTAATTAATTATACAAATAATTACTCAATAGATAGTAATGTAAAATTTCGTAATGATATTATCGTTTGAATTTTAGATATTACTTTTTGTTGATAATTTTAGATTCTTAATATCCCCTAATCCTTATAGAGTACTAGTTTATATCAAATTTATCCTTATTTTATTATTATTTAAGTCTCAATAATACAATGTAGTTATTTTTAAGTTAATATTTATATTTAAGTATTTGTAACTTATTTTTTAGTTGTTAATTGATTGACTTGTTGTCATTTAAAAAAAATCATTTACCAAATTAGAATTTAATAATTAATTCATTTTGAATTTCGTCATACTTATAGACCATTTCTTAAATATTTTTCTCTAATCATAAAATAGAATTTAAAATTTTTTATTCCTCTTTTGACCAACATAAATTATAGTAGAAAAAATTAGAATATTTTTATTTAAAATATAAACTCATTTTTTTACCACCTAATCTCGTACGATGTAGATGACCTTAATTATTATTAGCAGTGGTAGTACTTGAGAAAAATTAACATTTATCTATCGCGTTACATTTTATGGATTACATTACCTTGATTTTAATAAATTATAATATTTTATTATTAATTATTTTTTTTGAGAAATTGAAAATTATGTATATTATTGTCTTAATTCCTTTTTTTTTTCTATCTTTATGTAGTTGAGTATGGTTTAATAACTTCTTTTAATGTGTTTTAGTAATATTATATTCCGTTAGTTTATTGAATCAAATAAAATAATTTAACATACATGAGTATATATTAAATAACATTATATTTTTTAATTTTTTTGTGTTCGTTTTATGATACATATTTAAGATTTATTATTATCTGTATCAATAATATAATTTTTAAATATTGAATTTATATCTTTTATTAAAATATAGTATATTTTACTACTGTGCCAAATAACTATTAATTATATTATAAATTTAAATTTTAAGTATTGTAATAAGATACGTTACATTTTTAATAAAAAAATTGATGAAGGAAAGAACTATAAATGTTTAAAAAAATAATTTTAATGTATAATAAAAGGGATATAAAATATATAATCATCATATAAAATAAAAATCAGATTCCCTAAGTATTTTTTTTTTTAGAAAAATGAAATTAAAAAATCTGATACATTTTGGAGTCTTATGTCATCAGCCATTTGTCTCTCTCGACCTTTTCAGCAACTTCCGCTTCTGTAAATCTTGCAGCTTTCTCTTTCTCAACCTCCATCACTCATCTCCTCCCCCCATTAGACTTTACACACCCAAATAATAACCAAGAACCTAACCCTTCATTTACTTTCTCTTAGTTATTATTTCTCTATCCTTTTAAAGCTTCTCCCTCTTTATTTCTTTTTCTTTTTTTTTTTGTTTTTTTAGAAAAGAAAATTCTTCTTTTGTGTGAAACAATCAGACTATGCTCCAGTCCTCTCTGCGTACGCAAAACCGGCAAAGGTAATCAAACAGCCCCCCCCCCCTCCAAAAAAAAAAAAGAAAAGAAACCATAAAGCTATCTACCCCTACCTCTTAAATATATAGTACATATATATATAGGACACTGCTAGCTTCAAGTGCAAGTGTAAAGGCAGAGATTATGGAAAATGGCGGGAGCATGTTCTTGGGGAACAAAGGGCAAACTGGTAATAACAGCATTAATCTCGCTTGGGACTTACGGGAGCTTAATCCTACAAGTACGAGATTCGAATGGGGAGGCAACGATAATATCAACGCCTTCGATTTGTACGCCTCAACTACCTCTACTACTAGCAGCAGCAGGGCGGAGATGATCTCATCACCTTCCTCCACACTCCCGGTGGCCAACACTGCCGCCCCTGCACTCATGTTCCTTCCTCACCACGTCAATGCTACTCTTGCCCATCACTTGAACCAGGAACACTCTCTTTATGCCGGCGATGGGTCTCATATGCACCCCGACCCCCATCTTGTTTGCTTGAAGCTTGGGAAGAGGCACTACTTCGAGGATTCTACATCCTTGACCGAGCGACACCTCGTCGGTGGGTTCTCAATTGGAAAGAAAGGTAATCCCTACTACAATAACAATATTGGTTGCGGCAGCGGCAGCGTAAGTGGTGGAGTTGAGCCTTCGTCACCTATAGCCGTCATGGGGAGTCCAGCGTCGACGGTACCACGGTGTCAAGTTGAAGGTTGTGACGTTGCTCTGGTGAATGCTAAAGAGTATCACCGGAGGCATAAAGTTTGTGAGATGCACTCTAAGGCACCCAAGGTGGTGGTGCTAGGGATAGAGCAACGTTTTTGTCAACAGTGTAGCAGGTGACCCTTTTCTTCTTCCTTTGCTTTGTCTTTTTTCATCTTAGGGCTAAAAAGAATCTGCCTGGCAGTTCTTGGAGCTTTTAAGTCGTATTTCCCATTTTATCTAACCTACATTTTCTTTTCATTGCTTTTTTAAACTAGTTCAGTTGTGGAAGATATGATTTATAATTATATCTTGAAGAATTAATTTAGATAAATTTAACGCATTAAAAGAGTAATTTACTTGCTATTTTTGTATGGAATTGTAAATTATGGGTGATGATAGGATAGGGAAATGAAAGTAGTAAGAAATGTATGGTAAATTATAAAGAGGTGATGGATAAATGGGGAAATGGGTATAGGTTTCATGTGGTGTCAGAATTTGACGACTCGAAGAGGAGTTGCAGAAGGAGATTGGCAGGCCACAATGAGCGTAGGAGAAAAGGCTCTCATGATTCTGCTTCCAGGAACTCTGCTCAAGGTACTGTTTTTTTTTTTTGCTCTTTTTAGTCTATTCTTTAATTTCTATGATAGTGCTGTTTATGGATAGTTTTGTTTTTTAAAGTCCATTGGGGATTTTTTTTTTTGTTAAAATTTTTTTCTTAAAAAAAAAAGAGAGAAATTCAGACTTCGGGTTGCTTCGTTGGGTTTGATTTCCTTTTTAATCTGCGCAAGATTTCTATCAGCTGAGCTGGTCACACAGTTGAATCCCTGTAGTTTGAATAAGGCTGGTCTGATGCTGAAATTGCATTTCACAATTGACTGAAGCCATGAACTGGTTTACATTGTTTAGATATTCCCTTTGATCTCTTTACGTTGATGGTTTAATCAAAGCAAGCACATTCTTGTTCGCTTTACACTAATCGAGTACTTGTCATCACGGTAGTGTAGAAGTTTAATTATGAATTGGGAAATCTTGGAAGTGTAACGGTATGTCCTCAAACAGATGCTAAATTGATGACTGGGAGATTTCCATACCACCTATCGTTGCCGAAAGGACGTGCTCTCTCTCTTCTGTCATCTAGGGCTGATTCATGGATCTCCCCATCCGATCTCTCATCGAGATCTAGTGCTGCCTTGCAAGAGCTGATCGCTGAAAATCGTGCTGCTGTCCTGGCTCGGCAGGTGGTACTTGATCGAGGCTGGCAATTGAACCACCGTGGGATGGAAGACCTTGGCGTGTTCAGTTCTACAATGGCCGAGCAGCATTCCTTATTACCAGCGCCCCCTCAAGGTTGGGAAAAGTTTCAGGAAACTGGTGCTGAGTTAACATTAAATCTGATGCAAGCATCAAGCTCGGCATCGGGAATGTTTGTGAGGGGGAAATCTGAGGATGAGGAACAAGAGTGTTCGGAGTTGTGGAATTCCTTGCAGGGAACACACGTTGTTTGAATGGAAATTCCCATTATTTATTAAAGTTAGGCTTGTTGTAATAGTCAAAAACTTGGTTGGTTTTTCTTATCAGAGAATTGAAGTCTGATCGAGGACAATGCGCATCGCTTTGTAACATTTCACTTTTCTCTCACATTTATTGTTATTCAATCATGTAGGGATATGAATTTGTTCTGGAACAGTTAATTTCATAAATGCATTTGGAGGGATTTGCCCGTCTGCATTGACTCATTTGAAACGGTTGGTCGGTGTTGGGTTTTGAGCTTTGAATCGCCTGTCACACGAAGGACACAAAATAGGCCACGTCTTCCTACCAAAAGTTCATGACAATGAGAAGCTAATATATAAAATATATATTATTGTACTGAGAATAATAAGCCCGACAAGAGCAGCTCGGTATCATACAATGCCATATTCTTAGCCCCTCATCTCATCAGCTAACAACAATAATACAATTACATAAAATAAAATAAAAATTAACCCTGGTCCCAGATAAACATTTTAAAATAAACAGGAATGATGAACCATTTGTTAAGGTGAATCTATTAATGCTTTGAAAGAGTCCTTACAATATGGCCAAGCACCAGGTGCTTATCCTCGAGTTAGATTCAAAGATGATGTTCATATTTGATAAAACCAATGTTCACAGTGCCAGCAGTGATTGGTAAATTTCCTCCACGCTCCTTTTTCTACAGACATTTCTGCTCAAAGACAATTCAAACCAACTTCATTGCCAGCCCCTCTGAAAAGTGCAATGTTCACTTCGATAAAAGTACTTTCCTATTTGTGTGATTGCTTCCTCACATCAGGCATATATCTAACAAATCTGCAGAAAGGAACAAGCTCAATCAATAGCCTGATTATTATTTGCTACACCCTTTTCAACTTGCACAACAACAGTGGTAGTTGTAAATAGCATAAATAATCTAAAGAAAAGACTAGTATGCAAGACGATGCTTGAGATAAACAACTATTACTGGCCTGGCCTTTGTTTTTGCTAGTGGCGGCTGGCGAGTGGAAGGACTGGAAGGGGTCAAAGAACCATGTGAAAACATGTCTATTGCATTACAATGTGAAAAAAGCAACCTCACACCACTCAACAAAAGGATAAAAAAGCACATGTAGACTTCAGCTTTTGTGATGAATGCACTAGTGAAGTAGCATATTTGAGGACAACAAATCACTACAATGTGAAATAAACCATGACTCTGAGAAATGCATCATGAAGTCTGCTTCGTAAGTCACTCAATGTAACGTCTCTAACCCAAATCCGTCACCGGAATAGAGTTACGGAGCATTACCGGAGTTACCGATTCTTTCATCAGATATTTCATTAATTCGATATCTTTTCTTTTCCATGTTCAAGTCTCGTATTCAAGTCATCCGGATCTTTATAAAGAAATTTAATCCTCGTTTTCATTTATTTCATGTTATAATACATTCAACTAATGCTCTAAACAAAATTATCATTTTACCCCTAAACTTTTAATTAATGACGATTTCATCCTTAGGTTAAAATAAAATAAAATTATTGCAATTTAATCCTTATTTCCAACCGTTATTCTCACACAAATTGATAACAACCTATAAATTCTATAAAATGTCAGAATTTTTCATAATTTCAACACTTTTCAATTTAATCCTTAAAACATGTTTTTCCCTGATCTTGAGCTAAATTAATAATTTCATTTAATTTTGTAATTTAAATAATAAAATAATCCATTTCATGCAAATTGGTCATTTCTAACATTTTTTTTACAAAATTGCCCATAAATTTTACTTTTATTCAATTTAGTCCATGAGCCTAAAACATACAAATTAACCATGCTAGCTGAATATTCATACATATTTTCCTCCTCCTCTCCATTCCACATCCTTAATTTATATAACATGCAACAAGTAACATTATCAATAATTCACTATTTACTTATGTATATTCAGAACTGTCCATTTGCGTTATAGTCACTAAATTATTTATATCTTAAGCTACAGAACTCGCTAATTTTCCCTGAAACTAGACTTATTTATCTTATTACCATAAAATTTTCAGAATTTTTGGTTTAGCCAATAAGTACAGTTTATTCTTTAAAGTTGCGCCTATTTTGCTGTCTGACAGTTCCGACCATTCTTAACTAAGAATTAATTATCTCATCGTATGAGATTCGGATGATATTCCCGCTTATTTATATTGAAAATAGACTCTTTAAGGATTTTAAACATATAAATTTAATCCCTTAATTATTTTTCTCTAATTTTTGATGATTTTCCAAAGTCAGAACAGGGGAACCCGAAATCATTCTAACATTATCTCACAAAACTTATTATATCTCATGATTTACAATTCCATTGCTTACACCGTTTCTTCTATAAGAAACTAAACTCAATAAGTTTTAATTTCATATTTTATTCATCCTCTAATTAGATTTCTACAATTTTTGGAGATTTTTCAAAGTTAGACTATTGCTGCTCTCCAAAACTCTTTTAGTGTAAAATGTTGATTTTCATTTTGCCCCAAATTTCACAGTTCATACAATTCAGTCCTTACTTAATTAACCGCTCAATTAAACTAATTTTCTCAATTAATACTTTTCCTAGACATTATAAGTTATTTCATAACTATTGAAATTCAGAATTTCCACATAAAACTCTAACTTCAAACTCTTTTACAATTTAGGTCCCAAACATTCACTTTCTATTAAATTCTTTCAATAAAATCAGCATATAAACAATTTAAAACTCTAATTCTATGTCAAATCATCATATACTTCCAGCACATATTCATAGAAACTTTTAATTTCTTTCATAGAATCAAGAACTAATGAATTCAACAAATGGACCTAGTTGTAAAAGTCACAAAAACACAAAAATTTCAAGAAATAATCAAGAATTGAACATACTTGCAGTAAAAATATGAAAAACCAGCTTAAGGAAACTCTTCCATGGTGTTTTTGCTGATGAGAATGCAGAAAAATAAAGAGAAAATCTAGATAATTCCACTTTAGTCCTAATTTTATTAAGTAAATTTTGCAATTTTCTAATTTTACCCTTAATTCTCCTTATTTTCTTGGTGATTTCATGCTCTTACCGTCCAGCCCAAATAGACTTTGGGTATATTTGCCTTTTAAACCCTCTTTCTTTTATCATTTAAGCTATTTAATCATTTCCCACAATTTTGCATTTGATACAATTTAATTCTTTTTGTTCAATTAGCTATCAGTACTTTAAAATTTCTTGACGAAACTTTAATACTAACTTATTAACACTCCATAAATATTTATAAAAATATTTATGGTTCGATTTAAAATTCCTGAGGTCTCAATACTTAGTTTTCAATTTTAATTATTTTAATATATATATTTTTAGTACATTTCACTATTTCAAAATTTTTCTTAACTTCACATTTAACTTATACTCACTAAATTAATAATATTTACTACTCATTTGTCGGATTTAGTGATCTCGAATCACTGTTCCGACACCACTGAAAATTAGGCTATTACAACTCAAAAAGGAATAATAAGTAGAATATGATTTTCATTTCCGCAGATTGAAAGCAAAAGACGACTGAAATTTTGTGTGCCAATTTGCTAGCTTTTTCACCATACAAATCCATCCATCATGATTTCCATGGCAACCAGCTGTCTAAGTATTTTCCATAAAATGAATGAAGACATAATCGGAAAAACCTATGACTAAAGCTGTTGCACAGAATAGGAGAAATATGGTTTGTTACTACAAAGGATAGAGATAGACCCATATCTACTCAATTCTACTTACCATGGTTTATCTTTTAACGCTACTAAGGATCTAAGCACACCAGGACTGATCTTGTCAGCGAGGACACCTTTTTCTGATATAAAAAAGGATTTCTCCTTAACATAGCTTTGAAGTTTCTGAGCTTCATGGTCCAGCCGTGCTTGATCTGAATAACAGCAAGGACAAGAATTAATAATACATGCACATTGCACATGAATCATGAAGAGAACTATGGAAAAAATCTAGTGACTGTTAACTAGAACTCTGAAATCATGTTCTAAGCCCTCGATTCTTACAATAATGTTACTGCAAACAATAACAACAACTAGAATTGATTGAGGTGATCTCAAGCAATAAAACCCAATCTATTCAACTACTCAACAAAGCTCTATTCAGAATTTCTTAGTAAACAGTAACACTAGCATAATCTTCTAAACAAAGTAAACACCCAAGTCTTCGAAATAAATTAACTTGAACAACAAACCTGTCTCCAAAATAGTGTGAGCAGCATGAAATGGTATCTTGGCAAAAACATCAGTTCCTGGGAACATCATCCATGTCTGCTCATTTGAGTCATGGTTGCCACAAGTAGCACAAACCTCTTTTACCAAAGGTCTTGATGCAGGGTTCCCGATATTCTTCATCATCGACTCAAAGGGAGATGGGACACTAGTTTTTGTTGTCCGAGCCCTCTTCCTCAGTGCAGTAAGTGCTTCTCTGTTCCCATTTCTCACTTTATCATTTTCAACCAGCTGCATTTCAAATTAATATAGCTTTTAACACATCCAGTTACTTGAAAAATTAAAATTCGTATCATACAAATGGTAATTTCTTTTAACTTTTTATGAAGGAATCAAATAAGTTTTAAACAGTTACCTAGATATATAATTTTATTGGCCTGGTGAACTTATCTGTTCTAGGAACTTAAGAGTCTGACTATAAACTAAGGCTTACCTGGTGCCTGGCTAATACTAAATGTTCAGCTTCAGTTTCAAGCTCAATCAAGCTTTGCTGGAGTTGCTTCATATTCTCATCCATTTCTTAATCCCCTAAAAATAACCCTGAAATTGAACAACATTCAAGTAAAACTGAAAAGAATCTTGCTCAAATTGGTTCAACGAAAAGTAAAGATTTTTTTTTCCTTTCTCAATGAAGGAAAATAGAAAGAGGCAATGAGAAGAAACAACAACTTTAGATATTTAAGGCAAAACAAAGCATTAAGATTAAGATGCAAAACCCGAGGAACCAGCTTAGATTGAATACTCTCTGGTTTGGTAATTACATCAGGTTTTTTCGTAAAAAGAGTGATAAAACATAAATACGTGAACAGTAATATATTAAAGCAAGAAAAATAAAAAACAACTTACTCTAATCCAATAACCGAAAATTCAAAATTACTTACTTTAATCTAATAAAAATCAAAATAGCATGCCAATTTGACAAGTTTTGACGCAAAATCTAAGTTTTCTCAAATTAGTGAGATTGGTAGCATATTTAGAACTACAAAAACCAAAACAAATAAAAGTTCAGATTTCATGCAGTCTATGATAGAAGGGAAAGAGGTGGAAGGAAAATTTAATTTCTTTCCACAACTTTCTTCGTTTATTAAGAGGAAATGAAAACGAGTGGATTCACACTTTTCCTTTCCCCCCAAATCATGGATCCCACAGAGAAGGAACCGGCCCTTCTCAGAAAAACACCCTCCCACAATTTTTCTAGATTGCTTTTAATCAACCCATGGCCTTTAGACGAGAGAAAACAAAATAAACATGCCGGCATGGAATAAGATAATGATGAATAAGTAGCTTTATACCATAAGCAATACAATTAGATTGTCCCTGAACTGTAATTCCCTGACAGAGATTTCCCAATTTAAACTGATAACAATCACAATCAAAGAATAAATTTGAAAAATAAAAATGAACAAAAGATTAAAAAGAGTAAAACCAGAGGTTATGAAAGTTGAAAATTTGTTTAACCCAAAAATTACCTCAACAAGGGCAGCTTCTTTTCGCTGCTTACAAAAGCAAACTCCACAGGGGTCTTAGCTTTATCGCAAAACCTTCTGCAATTTTTCCAGGTAATATATGAGTTGTTTTATAAGAAATAGAGTCTCAGAAGATTATGAAAGGACTTTAGTTTGTTATATAATCCATTCAGAGGAAAAGAGAAAAATATGAGGAGAAAAAAGAGGGAAAAAAGCGTTTACCATCAAGATTTGCGGGAAAAAAAAAGGCCAACTTCTTAACCTAAGTTCTGAGAGGTACGACAGCTTGAATTCAATCCAAGTAATTCATCATCGAAAAAAAGATGAAGCTAAAAACCAAAAAAAAAAAAAAAAAGGAAAAAGAAAACCCCCTAAAACCCAGTTATATGGGCCTTAAAGCTCTTAGACCGTTATAGGAAGTCCAGTCTTAAACAAAGGTTGGAAAAGATCTATCCTTAGTTAGGCTGGCAGAGTGGCACTAAAGCCGCCAAACAAGCCCCTTGGGACACCATTTTCATTTTTTTTTTCTGATAGGCTAATAATACAACTACACGGCATTTCTTTTGGCTTCCTCTTCTCCGCAGTTGCTCAACTTTGAGCCAAGGCTTAGAGTGCAAATCCGAAATGCAGAGCTTAAAGCTTTTGGTAACAAGTCGTCGTTGTGACAGTCTAATCCGGTTGAAGAGAAACCTATCCTCGCTTCCAATCAATTCTTCTGCTGATGATCTTCAAAATCAAGTCTGATCACTTTGTCTCTTGAAACCTTGGGTTAGATCAATTTAGGCATCAATGGGGTATATACTTACGTGTTTATATGTAAAACTTTAGGTGCTGGTTGAAGGTAAAGCGAGTTCTCGAGTAGCGATTCTCAACAGACCTTCGTCTCTCAATGCTCTCAATACAAATATAGTAAAGTTCCTCTTTACATTTGAATCCCTGTTACGTTATCAAGGGGTTTGCTTTATATCTTCTTTGGATTAGATTAACAATTTGCGGGAAATTACTTCCCATTGCAGGGCGCTAGGTTGCATGAATTGTACGCATCTTGGGAAGATGATCCCAATATTGGATTTGTGGTCATGAAGGTAATTTCAATTTTTTTAAATACTAATTGTTATTATAATAGTTCAGTAAAATGTTTAGAGACAACTGACAATTTGGATTTTCCTTTTTGGATAATTAAAGGGCAGTGGAAGGGCATTTTGTGCAGGTGGAGATATTGTTGCTCTTTATCATTTGATAAATGAAGGTAAAACCTAGATGAATAAAATGTATGCTGAATAGATTGTAGTGTACTGAAAAGTCTTTCTTGTTAGACATTATTTTTTGTATGGTTGATTTTTCATGGTTATTTACCGTTTAAATTCTCTTAGTGCAGGGAAGATAGAAAAGTGTAAGGGCTTTTTTAGGACGTTGTATAGCTTTATATACCATCTTGGTACATATTTGAAGCCTCATGTGAGTGTTTACCTTCTGTTCCTTGAATGCTAATAATCATTAGTTGGTGATTTATTCTTTTCGAAGCTTTATTGAAACGATAATTTGTTACGGAGTACTGACAAATTGATGATAGAGATATGCATATATAAAGTAATGATTCGATTCTAGGTGTCTATTTTAAATGGCATTACTATGGGTGGTGGAGCTGGAATTTCGATACCTGGGACATTTCGGCTTGCGACTGATAGAACCGTATGTTGCAGTGATTTGTTTTGGTTATTCTTTCTTTCCTCTATTCATTCGACGGTCTTTAGTTTACTGCAGGCTATATATTTGTTACCTTGTAATCATCTTGTTTAAAGGACTCTTATTGTTCACTTTCTCCATTCATAATATTAAAATTGCCGTTTGGAAATTCAAATAACTTAGACACATGGTTTTCCAGGTTTTTGCTACCCCTGAAACTCAAATTGGCTTCCATCCTGATGCCGGAGCATCCTTTCATCTCTCTCGTCTACCTGGTCACTTAGGTAGGCCTTTACAATATGTTTTCTTTATGCCTGTTCTACTTGCTTTTCTTTACTGGCTTCTTGGACCTGTAATGTATATGTTCAGTCATGGATTTACTGTATTTCACTATAAAACTAGAACAATCATCCTTCCACTTAAACAAATATGTTGCCAGGAGAGTACTTGGGTCTGACAGGAGCAAAACTCATTGGGGCTGAAATGGTTTCTTGCGGGCTTGCGACACACTACTCAAACACTGATGTTAGTACTGATAGGCTTTTGACTTGGGTGCTTCTTTTTCCTTACAATTTATTCATCTTCCCTGGTTATATAAGATTGGTGCACTTGTTACAATAACAGAAGCTTCCACTGATTGAAGAAGAGCTTGGAAATTTGGTTACCGATGATCCTTCTGTCATTGAGTCTTGTTTGGAGAAATATAGTGATGTAGTCTATCCTGAAAAGACTAGTGCGCTGCACAGGTTAGTTTTCTCATATGGGAGACCATATTTCTGTTACTGGCTCTAACTGCTAGCAATCCAGTGCTTTCTTCTTTTTTCTTTCTTTCTTTATTATAATAAATGATTCATTATTTTGAATTTCGTCCCATTATGCATGTTACATATATAGGATTGAAGTGCTCAATAAATGTTTTGGCCATGACACAGTTGAGGAAATTATCGATGCTGTGGTAAGCACTTTCTTTCCTTCTGTTTATCTTTTTCAGATCATATAAGTTAGAAAGCTGAAGTTGTTTCATGAAAGCATTTAGAAAAAGCAAAGGCAAGAAGGCATTGGTTTAAAGCAACAATATAAAGGAATAATATATCTTTACATAGCTACACCACCTGTTGAGTGCACTAAAATGTGTGCTAAAATGGGCCCATTACTAATATAAAATGCGTGTTAAAATCAATCTGTTTTGCGAGTAAGAAGATTTCAGCCACAACAAAATTTGCAGGATATAATCATTTCCCACATCTAGTTCCTTTCCAATATATTGGAAAATTGATGTAACATAATATATTTATCAAAACTAAAGCTGCAGTGAACTTTCTTTTATAATTTACTGGTAGTTTTTTTTCAGGAAAGTGAGGCATCTGCAACAAATGATGCATGGTGCAATTCCACATTAAAGAAACTTAAAGAAGCTTCACCATTGAGCTTGAAGGTGTCTTTGAGATCGGTGAGCTTCTTTAACTGCCATCCCCCTTCCTCCCCTTTGAATGGAAATCAGGCATTGTTCATGGTGCTCTTATAGTGATTCAGGTACGAGAAGGCAGATTTCAAACCCTTGACCAGTGCTTGGTTCGTGAGTATCGGATGTCCCTTCAAGGGATATCTAAGCGAATCTCCAATGACTTCTGCGAGGTACAGAACCATTTAGATTTTGCACTTTCCAGTAAATGAATAAAATTTCATGGACTTAAATCAGTTATTTTCTTTCATTTCAGGGTGTCAGAGCACGAGTGGTGCACAAAGACTTTGCTCCAAAGGTATCACCCTTTTTACATTTCGAACGCCTAATGATTTTCTGGATTCTGTTGCCAAACTTGTATTTATTTTTATTTTAAATCTTCGGAGATGTAGTGGGAACCTCCAAGCTTAGAAAAAGTGTCGGACGATATGGTGGATCAGTACTTTGCACCTCTCAGTGAATCTGAGCCAAATCTGGAGCTCCCCACAAAACAGAGAGAAGCATTTAACTAGTTGCTATGGTTAGCCATAAGTTGGAAAAATACATGGAATCTTATTCTGCTAAGAAAAGATACATTCATCTATGATGGTCGAGAAACGGCAGTTTGCACATTATTTTGTGCTTTCAAAATTTTTGCGACTTAAAAGATGATCAAACATATGGCTGCAATAAATAGAGCAAGAATTAATAAAAACAGATTATACAACTTGTGCCCAGTTCTTCAATCTTCAAGCAATCTTGGTCGTTATTTATTCAGCTTTATCGGCCTTGTGAGTGCTCACTAATTGCATTTGCACGTCCTGAGAAACCGGTGAATGCTCCTTGTATTCCATTGTGAATTCACCTTTTCCCTGTATACAGAATGTTACATCTTACATATGATAAAACAAATCCACACCTCAGAAGGATCAAGCCAATTTCGATGAAATGATTCTGTACCTCACACACTCACCTGTGTCATTGATCGAAGCATTGTTGAGTACCCAAACATATTCTTCAACGGGACCTAGAAAGACAAGAAAAATGATATTCAGTTCTTTGGAGAAAGGGGGCTTAATTTTTATGTGCTACTTGTGATGGCAAATCAGGACTCTACATGCAGGACACAGACATCGGAATATGCACAAGTATAACATCACATTCCCACGATACAAAATGATTAATGATTTTCTTTGAGCACTATGGCACGAATGCTAAAATATCTGAAAACCAGAATATCAACATAGGTATTTCAATAAAGATGAACCTGAGTTAACAAGGGAATTCATGAAAGATATGAACCTGAGTTAACAAGGGAATTCATGAAAGACCGTGGACAAACTCCAAGTGCAAATTCCAGAGTTCGTAAGAAATTTGCTTGGATATGCAGCTAAGCTGAACCTTTCAAGAGAAAACAAGTTTCACTTACATTGGCAGTAATTATAGAATCATCTCCATCTAGGTCATTTCCAACAATAACACCTTTCCTCCTACAAATAGTTGAGGATGTAGAAAATCAGATTGAATATCAAAGAATCGCCAAGTCCAAAAACATCAAGTATAAAACAAAGGATAGACTCACTTATTGATATCACCAGCTACTGTACCCTGAAATTCTGTTGGTACTTTCAACTCAACCAACATTATAGGTTCCAGTATCACAGGCCTTGCAGCACTATAACACTGTTTCACAAGTCAAAATAAGAAAATCCACAAAAGGCTGCCAAAAAGAATAAAAGGGAAAGCAAAAGATATGAACTAATCATTTCATAGAATATCATCCCAAGAACATTAGACAGGTACCTGTCTGAATGCATATATAGCAGCTAACTTAAACGCAAGCTCACTAGAATCTACTGCATGAGATGCACCATCAGTCAAAACAATCCTTATATTTTCAACTGGATGTCCAATTAATGAACCCCTGTACAAAAGAATATGGAAGCAGTACATCAATTTATACTCACAACAATACTAAGTGCACAAGTAACCATTTTGTATTGATGAGTGAGTTTCGAGAATAAGGGAGTAAAATAAATATACTCACGAATTTGCAGCTTCTTTGAAACCCTTCTCAATTGCAGGAATAAAGTTTGATGGTACAGCTTGTCCAACAATCATGTTCTCAAATTCAAACTTTATTGGAGACCCAGGTGGAAGTGGTTCAACATACCTATCAATACAAGAAACCAACATATCCATATCAGTGGACAAGTAATAATCTTCCAAAACCAAATCTGATAATGTAAAACAACTAGTCCAGAACAGAATCAGAGAAGAAGAGTGGTTTCAGACAAGTGATTCAGGTGTCAAGGAACTGCATCTAATTTAAATACAAGATAGATATTATTATGATGTTAATAGAAATACAAGCCAAAGACAGATCATTGCTACTTACCCACATACTCGACCATATTGACCCTGTCCTCCAGATTGTTTCTTGTGTAAATAATCAAATTCAGCATGCTGAGTTATAGTCTCCCTGAAATTCACACGAGGCTTTCCAACAATTGCATCAACCTGTTTTCAGGAAGTATAAATGATTTAAAACATGAATTTCATCATAATAATCTTAGAAACTCTTATGTTATATGCTAAACAAATGGGTCAAGACCTTGTATTCTCTCCGGATCCTTTCCACATATATGTCGAGATGAAGCTCCCCCATTCCAGAGATGATTGTCTATGTAAATAAATAATAACAATAACACTGTCAGTCAGTTAATGCAAAATAGAGTTGTGAATAGTATTAGTCATCGAAAATAAATTTTCCAACCTGCCCGCTTTCAGCATCCAACCCTACACGAAATGTAGGATCCTCTCTCTGGAAACGGTTCAATGCCTTTGAAAACTAATTCAGAGAAACACAAGATTCATCAGTAGTTAACATCATATGCTATGATGGAGTGCATCAACATATGCATTTATATGAGTCCAAAAAGCACTCACTTGGCCTCCTGAATCTTTTGAAACTGGCTGAACAGCTAATGACATCACTGGTTCAGGGACACTCATAGAGGTCATGGTGTATTTGACAGATCCATTCGTAAATGTATCACCTGGAAACACAATGCCAAATGTTATGGTAATTCTTTGAAAGCCTTTCCTGGGTTTTTTTTTTTAAAGCAAAAAAAGAAGTGGGAAAACATGGCTTTGTATACTCAACCAACATTTTTTTTGGCATTTTTACTTCTCCTGTTGTGTAGTCAAGCTCCTTGAATAAATAAATATATAACATCAAAGAATTAAAGCTTTACTTGTGTATAGAAATAAGCTTAGTGAGAATAGGACCTGAAGCGCAGTCTACTCCAAAAACTGCGACTATTTGCCCAGCATGTGCCTCTTGAATGTCCTGAGTATCATGAACCACAAACAGAACAATATTAAATCTACCAATTGACTAAAACAGAACAGTTCAGATAACAACTAAGACTGATATCAAGTAAAATCAAACCTCCATTTCATCAGAATGCATCCGAACCAAACGAGGTACCTGGGATAAAATGGTAAACATTTAGCATGTAGACTGAACTCCAAAATCCAGGTTAGCACAGCAAGGAAAAGAGAAACAAATTGCATTGAAAAATAAGGAAAAGTAATTTCATATCATGAAAGTGGATCACATCAACCACAATACCAATAACAGCACATGTTCTGACCTAACAGGACCACAATTTAAGAGCATTATATTAGCAAAAAGGGCCAATTTTTCTCAATTTTGATGAATAGCCACCTTGCTTGTCTGGGTGAAACTAACATGCACAATTGCATGTATGGCAAGTATATGGCATATATAACGGATAACTACTTTTCAAAATTTTACCCAATACTGTTTCTGCCATTAATCACAAAAACTATCTAAAGTCATATTTTGGTTTTAGATATGTGGTATTTCTAGAAGTGCATCTTACTCTTCGTAGATCAAGACCAAATCACACTTGCAAAAAAAAGAAACAAAGAAAAGACCTCCCATACAACACTTGGGATGTGCAGGTTCTCACAGGCAAAATGGAACAATGTTGTGTTGCCTAACAAGATCACGAAGGGAAATTAAAAAAAAAGGGGATTAAAAAATTGGCCAAAGAAAACATGAAGCAATAAGTTAACTAACCTTAATCTTCTTGCCTGTGTTTATGTTCACTATAAAATCACCCTTTCGTATCACACCCTCGTAGACTCTTCATCAGTTCAAATACTGTTAGCATAATAGAAGCACTATATACTAATGTAATGCAAAAAATCAATAGAAAATGATGCAGTAGAATTACCTTAGATATGTTAGCTGACCAAACCGGCCTTCCTCCAACTTAAAAGCTAATGCCACAAGTGGTCCATCTGGGGTTCCGGGCAACATAACCTACAAGAGAATTCTAAGGATTACATGAAAAGAAAGAAGTAAATGTTTCACATCAGTGTTGGTAAAAGCCCTTTTATTCATTGGAGTTGCACTATCAATCTTATACCTTCTCTTCATTTTTTGTTTGATCAAGAGCATAGTTACTGACTTCAATTGGACATGGCAAGTAACTAAGAACACCATCCAAAAGTGGTTGTACACCCTGAGCATAAGAGAAAGCATCTAAGAAATGGCATCTCATAACCCGGAAAATTAGTCAAACGAAGTACATAATGTTTATCCCTTCCAAACAATATGAGAAAGGGTATCCAATTGGGTGTGGTGCCTTATTGCACAAGTTGGTTGATTGTGAATTTAACAGAAACCAAAGAACAGAATTGATCATAAGTACCTTGTTTTTGAACGCACTACCCATGAATACAGGTACAAATTTTCGAGCTATGGTTGCCCTACAAACTGCTTCCTGCTCCAAATTTTAGGATTCATAGGAAGTTCATAAAGAGGACAAGTAAAAAGGAAAATAGCATCATTTAGAATTAAAGTTCCTTGGTTTACACTAGGGTAATCTTTAAGCTAATTTCACATTTTTTTAACATTCAAGGTCTGAAAAAGAACAATCGGTCTAAAGTACATAGACAGAAAGATGAAGAACTATTCAACATGCAGGATCATTCAAAATTCGATCAGAGGACATCACATCCACTATTAATTTTCAGAAACAAGTATCAACTTTGATGATTTGATGCATGTAAAGTAACAATGAAGGCAACCATACTATTTTCTCTGCCATTTTTTAACTATTTTATCTGCCATTTTTTAAGTTCAAAACTGATATTGGATGGCAATATCAACTCAGGTACACTCTGTCATTGGAAACTAAATTAGTAAATAAAGGATCATTCCTCAAACAGACCTCAAGATCAACAGATGAAATAGGATCATCATTTAGAAAAGCTTCAGCTAGTTTATCATCTACTTCAGACACCATTTCTATCAGTTCACGTCTCTTTTCTGCAACTATCACGTCCATATCTGCTGGTATTTCTTCCGCAACAACTTTTTCTCTGAAATAGTTAGAATATGATTGAAGAAAGTCAAAGAAATGAAAAAGGCTCTACACTCACAGAAAAATTAAGTGAACTATAAATAAACAAACCCGCTGGATCCATGGAAATAATAAGCTTTTAGTTGCACAAGGTCGATAAGACCCTGAAAGTTTTCTTCAAGGCCAATTGGGACTTGCACAGTTGCACTATGATGTCGAAGCTTAGACCTCGCCTGACAACAGACACAAAAGTTACAAGTGTGCCACTGTTAAAGATGTGAAGTTCAGCTCGGTTACATGAATATACATCCAAAATATATACCTGGTTGAGCACTTTCCATGGATCAGCTCCCATTCTATCAAGCTTGTTAATAAGGCGAGTCTCGGGACCTCATATCTTCTCATTTGTCGATCAACAGTAATTGACTGACTTTGTACACCACCAACACTACACAAAACTAAAATGGCACCGTCAAGAACACGCAGCGCCCTCTCCACTTCAATCGTAAAATCAACATGACCAGGCGTATCGATAATATTAATCTAAAACAGTAGATAAAATTTATGCACAGCTTTCAAAAAAAAAAAAGAAACTGTCAAATTAGATCAAATTAAAACCACTGACGAACCTGGTAATCCTTCCAGGTGCAATACGTGGCAGCAGATTGGATAGTAATCCCTTTCTCTCTCTCTAAATCCATGGAATCCATCTTTGCTCCTACGCCATCTTTGCCACGAACCTCGTGGATCTCGTGAATCCGGCCGGTATAATAAAGAATCCGCTCCGTTAGAGTGGTCTTGCCCGAGTCGATGTGCGCAGAAATTCCGATGTTTCGGAGTCGTTCCATGGACTCTTTCCACCATGGTTCTTTGGCATCCTTGGCTCGCGCGACATTGCCAGCTGAGAATTGACGGACCTCAAAATTCCCTAGTAGAAGGGCGGCTGTTGGCGAGGGGTAAAACCTCCTCGTTTTGCTGGAGAAGAAGGTGTAGAGGAGGCGCGGGATTGCGGATCTCGGGAATCGTGCCATTGTAACGGAATGCAGCGGTGGATTCCTTAGCGTTAACCTGAACCCAAGAAAAGGGGGTTTGACTTTTGACTTGCCTTGGAATTTTTTTGAATATGGGGTGGGTTAGGACCCGGAAGAAATTGGATTTATTTTCCCTAACGCCGTAACGTGACTGGTAATTTGTATCCAAATATAAGGTTTTTTAGTGAAAGCATCCAAATATAAGTTTATTTATATATGTGTTGGGTTTTGTTTTTAAAAAAGTATATATGAGTTTTTAGAAAAAAATAATCAAACTTCCTCAATTATTCACTACAGTGTATACACCTAAAAACCCTCCATGCACATTAAAGGAGCACGTGAGGTTGAAAAATATATTATTTTCATGCATACGTTTTTAGAGGCTGAAAAATGCAAAAGCTAGGTCACAAGAAAGCTGTTTAGAGATTATAGAACATGGCAAAAGGTTGGGATCAGCGGCCTTACAATGTAAAAATTTTTATTTAAATTTTTAAAAAATTTTAAAATTTTAAATTAATAAAGATGAAATTACATTTTAATTCTTTAAAAATTTAAAAAAATTAATTTAATATAAAGATATAAATTATTAAAATAATAATATTACATTTTTACTACTATAAAAATTATAATTTAATTTCGATCCCTAAGGAATTTTTGATTTTGCCCTTGGTAAGGATGATTGAACAAAGTAGAAAGTTGTTTGAAGATGATGTCAAAAACTTTTAATATGATTATACAATTTTAATAATTATTTGACATATTTAAAATTAACATTTTTTTTTCTATCAAATACATTTAAGATTAATTTTATTTTTACCTTTTCAATTCTCACATTTTACCCTTTCACTTTTCCGCTTAAGCACATCATTAATTCTCTTATATTATCCTTCCTCTTTTCCTCTCAAGCACATCATCAAGGTAACATAATTTCACGGTGATTTTAATAAATCATCTAAATAGAAGTGTTTGCTTATGCTTTTATTTTTCCTTGTTAATATTTCCTGTTGTACAAACTATAAATAACAATCAATATCGTAGATGAATTACACCATCCCTGACAGCTTCCCAGACTTTACTCAGTCCTTTCCATAACTGCAATGCATTGTTTATGCGCAAAGTTTGTGGTACCTTTTCAACACATTTGTACCATGGTACGAAGAACTTGCACCCAAAGCTGATTGTAATGTCGAATAATGTTGAAACTTATCTTCATCAAGAAAGCATCATTTTGCTTGCTCAAATTCTTAAATCCCAGTCCACAACTTTTAATTGGTTTGCACACTTCTTCCCATTTAATTAGACTAATCTTCCGTTTATCATTCGTGCTCTCCCACACAAAGTTGCGGATTATTTTCTCCATTTCCAAGCAAACACCTTTTGGGACAACGGTTGATTGTATCACATAAATAGGTATGGTTGACGGTACCGCTTTAGCAAGTGTAATTCGTCCAGCCAAAGACAAAGAACTCGCCTTCTAGCCGGCTAACTTCTGTCTTATATTGTTGATAAGATGCTGGAAAGTAGCCTTCGTGATTCATCGATGCAAAAAAGGGACACCCAAGATCTTCCCAAGATCTTCAACAGAATTATAACTCAACCCTCCACTTATCAGATCCTTCATTTGATTAGAAGCATTCTTTAAGAAATACATAGTATTTTTCTCATTGCTCACTCTGTAGCCAGAGAAATTGCAAAACACTTTCATCACTTGACGCACCACCATCATTTGATCAATTGTAGCCTCCGCAAGTACCACAAGATCATCTGTAAAAAAATAAATGAAAGATAGGTGGACTAGATCTTACAAGCTGTTAGGGATGGTGTGATTTGGAATGTTGAAAATGGTAAGGAGGTTAATTTTTGGAGAGATGAGTGAATAAAGAATCATGAGAAATTGGATATGATCTGTTTGAATCCAGATTTGCTACCCAATGAAACTGTGTCAGTTTGTAGTATGGTTAACAATAAATGAGAATGAGATATGGATGTCTTAAAAATCATTTGCCATCATCCTCTATTGCAGATATTATTGCAGTTAAACCACCAATGGCGAATTATGATTTCAAGGATAAACCTGGCTGGAAATGGAACAAAGGAACTGCCTTCACTTCTAAGTCGGCATATGAGTTATTGAGCGAGGAATCTGATCGGGAAATTTGATAAGAGGTGGCAGGTGATTTGGAAGATTAAGGGGCCACAACGAGTGAGAGTATTTGTTTGGCTTGTGGTTCATGGAAAATTGCCAACGGATGCGGAATGATGGAAACGACATATTACAATAGACCCTTCGTGTAATCAATGTGAAGCTAGATTGGAGAATAGATCATGTTCTGTGAAATGTTTGCCAGCGGCTGGCCTTTGGAGTTGCGTGGTGAAGAGTGACAGATTGAATGAATTCTTTGGCCTTAACTTAATTGATTGGGTTTGTTAGACCTACTATATTATTTATATTATTTTTTATATACCATAGTTTTTTTATCGAATATTTTTTATACTAAATTATTATTATTTATTATTTTTCACTTTCACTAGTTTAGCATTGTTATTTTAACTTTACTATTATCACTCTATATATACGTCATCGTTCGACATATTATTTTCACTTCTATTATGCATTTTCGTATCGCTAATATCTTTATTGCTATGTTTGTTATGTTATTATATTTATTACTATTGTTATAATTATTGTCGATTTTCCTTATATTTGTTATATTTTGGGTATTAATATTTACACTGTCAAGTTTATTATCATATTGCTATTTTCATATTGCATGTCATCATTTTTTTTGTTAAGTTTCAACCGCCCCAAATTCATTTTTATTCAAAGATTTATCCTCGATTGTTTTCAAAATAAAGGCAATATTCGATATTTAGGATCCTCGGGAGGATTGTGCCCTAACTTACTGGGTTCCAATTTTCCTCGTTGAACCTAAATAATCGGGTACCCTTCTTAAATCTAATTGTATGAGGTTCAAATAAAAACCTATTCTTGAAATTCGAGACGTTGCACCCTAACTTACTGGGTGTGGCATCGTGTTATACTGAGTATAGTGATTTCCAAAATCAAGGCAACCTTCGGTATTTGGGAGTTCTGAGAGATTGAGCTCTAACTTACTGAGTTCTAATTTTTCATTAGTCCCAGAGGACCGAATATCCTTCTTTTGAACCTTCATACATGAATTTTAAAAATCGAAGACCAACTTAGTCCCGAAGGTCTGAAATGTTAAACCCTAACTTACTGGATATGGCATTTTCCTCTTTCAAGATGAGTAGGTCTTTACATTTTAATCCGGTTTTCTTTTAAATAAAATGATCGTACTCTAAAGTCTTTTCAAATTTTGACACCAAGACATTAACTAATCAAATAGGTACCAATTTTTGGGCGTTACGATGGTGCTAATCTTTCCTCGTACGCAACCGACTCCTGAGCCCATTTTCTCAAACTTAGCAGACCAAAAAAAAATCATTGTTTTAATAGGCCCAAATGTTTTGTTAAAACGATCAGTTATAGGGTGGCCCAATCACACCTCAAAAAGGATTGGTGGCGACTCCATATTTTTAAAGTCGATCCACGTTTTTCAAAACTTAAAAAAACGATTTCGACAGCTTGGCGTTTCCACTGGGGACTCGTTAAAGAGAGTTAAGCCGCGATTTGATTACTTTTTGTCTTTTGTCGAAAGTTGAATTTGGTTTTGAGTCTACGATCCTCTTATTGCATTTTATCTGTTTGGTGTTATGGTTTTCCGGCATTTTTTTTCAAAGTTCTTTTATATCTTCTGTCATGGCATTGCATGACCGTTGTGGTCACACCTCTTAAGTGGGAGTGAGAAGCTATTTCCTTCGTGAGGTTTTCACCTTCGTGCAGGATAGTTGATCGCTTTCGGAATACATCCGTACCTATGTCTTCGTGAGGTTTTCACCTCCGTGCAGCCATAGGGAAATGTATCCCCCTGAACTGAACTCGGTCTATATGAGCCTATAATGGGTGAGGATCGAGGAATCTCTTGGTTCAGGTACCTCAACTCTAGAACCAAACCACATATAGAGGAACCCTAAGGGCCCACCTTTGGAAGAACTACGCTAAACCCTAGTGATTACCCCCAGTAGGTGCTTGTTTCTATTTTCTTTACTTTGAGTTATGTTTCTGATATATAATACTAACTTGCTGTGTTTTGTTTTGCCATATTTGCATGTCATTCCACATTTGAAATGTGTTAATTCGTGTTCAATTTTCTGAATTAGAAAGCTCGTCATGGGGGACAAATTCCTTGATAAGGTAGAAAATAATGCGGTTGTCCGTAAATGGTCAGAGATAACACAATTAGAGAAGGGAGACAGCCTAGCCAAGGGATACAAATCTGAGTTATGGGATTATACTCGTATTAGCGTGACTCAAAATAATCATTAGGAATTGAAGGAGATATGGGATCAGTGAGATGATGAGGCTAAACAATTATTCCATTGCAACTATGGAGATCTACCGTACCTACTTAATATTGAAATAGACGAACACTTGTTCCGGGCCCTTGCTCAGTATTGGAACCCTGCATATAGCTGCTTCACGTTTGGGAGGGTGGATTTAGTACCCACGGTGGAGGAGTATACAGCTTTATTAAATTGTCTGAAGGTACAAGTCGATAAGGCCTATTCAAGAGCTGATTATGTTCTGGTGTTTTTGAAAAAGCTAATGAATATTACTGAAATGAGCGATGTAATACCCCATACCCATACCTGAGACTGGGATAGGATACGAGGCATTACCGAGATTTTCAGAATAATTTCAATTAATTTATATTATTTAGTATTCATTTTCATGTTTCATGTAACATTCTTTTCATATATTCAATTTAAAATATCATATAAAATACGATACAATACTTAAATTTTCATATTTACATGCTTATGCAGGATATACGAACCTACCTGACTAAATTGCAGAAATACCAAGATTTAGGGGCATATTGGTAATTTACCATATTCCCAAATTTCACCCAATCTTAAATTGATAATTTCATTCAATTTATTAATTTAGATAATAAAACAATTCATTCCCTTCAATTTAGTCATTTTCGACATTTTTACAAAATTACCCATAAAGTTTTACTTTTATTCAATTTAGTCCTTGAGCCTAAAACATACAAATTAGCCATGCTAGCTGAATATTCATACATATTTTTCCTCCTCCTCCTCTCCATTCCACATCCTTAGTATAAACAACACACTTGTAGGTAACATTATCCATAATTTTCACTATCTACTTATGTGAATATTCAAGCTGTCCATCTGTGTCATAGTCACTAAATTATTTTTATCTTGAGCTACAGAACTCCAAATTAAGATCTTCTAATTTTCCCTGAAACTATACTCATATACCTTCTTACCATAAAAATTTCATAATTTTTGGTTGGGCCAATTAATACAGTTTATTCATTAAAGTCTCCCCTGTTCTGCTGTCTGACAGTTCCGACCCTTCTTCACTAAAAATTAATTATCTTCTTGTACAGAATTCGAATGATGTCCTCGTTTATTTTTCTTGAAAATAGACTCATTCAGGATTCTAAACATATAAATTTAAGCCTCTAATTATTTTTATCCAATTTTGGATGATTTTCCAAAGTCAGAACAAGGGAACTCGAAATCATTCTGAACTTGTCTCACAAAAGTTATTGTATCTCATGATTTACAATTCCATTGCTTACATAATTTCTTTTATAAGAAACTAGACTCAATAAGCTTTAATTTCATATTTTATTCATCCTATAATTCGATTTATATAATTTTTGGTGATTTTTCAAAGTTAGACTACTGCTGCTGTCTAAAACAGTCTTAGTGCAAAATGTTGATTTCCATTTTGCCCCAAATTTCACAATTCATATACTTCAGTCCTGGCTCAATTAACCCCTCAATTAAGATAATTTTCTCAATTAATACTTTTTCTAGACATTATAAGTTATTTCATAACTATTGAAATTCAGAATTTCCATATGGAACTCTAACTTCAAACTCTTTTACAATTAGGTCTCAAACATTCACTTTCTATTCAATTCTTTCAATAAAATCAGCATATAAATAATTTAAAGCTCTAATTCCATGCCAAATCATCATATACTTCCAGCACATATTCATAGAAACTTTCAATTTCTTTCATAGAATCAAAAACTAATGAATTCAACAAGTGGACCTAGTTGTAAAAGTCACAAAAACATAAAAATTTCAAGGAGAAAGCAAGAGTTAAACTTACATGAAGCTAGAGTATGAAAACCAGCTTGAACGCTCCTCCATGGCTGTTTTTCATCTGATGAATATGAAGAGAAAATGAAGAGAATTCTAGATATTCCAATTTAGTCTCATTTTTATTTAGCCAATTTTGGCAATTTTCCAATTTTGCCCTTATTTCATCCATTTCCTGATTTTTCTCAGCTATTGCCGCCAAAAATATCTCCTTTAGGATTATTTTCACTTTAGGTCCTTCCTCATTTGACAATTGAGCTATTTAATCCTTCTAGCAACTTTTACACCCTTTTCAATTTAGTCCTTTTTATTTAATTAACCACCCAAACGTCAAAATTTTCTGACTAAATTTTAATACTACCTCACCAACACTCCATAAATATTTCTAAAAATATTTATGGCTCGATTTATGAAGTCGAGGTCTCGATACCTCATTCTCGACCCAATTTACCTAATTAATTCTTTTAAATCACCAAATTCACTAATCTAAAAATGCTTTTATATTCGCATTTGACTCATAGGTATTAATTTATTAAATTTTTAACTCTCTCATCGGATTCGGTGATCTCAAATCTCTATTCCCGATACCACTGAAAATTAGGCTGTTACAAGCGAACAGTGGGTTACGGCAAGTATCAAGCAGAAAGGGGAGTGTAAGTGCATCCCATGTAAGAATTTGTGAGATTTGATCCTAACACATCCTGATATGAAGAAGAAAGTTGACGTCTTTGCCTTGAGTATCTACGGGTTGATGCTCTTCCCTAGGGCATTAGGATATGTTGATGAGGCAGTCACGGATCTATTCGACCGACTTAACAAAGGAGTCACACCAGTTCCTGCAATTTTAGCTGAGACATTCAGGTCCTTGAACACGTGTAGAAGGACCGGTGAGGGCAGATTTATAGGGTGTGCACAGTTATTGTTAGTATGATTTCACAGTCATTTTTGGAAGATAGACAAAGGTCATTATCGAGCTTTCTTTGGGAATTATTCCCCATTAAAGGAGATGGCAGCTGCACCCAGAAGAGATGACATATCGGAAGAAAACTGGATCGCACTCCTGCGGAATCTCCAAGGAGAGGACATTGAGTGGAAAGCACCTTGGTGGATGCCTAACAAAATTCTTTTTTGATGTGAGAGTTTCGATTGGGTCCCTTTGCTTGGGATATGGGGAGCCATTGGATATGCTCCATTGCTCGTGCTTAGGCAATATGCAGCAAGACAGTTCATACCGGTAACCCATGGGCTTACTCAATGTGAATTTTCGTATAAGGGAAACTACAAGAAAAGGGTTAAAGAGATTTCTAATGCTTGGAATCAAACTCGTCGAGTGGAAGGATTGGCTGCAGATCCGATGACGACCCCTGAGTATGATGGATGGTTGAGTAGACGAGCTAACGACAATATCCCTGGGTCGAGTTTAGAGGGTGCTCAACCGATAGAGGAGTATCTGTGAGTGGTTCCTTCCAAATTGGAAATTATAAAACAAGATTTTGAGAAGAGAAGTTCAGAGTTGGGGAAAAAGATAGAGCAACTCGAAGAGGAGAAGGTATATCTAAAATTGGACATTGACGTCCAGAAATTAGACGCCGAGAAACTAAGAAAGAGGAAAAGGAAAGCTGAAGAAGACTTGGACAGTCTGAAGAATGATTACAAGGAGCTGCATATGTCGATGAGAACTGCCGGGTTGGGAAAAACATCGAAACAATGGCAATAAGAAATCCAAGAAGAAAAGTCTAAGGCCGATCAATGGAAGAGGAGGTTCTGTGATGCTCGAGCACGAGAGGAAGCCCTGAAAAGAACTACATCAGAGAGCCAAAGTGAAAATGAGATGTTAAGAGCTCGAATAACAGAGTTAGAAAAGACATTGCATCAGCATCATAGTCGCAACTCTGTAATTGAATTAAAGGCTAGCTTAAGTGAGATCGAGAATCTGAAGGGGAAGATAGAAGAACTTGGGGCTGCGCTACAGGATTGTGAACACCGAATTGAATCACTGGAAGCAAATAGTGAGCAACTGGAGGAGTAACTTCACCGGTCTTAGAATAAGGTTCGAGATAGAAGTCACCTCATGGGAGAAGCTATAGTTCAGTTCGAGAAGTGGCGGAACATTTACAAATCCTGGCCGTCCAAGCTGATGTATTAAGTGTAAAATATGAGTCAGTATCGAACCGAGGCCAAGAGCTGGCTGAACTTCTTAAAAAAGTTAGAGCTCTGGGCATAAGGGCTAGGCCGTATATGTAGTCTATTTTTTATGTAAAGGATTTTGTCTTTTAGTAAAGTTATTCTAAATAAAATTGAATCAGATTGATACCTTTTTGCATTATGTCATGCATTTGCATTGCATAGCATCATAAACATTAAATTGCACAAAAAAATAGTATTAATTAGTGATAATTTATCTAATTACCCTGGAACATCGCTACTATACACGGAGGAAAATAAGGGATATGAATCAGAGGTTAGAGAAATTAGAACAAATACAAAAGGAGATGCAGGAGCAACTGCAAGCTCAGATGTAAGAACAGCTGGCTAGGATCCAGCAAGAGATGAGGGATCAAATGCTGGAGTCCCAGAAAAACATGCTGGAGTCACAGAACAAAATGATGTGCCAGCTAACACAGCTGCTGAAGGGAGGGTCTGACAAAGGAAAAAGCCCTATGGGTGATACTGAGAATGACAACGATGACTCTGCTTGTCCTACAAGCTTCGCCCCAGTAAACATTCAAACACAGCCACCAAGGGTGTTAGTTAATGTTAAACCTCTGTATCAAGCTGACACTTCGGCACTGGTAAACTTCCCAACGGGCTCGTGCTCTAACCTTGGAGACAATATGGCAAATCCCACGATCCCTAACTTCGATGAGATTGAAGGGGAAAAAGTAAGGGAGGAGCTCCTAAAGCAGCTCGAGGATTTGTGCAAATGGATAGAGGAGAAGTTCAATGAGCTAAAAAGTGCTGATCATTATTACAGAGTTGACACAAAGAACTCAGTTTGGTCTCGGACTTAGTACTTCCGTCGAAGTTCAAGATGCCAGAATTTGAAAGATATAATGGAACCAGTTGCCCTGAGGCTCACATTACGATGTTCTGCCGGAGAATGACGGGATATGTCAACAATGACCATTTGCTGATTCACTATTTTCAGGATAGTTTGACCAGGGCCGCAGCCAAATGGTACAATCAGTTGAGCCATGCTCAGGTCAAATCATGGAAGGATTTGGCGCAGACTTTCATGAAACAGTATGGCCATGTGACTGATATAGCATCTGATAGGATTACATTACAGAACATGGAGAAAAGGTCAGGTGAAAGCTTCAGGAAATACGCTCAGAGGTGGAAGGAAGTCGCTACGCAAGTCCAACCACCATTGCTGGAAAAAGAAACGACTATGCTATTTATTAATACCTTGAAGGCACCTTTCATTAATCATATGTTGGGGAGCACAACTAAGAGTTTCGCAAGCATAGTGATGTCTGACGAAATGATAGAAAATGTAATAAGGTGCGGGAAGATAGAAACGGGGGAAAACACGAGAAGGTCAGCCCCGAAAAAAAGAAAACGAGGTAAGCAACGTGAGCTCAGGCTATTCAAAACCTGTCACCGTTAATCAATCGAGAACGATAGTCACAGGCCAGCAGGCCACACCAATGTAAGAGCCTAACACAAGGCAGAATACAGAGAGGTTCCAGTTCACTCCTATACCAGTGACGTATACGAAGCTGTACAAAAAGCTGTTCGATGCACACGTAGTGGCCCCTTTCCACTTCTACGTATACTTTGAGGGATTTCAGGATTTTGAAGAGGACGAGGATTGTAATTTATCTCCCGATTTGTTAAGGATGGTGGAGCGAGAAGAGGAACAGATCCTGCCACACAAAGAGACTACTGAGATTGTGGCCCTGGAAGAAAGGAAGGAAGTTAAAATTGGCACTTGCGTTAACGAGAAAACAAGACAGAACCTCATTGAGCTGTTGCAAGAATTCAATGACGTCTTTGCATGGTCATACCAGGATATGCCTGGTCTAAGTACCGATATCGCAATGCACCGTGTCCCTACAAAAAAGAAGTACAAGCCAGTTCAGCAGAAGCTCCGAAGGATGAGACCCGATGTAGCAATGAAAATAAAGGAAGAAGTCAAGAAACAGTTTAATGCTAGATTCCTACAGGTGGTCAATTATTCAGAATGGGTGGCCAACGTTGTCCCTGTCCTTAAGAAAGATGGCAAAGTGCGGATGTGTGTAGATTACAGAGATTTAAACAAGGCCAGCCTAAAGGATAACTTTCCATTGCCTCACATAGACACTCTAGTGGATAATACAGCAGGCTATTCACTGTTCTCCTTCATGGATGGGTTCTCCGGGTACAATCAGATCAAAATGCATCCTGAGGATATGGAAAAAACCACATTCATAACTTTATGGAGAATGTTTTGCTACAAGGTGATGCCCTTTGGGTTAAAAAATGCAGGATCCACATACCAAAGAGCCATGGTAACCTTGTTTCATGACATGATGCACAAGGAAATTGAGGTCTACGTTGACGACATGATTACAAAATTCTGAACTGAAGAGGAGCATGCGCGAGTGTTGAGGAAATTATTCCTGAAGTTGAGAAATTTCCAATTAAAGCTCAATCCATCAAAATGCACCTTCGGAGCTAGGTCCGGAAAGTTACTCGGCTTCGTAGTCAGTGAGAAGGGAATAGAAGTCGACCCTGATAAAGTCAAGGCTATACAGAAGTTGCCTCTGCCATGAACTTAAAAAGAAGTCCGAGGTTTCCTAGTGAGACTAAACTATATCGCACGGTTTATTTCACAACTGACTGAGAAGTGTGACCCCATATTTCGTATTCTTAAAAAGCATAATCCTGAGGTATGGGATGATGAATGCCAAAAAACCTTTGAAAAGGTTAAACAATATTTGTCCAGTCCCCTAGTGCTAACACCACCAAGCCCTGATAGACCATTGATACTGTACTTAACAGTATTTGATAATTCGATGGGGTGTGTGCTCGGCCAACACGATGAGACTGGGAGAAAAGAAAGGGCGATATATTACCTCAGTAAAAAATTCACTGAGTGTGAAATGAGGTATCCGCCAATTGAGAAGCTATGTTGTTCTTTGGTTTGGACAACACGAAGGTTGAGGCAATACATGTTGTACCATACAACTTGGCTAATCTCAAAGCTAGACCCTCTTAAATACATGATGGAGTCAACCGCTTTAAATGGAAGGATGGCCCGATGGCAGATTCTGCTCTCCGAATTTGAAATAGTCTATGTAAACCGAAAAGCTATGAAGGGGAGTGCAATAGTAGACTTCCTAGCCAGTAGAGCTTTGGAGGACTATAAACCTTTGAATTTCAGTTTCCCCAATGAAGATCTAATGTATGTAGCAATCGCTAAAGGAGACATGCCTGAAGATCATTCTTGGAAATTAAATTTTGACGAAGTATCAAATGTCATTAGAAATGGAGTTTGGGCAGTACTGATATCCCTAAATGGAGATTATTATACATTCACTTGCAAGCTGGATTTTGACTGCACAAACAACATGGCAGAATATGAGGCATGTATTATGGGAATTCGGGCAACTATAGACCGCGAAATCAAAGTATTAGAAGTGTATGGAGATTCTGTATTGGTAATTTATCAGTTTAAAGACGAGTGGGAAACGAGAGATCCTAAATTGATCAGTTACCGAAAGCTAATCCTGGAGTTAATTGAAGAGTTTGATAATATTACCTTTCATTACCTTCCGCGAGACGAGAATCAGATGGCTGACGCCTTGGCTACACTAGCTTCTATGATCAAAGTAAATGAACAGGAGGTTATGAAGCCAATTCAAATGAGTATTCGTGAGGCTCCAGCTCACTGCTGTAATGTCGATGAAGAGGAAGAGAGAGATGATCATCCTTGGTATCATGATATCTTACAATATGTGAAGATCCGTGCGTACCCAGATCAAGCAACCGAAAATGATAAAAGAACATTGAGGAGGTTAGCCAGTGACTATGTCCTAGACGGTGAGGTCTTATATAAAAAGAAAAAGGATCAGGTGTTGTTAAGATGTGTTGGCGTTGTTGAGGCAAAAAAAATTCTAGAGGAAGTACATGATGGTGTCTGTGGGACACATGCCAATGGTTTCACAATGGCTCGACAAATCATGAGATTCAAATATTACTAGTCCACAATGGAAGGAGATTGCATCAATTACGCTAAGAAGTGCCATAAGTGTCAAATTTATGGAGACAATATCCATGTGCCTCCTTCACCCCTCCATGTTATGACTTTCCCATGGCCATTTTCAATGTGGGGCATGGACGTCATTGGGCCGATTTCGCCAAAGGCTTCCAACGGACATCGATTTATTTTTGTGGTTATTGACTACTTTACCAAATGGGTAGAGGTTGCTTCGTACGCCAATGTTACAAAGTCAGCGGTCAGCAAGTTCCTGAAGAAGGAGATCGTATGTCGTTATGGTATGCCAGAAAGAATCGTATCTGACAACGCGTTGAATCTAAACAATAGCGCAATAGCAGAAGTATGCAGTCGGTTCAACATTAAACATCACAACTTCTCACCATACCGCCCGAAAATGAATGGGGCGGTTGAGGCAGCTAATAAGAATATCAAGAAGATTATGGGGAAGATGGCGGAGACCTACAAAGATTGGCATGAAAAGCTCCTATTTACCCTTTATGCTTATCGGACATTTGTCAGAACTTCTACAAGGGCAACACCTTTCTCATTGGTTTATGGGATGGAGGCAGTTTTACCTATTGAGGTCGAAATCCCTTCCCTCCGAGTTTTATCAGAGCTGAAGTTAGATGAAACAGAATGGATCCAATCTCGTTACGATCAACTAAACTTGATTGAAGGGAAGAGGCTGAAGGCTATTCGTCAAGGTCAAATGTACCAGAAGAGAATGATGCAAGCGTACAATAAAAAAGTACACCCCAGGGTGTTCCATGATGGGGACTTAGTATTGAAAAAGATTCTCCCTATGCAAAAAGATTTCAGGGGGAAATGGATGCCAAATTGGGAAGGACCCCATGTGGTAAAAAAGGCTTTCTCTGGAGGGGCATTGATACTAGCAGAGATGGATGGCAAGGGCTTGCCTAACCCGATAAATTTAGATTTTGTCAAAAGATATTTTGCTTGAAGCAGTTGAGGTGAAAACCCGTAAAGGGCGCAAAAAAAAAAGAAAAAAAGGAGAGGCCAATGTGAAAACCCGTAAAAGGGCACCTTGAGACCAAAGGGGTTTTGAATTGAAAACCCGCAAAGGGCAATTCAAATTTGGATCCAAATTGGGGCAAGCGGCAGTCTCACTACACTTGAATCGACAAAGAGGAGATAAGCTACATCTTGGGGCATCAACAAAATAGATCCCTTGAGCGCGTGCCAAGTTTAAAAGGGTCCTCGAGAAGTTCGTACAGGGAAGCTCAAACTGCGAAATCTGGGGTACCTATTCTGTTCCTTTTCATCCGTTTTTGTATCTCAAACAATGTCTGCTCTCTTCGTTGATACATCTTTCGCAAATTTTGACTCGAATAAATTTCAGTTCTACCTATCATTATAATGTTTTTTCGAGTATTTTTATTGAAATAATGATTAATAAACTAATAATGCTTTCAAAAGAAGGTTTTGCATATTACTCTGAAAGGTTTCTAAACAATACGAGAACCTGAAACAGGACAATTATTTAGAACTCACCGAGCTTAAAAGGGCTAGAAACGTGTGAGAAATAAGGAATTAACCGCATCTTCAAGTCCTCTTCTACTGAGTTGAACAATAAGGCATATGTCAGGAATGTTACCTTAGTAAACAACGAGCGATGACAACCCAAAAATTAAAATGGATCATTCTCATGACATTTTGCATTTTGTGCATTTAGCATCTATAATACATGTAGGTAGGAGCATTTGATTCATATTAATCATGGCATCCTAATCATCTAGCATAGGCATATCACTCTCCTACAGATGGATTCCCCAGTGGACAATGTAGCAGGATGGCAGATATCATCAGCCTTATCTTTACTGAGCAGGAGTGGAGCAGGCTAAATACCAGATCTTATCTTCACTGAGCAGGAGTGAAGCAGATGAATTTTGGAGAATCTTATCTCCACGTACCGGCGATGGAGCAGATTCCAATCATCAGCTTTATCTTCACTGAGCAGGAGTGGAGTAGGCTAAATATACCAAGTCTTATCTTCGCTGAGCAGGAGCAGAGCAGATCAAATTTTGGTGAAACTTATCTCCATGGATCGACAATGGAGCAGATTTCAGCCACCAACCTTATCTTCACTGAGCAGGAGTGAAGCAGGCTAAATATACTAGATCTTATCTTCATTGAGCAAGAGTGAAGCAGATCGAATTTTGGAGAATCTTATCTCCACGTACCGGCGATGGAGCAGATCCCAATCATCAGCTTTATCTTTACTAAGTAGTGGGTAACAGGCTAAAATTTGCAGACCTTGGCTCTCCGGGCAGTGGTGGAGCAGGTCGAAGACCCGCCTTAACCCTCTAAGCAGTAGGGTAACAGGCCAAAACTATAGATCTTAGCTTCGCTGAGCAAGGGCGGAGCAGATAAAGTTTCAACAAATCATATCTTCATGAAACAGCCATGAGGCATTTGGAAGCAGTAAGATGCAGTGGGTTGCGACAAGGTTATACCAAGAAGCCAAGATCTAACAGGACCGGGCAAAATTGGCCCTTTTAAGTTTTTGCTCTATTCTCGTTACACGATAATGAGCAAAGAGGGGCAGCTGTTAGACCTACTATATTATTTATATTATTTTTTATATACCATAGTTTTTTTTATCGAATATTTTTATACTAAATTATTATTTATTATTTTTCACTTTCACTAATTTAGCATTGTTATTTTAACTTTACTATTATCACTATATATATACGTCATCGTTCGACATATTATTTTCACTTCTATTATGCATTTTCGTATCGCTAATATCTTTATTGCTATGTTTGTTATGTTATTATATTTATTATTGTTATAATTATTGTCGATTTTCCTTATATTTACTATATTTCGGGTATTAATATTTACTATGTCAAGTTTATTATCATATTGCTATTTTCATATTGCATGTCATCATTTTTTTTGTTATGTTTCAACCGCCCCAAATTCATTTTTATTTAAAGATTTATCCTCGATTGTTTTCAAAATAAAGGCAATATTCGATATTTAGGATCCTCGGGAGGATTGTGCCATAACTTACTGGGTTACAACTTTCCTCGTTGAACCTAAATAATCGGGTACCCTTCTTAAATCTAATTGTATGAGGTTCAAATAAAAACCTATTCTTGAAATTTGGGACGTTGCACCCTAACTTACTGGGTGTGGCATCGCGTTATACTGAGTATAGTGATTTCCAAAATCAAGGCAACCTTCGGTATTTGGGAGTACTGAGAGATTGAGCTCTAACTTATTGAGTTCTAATTTTTCATTAGTCCCGGAGGACCGAATATCCTTCTCTTGAACCTTCATACTTGAATTTTAAAAATCGAAGACCAACTTAGTCCCGAAGGTCTGAAATGTTAAATCCTAACTTACTGGATATGACATTTTCCTCTTTCGAGATGAGTAGGTCTTTACATTTTAATCCGGTTCTCTTTTAAATAAAAGGATCGTACTCTAAAGTCTTTTCAAATTTTGACACCAAGACATTAACTAATCAAATAGGTACCAATTTTTGGGCGTTACGAGGGTGCTAATCCTTCCTCGTACGCAATCGACTCGCGAGCCCATTTTCTCAAACTTAGCAGACCAAAAAAAAAACATTGTTTTAATAGGCCCAAATGTTTTGTTAAAACGATCAGTTTTAGGGTGGCCCAATCACACCTCAAAAAAGATTGGTGGCGACTCCATATTTTTAAAATCGATCCACGTTTTTCAAAACTTAAAAAAATGGTTTCGACAGGGTTCATGTTAACTTATCAAGGCTGGAATATTTTGCTTTGAATGATGAAAACTAGGAGGTGTTTTTTGGGCTAGCATGCGAAGAAATCAAGTTATCTTCAACGATAATTTTTCTGAGTGGAAAAACACGCTGGACAAGGCAAAACGTTTAAGCCGAGAATTTTGTGATAAGACTCAAGCTACAAATGTGAAATAATAGGGGAAAGAAGAAGATATGGCAACATGTTTATTGGCAGCGCCCTGAATCGGGATGGCTCAAAGTGAACACAGATGGTGCTAGGCAACTTGATAATGGTTTTGCAGCAGCTGGAGGATGGGTCACAGATGAAAATGGTGTCTGGCACTCAGGATTTGCAAGAAATATAGGGATATGTAGTATTGTCGAGGCTGGATTATGAGGTATCCATGATGGATTGATATTAGAAAGTAAGAAGATGACAAGAAGAGTGATATCTTTGTAACAGACAGCTTCGCAGCATTAGACTTTATTCGTGGAAAGGGTGAGATGGATTACGACATTACTGTACTACGAAATGTCAAAAGAATAATTGTTAATAATTGAGAAATTGATCTCTAAAGAAATCGACTAGTGAATAGTATGGCAGCTATAACTTTTAATTTGAACCCGGGTTTTACCGTCTTCCCACAGCCACCTAATATAGTGCCTAGAGTGATTGTAGTTTAAATACGGGTAGTTTTCTACCTTTACCAAAAAAAAAATGGTAGATGAATTGCTGCAACGACAATAAAAGACATAAATGAGTTCCTTCCTACTAGTTTTTTTCTTTTAATGATAAAAAAAATATTGATAAGAAAGAAATCAATCCTATATTGGTGTTTTCTCCAATTTTGGTTGTTCATCATTTCCGTCAGGTACCGTAGATGGAGGTAAGGCTGGTGCAGGCTCCTCCTGTTTCTGCCCATCAGAGGTCATTACTTGAACCGGCGGTGGCTTAAGAAGGGTCATTTGCATATCGACGTTATCAGATAAATGGTTCTTCAATTCCCTGTGCTCTTGACACAAGGCACACCAATGCAAGCAGCAGTGGACCAAGCAGGGATGACATGGCGAATTCTGCAGTTAAAACACAGACCACAACTTAGCAAATCACCTAACACCCATAGCTTCTTATGGGCGTATAGATTCTAGAATGGGGGGGGGGCGTATACCTTGAGATGATATTTCTTCTGCAGGGATTGTCGAAACAACCCATTGTAGATGCCGCACAACCACCAAGCAAAAACCAGGGTCTCACCAATGAGAAATGATGTTTGAGGGTCAATGCCGTGGAAGAATAAGGTGGTTGCTGCAATCACCATCCCGCCTTCTACACATAAAGCATGACAAAAGCATGCATCATTCCTTGTTATATCGTCTCTCAAGGTTTCAACATTTTGCCCGAACAACAAACATGGACAAAACAGACCCGTCACGCCTGCAATAATCATCCAACAATTGCAGCACTGTGAAACCATAAGGAATGATAGTAACTATATGAAAACAAAAAGATAGATTAATTGGACTCTTACAGCTCTCAGTATCTTCAAAACAGCCGAAAACTCCAGTTGTCCAGTCTTCATCAGCAGGTGGCTCATAGCTTTCAGGTAGAGGTTGCCCACATTCAAGGCATCTATGTACCACTAACTATATATATATAAAATAAAAATTATCAAGCTTTGGCTTCCCACCATGCCATACCACTTCAAATAGCCAAAAACAAAAAAAGAACTTGATTTGTTCAAACCATACTCAGACCTAGATCTTAAAAAATGAACTAAAAGAAATGGGTTATCGTTACAAACACCAAATCCGAGATTATATCAACAGAAACTCATTATAATAAAAAGGAAAATGATTATTAAATAACAATGGAATGGAAATTCTATACCAACCTGAGGAACTTGAACGGGTTGATTGAGTTCTCCAGGGTTGATCTCTTCAAGAGGCTCTTTTTCCTTTGTAAGCCTTACGTAATGTGATGGTCCCTTGCTTTCATCCATCTCTAATCAAAACATTACAAAACAAAAACCAAAACACCGAATCATCAGATACATTTAAACTTCCTGCATGTGTTTTAACAATGTAAGAGGGAAAAAACACAGAGAAGGTTGAAAGAAATTCTTAAGCAAAAAACAAAAATGAATAACGAAATAACCAGCTCCGAATCTGGAAATGTTTCCTTCTTGGCCTTGTATACGAATCAGTCAGTCTTTCCATTTTTTTTACTGTGATTTTCCATTGCCTTTTCCTACGGAGAGGGACGACGCTAACTTTGTTTTATGGGGAACAAGTGTTGGAAACAAAAGGCTTATTAATAAAGAGCAATTTGTTTCATAATATTCATTTCGAAGTTACATAATCCATTGACGTCCTTGAGAACCGAGAAGCCCCAAGGAGGGTTATTACTTATTATATAGTCGAAATTGTTAGAAAAATAACCCCCCCAAAAAAAAAAGTTCCAAGTTGGGAAGCAGAAGGTGAAGATTTAATGAGATACAGAGCCGTATTTTAAATTTTAAATTTGTATCTACAAAGATAAAATATTGTCAATATTTATAAAGATTATATTTTATTTTGTTGACTTGGTCTGTGTTTTTTCATATTTTTAGTGTTCATTTAGTTATATACGTGGATGGTGAGATTGATTTCAATTTACTTTAAAAATAATATGATAGTGAAATTAAATATTATAGAAGTGAGATTAAAATGCATAAAATAATTATTTTTTTTGTTAATTTTATGAACATTGTATTATTGAATACTTTCTTAAACAAATCTATTATATACAATGATTAAAATTTAAGCTCTATTATTTATTTAAAGTTTTTTTTTCAAGTATTAACAATAACTTTTAGAATAATTAATATTTTTTTTCTCATAATTTGGAAATTGAATGGTGGTGAAAAGTACAGTGGTTAAAGATTTTCTCATTTTGTGAGAAAAGGATGTAGATGCAATTTTATAATTTTAGTTGATATTTGTAGACAGAATGAATGCATTAAAATCCCTAAGCAAGTGAGGCATAAATTTTAGGGGAAAATAAGGTAATTAAGGATGAAACTTATTGAAATTTGATTGGTTGGTGAAAAATAATGATGAAATTGAAATAAAAAAATGTAAAATTTTCTATATATTATTTTAACATGGGACGATAACAAACAGCAACGAGGAGAAGAAGGAAGGTGAAAGAAAGCATAGGAAAATGAAAAAAAATAGATAAGTACTTAACTGAATACAAGTTAATTTTTTTTAATTTGAATATTTGAGTATTTAAATTTTAATATGAAATTATTAAATAAGATATAATTATGATTATTGAATATGTATATTGAATTTCGTAGTGAATATGTAATTAAAGGTATGTTAGCAATATAATAAATGATAAAGTAATAATTTAGCGATTAGTGAATTTTATAAAACTAAGGATGAAAGTATAAGGAGTGAAAAATTATTTATTTGTCAATGATTGATAAATGAATAGATGTAGAATAGTGAAATTACTATAGAAAGGGCTAAATTGTAAAATGTGTAAAATTTGATATATGAAATGAATATTGTGATTAAAGGTTTACATGAAGTGACTAATGATATTCAAATGTTATAAAAATAAATATTAGATTTTCATGAATTTGGGGATGAAATTGTAAAATATTCAAAAATTACTATGTGTTTTAAAATAGTGAAATAAAATATTAGGTGGAGTATTATAAGAAAACAAAGTACTTAATGATAGTGAATTGAAATGTATTGTGCTAAGTTTGTGAATACATGTTATGTTTTTACTTTTATGAATTGTGAATAAAGTGAACATACATGTGAAATAAAAATATAACGAATGTGTTTATATGATTCAAAGTGAATGCATAAAACGATACAAAATGATATATGTGTGATATATCAAATATGTTATATGAAAGTGATTTAAGAAAAAGACTTCGATATGTGAATGTAAAAGTTGATTAGTGACTATATGTGTTAAAGTAAAAGCTATAAGTTATAAAGTTAATTTAAATGATTTTATATTTTAGAAAATGAATTAAAAGTTTAAGTATATTAGTGAAAGAAACTGTGTGAATAAATGTTATTAAAAACTTATGAATTATATATATATATATATATATGATAAGATTGAATTTAGTTAAGTACTTATTAAACTATTTATGTAGACTAACACATTTAAACGCGTAGGTAAAAAAAATAGATAGAAGATACGAAGAGTACTTCTTCATGGGGATCGCATTGACTCTCAAATTTTCAAGACTCTCTTGGGATATGATTTTGGACTTAAAAATGATATGTACTGTGTTATGTTTAAATTGTACTTAAATGACATTATTGGAAATTACATGGTGTTTGATAATGAAAAAGTAAATATAATAATTTGAATGTTAACCTAATGCATTTTAAGTGTTAGTGATTGAAATTTAGGTAATTTAATGCCAAATGTGACATTCGTTGCTCGAGTTATCGATTTACCTTGGGAAATGGATGTTACAGATAAATGGAGATATAAGGAGGTGAGCATTATGATAAAATTTGAGAAAGAAAAGGGGATAATATCATGTGTCTTTCTATTTCTAGTATTTGAATCATTTTGAGCTATCATATCTTCTGAATTCAAACTGTTTTAATCTTACAACCTTATAAATTTAGAAGACCTATGTATACTATAATATGATTACAGTATATATTACTAAATATGATGAATAAATAAATTATGATATAATTACATTTTATCAACTAATCAAATCTAAAAAATTCGAATTCATTATATTAAACCGGGGGGGGGGGATCAGGCATGTGACACGGGAGGCAAACAGAGATGCTGACTTTGTAGCAAGGCACTTCAAAGAGGGCCCCCGTATGAACTGCAGATACTAGAAGATTCACTTGCTAGAAGCTGGAGTTTGCTAATGGCAGATGTGGGAGCTGGCTGAATAATCAACACAAGTCTTAGATAAGGGCGTTTAGGACTTCTCCTTATTGAACAAAAAAAAAATCTTAAAAAAGTTAGAAAATTGAATTATTATGGTGATTTGTCTGTGTTTCCTTTTCGAAATCACAGACTATTTACATTATTTTTTTCTTTTCAAAGGAAAGAAGATATATATTACATTTGAAGTAAATCGAAATAGTTTTTGTTTTTAGAATCAGTCTGAAATTTATATAGAATTTTTTATTTGATATATAATGGCCGTTAATTTATTTTAATTGTAGGAATAAAATTTTGATTTTAGTTTAATTTTTAGATCCTATTTTAAATTTACTCATTGCATGTATAAATTTTATTCAAAATAATATATACATGTACAAAATTCAAGATTTCGTATGTATAATTATATAAAATATGTATCACAATTACATATGAAATTTTAAAATTATCTGCAAGAATATAATCTCAGTCAAACCAAAGGAAGGGATAAAATCTTGAACTTACTATAGGGTGCCCTGCAAAAGCTAGGCTTTGGCTTATCCAAACAAAACCAGACTTTTGATTACGGAAAACTAGCTAGCAGAACTATGGGAGGAGGAACCATGCACATCGACTTTCCAAAGATTCAGTTCAATTCTTCTTCCACTACTCTCTCTGCTGTTTCTTCTTCCTCTTCACATAACCTTAACCTTTCAGTCCCATCCAATTATGCTTCTCCACTTAGACCTTCTTCCTCTTCTTCCTGTCAAAATGAAATTTGCAAAAAACTAGAAGCTGTAGATGGAAATGAAAATAAAATAGGAACTGGGTCCTTCAATAATTTTATTTTGGGACCAGTTCCATCCAAACCAGAAGTTGAAAATGCTTTGGCTGCTCTCCACAGGTGAGTGGGATTTCTCACTTTCTGCTTGCTGTGTTGATTTTGGTAGTTTTGCATCTCTTATATGAGAAATTTATGCTCATCACTTATTCCCTTGGAGCGCTTCATCCAATTTCGCTTTTGTTTTGTGGACCAGTTACATACATGGGATTTCTTCATCTACACCAGAATTTAAATGGTTGAAGCCTCTTTTGGACAGCTGTCACTCGAGAGGGTTGCTATGTCAAGGTCTTGGTAGAGTTTACGATGGCTTAACTTTGCTCCTCACTGAGCCATCTGTCAAGGTGCTTTGCCTATATTTGTTTTACCAGATATTGTTCCTCAAGTTCTTCTGACCATGGTTTTTTTTTTTTTTGCCAAATTGAATCGATGTGCATGTAGAGGCTGGTCGTTTCAATATCATCTGATAAAGCTGTTTGGGATGCTATAAAGAACAACGAGTTGGTTCGGAAGCTCCTTGACTTGCCTCTCCCTGCAGGTCTGTTCCTGATAGCAATATCATATTATGAATGCTCTTTTTATTTTGTATGATTCGACACTCCCTTCCCTGGTGTTATGTTTCTTACAGTTGAAAATGGAAGGCCTGGGAATTCTAGCGGTGAAGCAGAGCCAGACAATGACATCTTGCAGTGGATATTGGACTTTGCAAAAGCTAAAGTCTCAGAGCTCGTATTGAAATTCCAATCACTTCTGAATGAGGTGTTCCGAAGTGGTAAGAGAGAAAAACCTAATGAAGAAACCAGAGGTCAGTTGGAGGAAGAAATCAGATCTTCCTTGATTCTCTCAATTGTAATACTGTTGATCGTGATTGTAGCTCGGGTTCAAACAGTTTGATCAAACACCAAATCCTGTTTCATACAAGGTAACCATGAAAACCAAGAGGGAAGTTCAAGTGCTCGGAGGGAGTGCATCCGTTTCTGCATTCTTCTTCTTAGGATCCAAAATGATAATGTAATCTCTCTGTATTCAAACTGTATACCCTAAAAGTGTAACAATATCAAAGTATGTACTAAGTAAATGAGCCTTCAATATTTGCCTTGAACCTGAAGAAGTTGATGCATAAATGTATGCGTTCTTGTTGCCAGAGAAGTTTGGGTTGATAATGGGAAAATCAACGTTGGCAGTATAATACACTTGTGGAAACCATTTTTTTGAAAACAGGAAATCGACTTTTGAAAACGAAAAGTTGAAAGTCGCCACCAATCGTTTTTAATAGGGTGTGATTGAATCACCTCAAAACACGGTCATTTTTAATAAATAAATAAATTTTTCAAAACGAAGATTTTGGTCTGTGAAAATAGAAAACCGGTTTGGGAGTCAGTTATGTACGAGGAAGGATTAGCACCCTCGACACGCTCAAAATTGGTACTTGATTGATTATTTAGTGTCTTAATGTCGAAAATTAAAGATTTGGACAGAGTTCAAAATGTGATTCTCCTTTTATTGGCTTTTAAAACATTTAGGTAAGTCAAATGTGTATTAAAGACCATCTCACCTCAAGGTAAAACATTACATCCAGTACGTTATGACGCAACATTTTTTACCCTCAATTGTGAGCTTGCCTTTAAAACGTGCGTTTTAGCCTTAAGAGAATATTCGAATATTCAAAACAAACAAAGAAAGTGAAACACAGTACTTTAGGGCACGATTCTTCGAATTCTTTAAATACTGAACATTGCCTTTATTTTGAAAATTTTTTAGAGTGAATTGGTAAGAGGATATTCGAATATTCAAGACAAACAAAGAAAGCGAAACCCAGTACGTTACGGCACGATTCTTCGAATTATTTAACTATCGAACATTGCCTTTATTTTGAAAAATTTTAAGAGAAGATCAATGGATAAATGAATTAAGGACATAGATTTTTTTTTTTTAAATGATGATAATAGACAACATGAAAATAATAATATGAGAATAATGCTAACCATATATAAATAATAAATAATAATAATAGTAATTGATAGAAATAATTAATAAAACAACAGTAATAATAAATACAATAATGTAATAAACATCGTGCTAATAGTATTAATAATAATATTAAAAATATGATGATAATAACAAAAAATATGTTGACGATAACATTAAATATGGGGGATAATAGTAAAAATAAAATAAAAATTGGAATATCAATGTTAAATTAGTAATAGTGAGAAATAGTAAATAATAATAATTTGATATAAAAATGGTAACCGATAATAAACAATGGTATAAAAAAAATAATATAATAAGTCTATGTATAATAGAAATTTATATTTAAAATAATTAACTTCGCTTAAGAATATATATATATATTTACATAATAAATATATAATATAATAATATGAAACATAACTCAAATTAATTAAATTAATAGAAAATAATAATAAAAATATAAAAATAATGAGAATAAAGCTCAAATAATTAATTTAACAGTAAAATAACAAAAATAAAAAAAGGGTTAAATTGAATTAAAAATGAAAACTTTGGGGCCAAATCAGAAAGGAAATAAAATCAGAGGTAAACTCCCACTCTTTTCCCTTCTTTCATTTGTGTAAAGAAAAAATGTGAACGCCAAAGTAAACAAAATTGACTAATATAAAAAGTTACCTTAAAAATCTGATTTGTATTCTCTTTGATTTCGTATGTGTATTCTCCAAAAAAAATTCCCCCTTTTAGAAATAGTTTTTTCCATGACTTTTATAGCCAAATTTTACAACTTATAACAAGTAGGGTGATGGAGTTAGTGGGGGTGATGGAGGTAGTGGATGGTTTAGTAGGGTGTGGGGGTGATGGAGGTAGTGGATGGTTTAGTAGGGTGTGGGGGTGATGGAGGTAGTGGATGGTTTAGTAGGGTGATGGAGTTAGTGGTCGGTTTAGTGGGGTGTTTAATTTGGGTTGGTTTGATTGGGCCCGGGCAGAAATTGGGCTTAACAGCTACCCCTCTTTGCTCATTGTCATGTAATGGGAACGAAGCAAAGATTACAAAGGCCAATTTTGCCCGGTCCTGTCAGATCTTGGCTTCTTGGTGTAACCTTATCGCAACCCACTGCATCCTATTGCTTCTAAATGAAGATACGATTTGTTGGAACTTTATCTGATCCGCTCTTGCTCAACGAAAATAAGATCTGTAATTTTAGCCTGTTACCCTATTGCTTAAGGGGTTAAGGCGAGTCTTCGACCTGCTCCACCACTGCTCAGAGAGCTAAGATCTGTAAATTTTAGCCTGTTACCCTACTGCTTAGAGAGCTAAGGTGAGTCTTTGACTTGCTCCACCACTGCTTGGCGAGCCCAAGTCTGTAAACTTTAGCCTGTTACCCTACTGATTAGGGGGTTAAGGCGAGTCTTCGACCTACTCTACCACTGCTCGGCGAGCCCAGATTTGTAAATTTTAGCCTGTTACCCTACTGCTTAGGGGGTTAAGGCATGTATCTTTGATCTGCTCCGCCACTGCTCGGCGAGCCCAAGTCTGTAAACTTTAGCCTGTTACCCTACTGCTTAGAAGGTTAAGGCGAGTCTTCGACCTACTCCGCCACTACTAGGCGAGCCCAGATCTGTACATTTTAGCCTGTTACCCTACTGCTTAGGGGGTTAAGGCGTGTATCTTTGATCTGCTCCGCCACTGCTTGGCGAGCCCAGATCTGTAAATTTTAGCCTGATACCCTACTGCTTAGGGGGTTAAGGCGTGTATCTTTGATCTGTTCCATTATTTCTTAAGGAGATAAGATCTATAATCTTTAACTTGTGACCCTATTGCTTAAGGAGTTAAAGCGTGTATCTTTGATCTGCTCCACTACAGCTTAAGGAGACAAGATCTGTAGTTTTTAGCCTGTTACCCTACTGTTTAGGGGGTTAAGACTGGTGGTTTGAATCTGCTCCATTGTCGATACATGGAGATAAGATCCGCTGAAATTTGATCTATTCCACTCCTGCCAGTGGGATGAGATCTACTATATTTAGCCTGTTCTACTCCTGCTTAGTGGGATAACGCTGGTGGTTTGAATCTGCTCCATTGCCGATACATGGAGATAAGATTCGTCAAAATTTGATCTGCTCCACTCCTGCTCAGCGAAGATAAGATCTAGAGTTTAGCGTGCTCCACTCCTGCTCAGTGAAGATAAGGCTGGTGGCTGAAATCTGCTCCATTGCCGATACATGAGACAAGATCCGCTGAAATTTGATCTGTTCCACTCCTGTCAGTGGGATGAGATCTGCTATATTTAGCCTGTTCCACTCCTACTCAGTGGGATAAGGCTTGTGGCTGAAATCTGCTCCATTGCCTACATAGAGATAAGATTCGCCAAAATTTGATCTGCTCCGCTCCTGCTCAGCGAAGATAAGATCTGTCGAAATTTGATCTGTTCCACTCCAGCCAGTGGGATGAGATCTGCTATATTTAGCCTGCTTCACTCTTGCTCAGTGAAGATAAGGCTGGTGGCTGAAATCTGCTCCATTGCCGATACATGGAGGTAAGATTCGCCAAAATTTGATTTGCTCCGCTCCTGATCAACGAAGATAAGATCTGTCGAAATTTGATATATTCCACTCGTGCCAGTAGGATGAGATCTGCTATATTTAGCCTATTCCACTCCTGCTCAGTGGGATAAGGCTTGCCAAAATCTGTAATTTTAATCAATCTTACTACACTGTCCACTGGGGAACCCATCTGTAGAAGTGATTTCGTGTGGTTTATGCTTATGCTAAATGATTAGGATGCTATGATCAACATGAATCAAATGCCCCTAACTAAATGTATTATGAATGACATTTGTACGAATGAAGAATGTCATGAAAATAATCCCATTTTAATGCTTGGGCTACCATAACTCGCTGTCTGTTAAGGCTATCGCTTCACTAACATGAGTTTTTCTTGTTCAGCTGCTACTTTCCAACAGAAAACTCATAGAAACAATCTATTTTCTTCAACTGGTTTGCCCCACTATAATTTCAAGGTCCAGTCCACTGTACTTCATGGGATATAAGGCTTGCACCATCTTCAAACTCTCCTACTGCAACTCGGGGGAATATAATCTAATTCCTGTTCAATTTATTCCCCCCGCAATTTTAAGGGTACGGGATTTGACTCTTCTTCCATTAATTTAGTCTGCTACACCATTCCTTGGGTATCATGACCAGATGTACATGCTTGATATTTGCATGGATGCAAAATACCATCTTTCTCTCGAGAATGATCCCTTTTTAAAGCTTGGGTTGACATTGCTTGCTATTCGTCAAGATTATACCTTTGATGTAATATTTGTCTCTGATATATTTGACAGAAAACCTTAAGGGGTAGTCCCTCAGACAATTCCAACCCTTAGGCTCGGTAAATTCTAAACAACAGTCATGTTTCAGGTTCCCGTATTATTTAGAAACTTCTAGAGTCATAAGCAGAATCTCCTTTGTAGAAATATTTTAATCTATATTTCAATTCGAAATGCTTGAAGAGATCATGGCAAGAGATAAGAATGAAATTACTTAAGAGCATAGCTCGCAACAATTAAAGTAATCGGAGATATCCAAGGTAATAAAATAAAAATGATTGGGGCGTATATCGAAAAGAATAAGGCAACTAAGGATAGTAAACATGGGTAAGATAGAAAATTAAGTGCCCCAGATATCGCAGCCTGAGCTTCTCTGTACAAACTTCTTGATGACCATTTGAGCTCAACATGTGTTTAGGTGATCTGAAGTACTTTGTCAATGCCCCAAGATGTAGCATACTTCCTCGTTGTTAACTCAGGCATAGTAAGACTACTGTATGCCCCACCTTCGATCCAAATTTGAGTCACCCTTTTCGGGTTTTCAACTCAAATCCCCTTTGGTCTCAAAGCGCCCTTTGCGGGTTTTCGCCTTGGCCTCTCCTTTGCTTTTATTTTCTTTCTCTTTTTTGTTTTCTCTTCTTTTTCCTTTTCTTTTTTTCTCTTTCCTTTTTTTCTTCTTTTTTTTAAGTGAAGTATTCTTTGATTAAATCCAAGTTCACAAGGTCAGACAAGTTCTTGCCATTTATTTTAATCAACATCGATGCCCCCACCAAGGATAAGGTCATTCCCAATTTGACATCCATTTTCACTGAGATCCTTTTGTATGGAAGGATTCTTCTCAAAACTAAGTTTCCTTGATGAAGTTTTCTGGAATGATCTTTCCGTCATCACTTCGTATCATTTGACCGTAACGGATAATTTTTGACCTCCTTTTTCAATCAGGTTCACTTGATCATCGGAATTGAATTTACTCAACTCTAACGAAACTCGTGGAGAAAAGACCTTGCCAAAATTGCATTCATTCCATAAATTACTGAAAAACGTTGCCCCGGTGGAGGTTCTGATAGAGGCTCCCATGATCCTTTTTTTTTTGCACCATTCATTTTCGGGCGATATGGTATTTAATATTAAACAGCCCGGATGCTTCAGATATCGTACTGCTATTTAAATTTAGTACATCGTCAGATATGGTCCCTTTCGGTACTCCATACTAACATAGAAAATGCTGGCTATTGACCTCGCATCATTAACATATGAGGCAGCTTCTATCCACTTGACAACATAATCGACAACCACAAAAAGAATCGACACTCGTCAGAGGCTTTTGGCGAAATCAGCCTGACGGCACACATGCCCCATATAGAAGAAGATTATGGGTTTCACTGATTCTTTGCGACATGAGGTTTGCTTTTCATCTTGTTCACCGTCATCAACAGATCAGGAGATAAGCTACAATCTTAGTCATCTTCAAAGTCTTGAGGTCTCACTAAACACATATCTCGCTTAAAAGGAGATATCTGGAGACCTATTATAAGAATGAAAGAAAATTTGAAGAACAAGAGAAACCAATAATATTTACTCGTGTGGTATGATCATGAATGAAATGGTAAAAAACAGATGTTCGAAATAAGAAACAAAAGAATGTATTTCATTGAAATAAAGACGCTAGACATAAGCCTATTTCACAAAAGGATTCTTATTGCCTCTAGGCTTAAAGCAACAAGTGTGTTTTGAATATGACTCTAGATTAGCCCTAAAAAATACAGGGATCTCTTTCACCATCCCATCGTTTAAAACACTCCCAAGTATGCAAAGGTGAATACTTGTCAAATTCTTTTCTCCGCATCATTGATTATTACGTTTACCCCCTCATCAGTATGGTTGGGTAACAAATTTTCTACGCTAGACCTGTTTTCGAACTTCACAATACCCATTTCAACGAGCCTTTCGACTAACTTCTTAAAAGGGATGCAATTTTCTATCGACTGCCCCGTGATTCCCGCGTGGTATTCGCATTGGGCGTTTTCATTGTACCACTTAGAGTATGGAGGTTGCACGGGTTTTGAGTAGAACGGTGCTACAACATGTGCATCAAATAATCTTTTGTATAGCTCCTTATATGTCACTAGGATAGGGGTAAATTGTATCATCTCCGTATTTCTCTTTATGCTGGGCTCCTGCCTTGGTGAAGCTTGTTGGCTTGTGACTACCGTTCTCGATTGATTAACAGTGACAGGTTTTGAATAGCCTGAGCTTACATGCTTACCTCGCTTTCTTTTTTCTTTAGGGCTGACCCTCTCATGCTTTCCCCCGTTTCTATCTTCCCGCACCTTATTGCATTTTCTATCATTTCACCAGACATCACTATGTCTGCGAAACTCTTAGTCGCTCTCCCCAAAATATGATTAATGAAAGGTGCCTTCAAGGTATTAATAAACAGTATAGTCGTTTCTTTTTCCAGCAGTGGTGGTTGGACTTGCGTAACGACTTCCCTCCACCTCTGGGCGTATTTCCTGAAGCTTTCACCTGGCATTTTCTCCATGTTTTGTAATGTAATCCTGTCACGCTATATCGGTCACATGGCCATACTGTTTCATGAAGGCCTGCGCCAAATCCTTCTATGATTTGACCTGAGCACGGCTCAACTGATTGTACCATTTGGCTGCGGCCCCAGTCAAACTATCCTGAAAACAGTGAATCAACAATTGGTCATTGTTGACATATCCCATCATTCTCCGACAGAACATTGTAATGTGAGCCTCAGGACAGCTAGTTCCATTATATCTTTCAAATTCTGGCATCTTGAACTTCAGAGGAAATACTAAGTCCGGGACCAAACTGAGTTCCTTTACGTCAACTCCGTAATAATGATCAGCACTTTTTAATTCCTTGAACTTCTCCTCTATCCATTTGCACCGATCTTCGAGCTGCTTTGGGAGCTCTGCCCTTACTTTTTCCCCTTCAACCTCATCGAAATTAGGGATCGTGGGATTTGCCATCTTGTCTCCAGGGTTAAAGCACGAGCCCGTTGGGAAGTTTATCGGTGTCGAAGTGCCGGCTTAATACAGAGGTTTAACATTAACAAACATCTTTGGTGGCTGTGTTTGAATGTTTACTGGGGCAAAGCTTGTAGGACAAGCAGAGTCATCGTTGTCATTCCCAGTATCACCCATAGGGCCCTTTCCTTTGTCAGACCCTCCCTTCAGCAGCTGTGTCAGCTGGCTCATCATGTTGTTCTGTGACTCCAGCATGTTTTTCTGGGACTCCAGCATTTGATCCCTCATCTCCTGCTGGATCCTAGCCAGCTGTTATTGCATCTGAGCTTGCAGTTGCTCCTGCATCTCCTTTTGCATTTGTTCTAATTTTTCTGACCTCTGATCCATATCCCTTGTTTTCCTCCGTGTATAGTAACGATGTTCCAGGGTAACTAGATAAATTATCACTAATTAATAGGGTTTTTTTGTGCAACTTAATGTTTATGATGCTATGCAATGCAAATACATGATATGGATGCAAAAAGGAGACATCGATTTTAATTCAATTCCATTTAGAAAACTTTACTGAAAAATAAAATCTTTACATAAAATGAATTACATAAGCGGTCTTGCCCTAACACCCAAAGCTTTTACTTTCCTAAGAAGGCAGGCTAACTCTCGCCCCCAATCTGACTCTAACTCATATTTGACTCTTAGCACATCTGCTTGGACCACCAAAGTCTGTAAATGATCAGCCACCTCTCGTATCTGAGTTATAGCTTCGCCCATGAGATAGTCTCTATCTCGGACCTGATCCTGAGATCGGTGAAGTTGCTCCTCTAGTTGCTCATTATTTGTTTCCAATAATTCAATCTGATTCTCACAGTTCTGAAGTGTAGTCTCAAGTTCTTCTACTTTCCCCTTCAAATTCTCGATCTTACTTAGGCTAGCCCTTAATTCAATCACTGAGTTACGACTCTGATGTTGCTGCAGTGCCATTTCTAACTCCGCCACCCGAGTTCTTAACATTTGTTTTTCATTCTGGCTATCATCCAAACTCTTTTTACTAGTGACTTCTCAAGCTTGAGCATCATGGAACTTTTTCTCCCACCAATCAGCCCTAGGCTTTTCCTCTTGGATTTTTTGCCTCCACTGTTCAGACGTTTTACATAAGCCAGCATTTCTCATTGACTTATACAGCTGCTTGTAATCAGTCTTCAGACTATCCAGGTCCTCCTCAACCTCTCTCTTTCTCTTCTTCAAATTCTTAGCCTCGAATTTTTAAATATCAACATCCAGCTTTAAGTACACTTTTTCCTCCTCCAACTACTCTATTTTCCTTTCTAACTCTAAGGTTTTCTTTTCGAAGTCTTGCTTTATGATTTCCAATTCGGAGGGGACCACTCGCAGATATTCCTCTATCGATCGAGCTTCTTCTAAATTTGGCCTCAGGATATTGTCGTTAACCCTTCTACTCCACAATTCATTATATTTAGGAGTCACCATTGGATTCACAACAACTCCCTTTATCCGGCAGGTTTGGTTCCAGGCATTATAAATCTCGCGGCTCTTTTTCTTGGAGTCTTTCTCCCCATACGAGAACCCACTCTGAGTTAGCCTATGCGTCATCGGTATAAATTATCTCGATCTATATTGTCTCAATACAAGTAGAAGGGCGTATCCAATGGCTCCCCAAATCCCCAACAAAGGGACCTAATCATAACTCCCACATCGGTAGAGAATCTCATCGGAAACCAACCAAGGGGCTTGCCATTCGATATCCTCCTCTTGGAGATTTTGAAGTATCGCCATCCATTTTTCCTCTGTTATGTCATCTCTTCTCGATATGGTCGCTATCTCCTTCAAAGGCGAGTAATCTCCGAGAAAAGGTCGGTAAGAGGCCTTTTCTACCCTCCAAAAGTGGCTATGAAACTACACTAACAAGAGTTGTGCACACTCAATGAATCTGCCTTCACCTGCCCTCTGATATGCACTCAAAGATCTAAAAGTCTCAGCCAAGACTGCAAGAACAAGAGTGACTCCCTTACCAAATCGGTCAAATAGATCAGCGACTGCTTCATCTACATGTCTTAAAGCCTTAGGGAAAATAACCAAACCATAAACGCTCAAGGCGAAGACATCAAATCTTTTCTTCATATCAGGGTGTGTCAGGATCAGATCTCTCAAATTTTCCCAAGGGATGCATTTTCCATTACCTTTCTGTTGGACTCGATTTGCAACCCACTGCTCACTCATCCTAGTGATGTTCATCAACCTCTTTACAAAGGTTGGGGTATTGAAAGCTCTAGAATAAATCTTATCAACTTGAAACCTCGGACAACGAAGCAAAGCTGTATATTCTTCGACAGTCGGGCTAGATCCACCTTTCCGAAAGTAAAACAACTGTAGACGGAATTCCAAAATTGAGCCATGGTGCAGAACAAATACCTATCCACCTTAACATCGAGGAGATAATGAATATCACCATAATTACAGTAAAGTAGCTGCTTCATCTCCTCATCCCAGCGACTCCATAATTCTTTCAACTCCTGAAGATCATTCTGAACCACACTAATACGGGTAAAGTCCCATAACTCTGACGTGTACTCCTTTGTCAAACTGTCACATTTCTCTAACTGTGCATTTTCCGACCATCTTTGGACAAACGCGTTGTCTTTCACTTTATCAAGGAATTCGTTCTTCATGGCAAAACTTTCTATTAGTAACTGAACCGTATATTGATACCTCCTTTTATGATGAAAATATTATGCAATCACTATTAGAGAAAGAAGGAAAAACATCAGCCAGAATCATCATAAGAATAGAAATCAAAGCAATCAAGAAATTATCAAACGCCTATTCGGGCAACCACTAAGGCTAGGTGTAATTCTACCTAAGGCGGGTTCCTACAGCTCACTATATGTGGTTTAGTTCTAGAGTAAAGGTACCCGAACTAGCAGATTCCTCAACCCTCGCCCATTATAGGTTCATATGGATTAAGTTCGGTTAAAGGGAATACATTTCCTTATGCCCATGTGGAGGTGAAAACCTCACGAAGACATAAGTACGAATGTATTCTGGAAGCGATCCCCTATCCTATGCGGAGATGAAAACCTCCCGAAAACATAGTTTCTCACTCCCACTTAAAATGTGTGACCACAACGGTCATGCGATATGATGCGAGAGTATATAAAGAAATTCAACGAAACAACAAACTCAACAAGAACACAGGAAATGCAAAACGAGGATCGTGTATTTTTAGAAAAATCAAATTTCTAACTTTTGACAAGAAGACAAAAAAAATCAATTTACAGCTCGACTCTCTTATTGGTCCCCGGTGGAGTCGCCAAGCTGTCAAAACCATTTTTTTGAAAACGGGAAATCGACTTTTGAAAACGAAATGTTGGGAGTCGCCACCAATCGTTTTTAATAGGGTGTGATTGAATCACCTCAAAATACGGTCGTTTTTAATAAATAAATAAATTTTTCAAAACGACGATTTTGGTCTACGAAAATAGAAAATCGGTTCGGGAGTCAGTTACGTACGAGGAAGGATTAGCACCCTCGACACGCCCAAAATTGGTACTTGATTGATTATTTAGTGTCTTAATGTCGAAAATTAAAGATTTGGACAGAGTTCAAAATGCGATTCTCTTTTTATTGGCTTTTAAAACATTTAGGTAAGTCAAATGTGTATTAAAGACCATCTCACCTCAAGGTAAAACATTACATCAAGTACGATAGTACGCAACATTTTTTACCCTCAATTGTAAGCTTGCCTTTAAAACGTGCGTTTTAGCCTTAAGAGGATATTCGAATATTCAAAACAAACAAAGAAAGTGAAACCCAGTACGTTAGGGCACGATTCTTCAAATTTTTTAAATACCGAAAATTGCCTTTATTATGAAAATTTTTGAGAGTGAACTGGTAAGAGGATATTCGAATATTCAAGACAAACAAAGAAAGCGAAACCCAGTACGTTAGGGCACGATTCTTCGAATTCTTTAAATACCGAACATTGCCTTTATTTTGAAAAATTTTGAGAGAAGATCAATGGATAAATGAATTAAGGACATAGATTTTTTTAAAAATGATGATAATTGTAACACCCCTACCCGTATCCATTGCCAGAATAGGTACGAGGCATTACCGGAGTTTACTGAACATTTTTAGATAATTCTGAGTCATTTATTATTCATGTTTTGAAAATAATCATAACGTCTCTTTATTGGGCCCTCGAAGCCCCAAACATACATTAAAAACCAACCGGAATTAAATCGGGATCATAAAAAATTTCACAAAATCTTAAATTTTATTTTCATCTAAGTACTTACCATTTCAATGCTTCTTATAATTAAACATGTTACCATTCAATAAATAGCTTGACCTTTGTCTAAGCGTCAAGCCATATCATTGTTAGTATACTTGCACATATTTCATATAAATTCAACATTGATATACTTATTTTCTCGACATGTCACACTTGAGTTTAATAATTGTCTTTACTTACATAATTTCCTTGTATCAACATATCAAAGATAATCATATATGTACATGTCATGAAACATATCATTCTCTTACCGTTTCTTCATAAGCATATATCATTTATTTCATTATATCAATATTTCATGCTCCATCATTTCCATATATTTTATGTATATTTATTCCGGTAATAGCTTATATCAAACTTAACATAAATTATATTCCATGTACTTATACTTATTTCGTTTATCTATCTTCATAATTATTTCATATAACCATTCGTCATCTGATACATATTACCTGAATATCAATTGTTCAACAGATGTCATAGCGTCTCCCATCCACGGTCTTATTTATCTTTGACATGATGCCATAGTGTCTTTCAACTATGGTCTTACTCATTTTCTGTCATGTTGCCATGGTGTCTTTCAACCATGGTCTTACACATTTCATATCAGGTTGCCATGGTATCTTTCAACCATGGTCTTACACATTTCATATCAGGCTGCCATGGTATCTTTCAACCATGGTCTTACACATTTCATATCAGGTTGCCATGGTGTCTTTCAACCATGGTCTTACACATTTCATATCAGGTTGCCATGGTATCTTTCAACCATGGTACACATTTCATATCAGGTTGCCATGGTATCTTTCAACCATGGTCTTACACATTTCATATCAGGTTGCCATGGTGTCTTTCAACCATGGTCTTACACATTTCATATCAGGTTGCCATGATATCTTTCAACCATGGTCTTACACATTTCATATCAGGCTGTCATGGTATCTTTCAACCATGGTTTTACACATTTCATTTCAGAGAGCACACTCCCGCGAACCTCATCCTTACAGTGGGATTACCAGTCCAGGCTAAATCCCCTGTAATATAAACTCATAAAGTATTGTCGGGATTACTAATCCAAGCTAAATCCCCTGCAACGACAATTACTCTAATGAGCTTGGATCTGAATTACCAGTCCAGGCTAAATTCAGACCCTAATTTGGATTACCCGTCCGGGCTAAATCCATTTTACACGTATTCTTCGAGAGGGCTATATCAGAATAGGATCACCCGTCCGGGCTAAATCCTTTTTACCGTCAATTCCTTTTCAGAGATCCATCGAATTTTCCTTTCATTCAACCGGGATTTATTTTCAATTTATATCGAGTATTATCAATATTTCATCAAATATCATGAATTGAACATTCAAATCATATTTTCATCACATAACCACATATTTCAAGTATTTAAAATACAATTCAAGTTACACCAACTTACTTCATTGCTTGTTTGTGTTTATAATTTCATTAATCCGATATCTTTTCTTTTCCACGATCAAGTCTCATATTTGAGTCGTCCGGATCTTTATAAATAAATTTGATCATCATTTTCATTCATTTCATATTCTAATGCATTTAATTAATACTCTAGACAAAATTATCATTTTGCCCCTAAACTTTTAATTAATGACGATTTCATCCTTAGGGTCAGGAAAATAAAATTCTTGCAATTTAATCCTTATTTTCAGATATTATTCTCATACATATTGATAACAGTCCATGAATTCTATAAAATATCATAATTTTCCATAATTTCAACACTTTTCAATTTAATCCCTAAAACATGTTTCCCCCTATCTTGAACTAAATTAATAATTTTATTCAATTTTGTAATTTAAATAATAAAATAATCCATTTCATGCAATTTAGTCATTTCTGACATTTTTACAAAATTGGCCATAAAGTTTTACTTTTATTCAATTTAGTCCCTAAGCCTAAAATATGCAAATTAGCCATACTAAATGAATATTCATATATGTTTTCCTCCTCCTCCTCTCCATTCCACATCCTTAATGTATATAACACACTTGTAAGTAACATTATCTATATATTTTTTTATTTACTTTTATGAATATTCAAGCTGTCCATCTGTGTCATAGCCACTAAATTATTTATATCTGGAGATATAGAGCTCCAAATTAAGATACAAAAATTTCCCTGAAACTAGACTCATATATATTCTTTCCATAAAATTTTCAGAATTTTTGGTTTAGCCAATAAGTACAGTTTATTCTTTAAAGTTACCCATGTTCTGTTGTGTGACAGTTCTGACCCTTCTTTACTAAAAATTAATTATCTCCTCGTACATAATTTGAATGGTATTCACGTTTATTTCTATTTAAAATAGACTCATTCAAGATTCTAAACATATAAATTTAAGCCCCTAATTATTTCTATCCAATTTTTGATGATTTTCCAATGTCAGAATAGGGGAACCCGAATTCATTCTGACCTTGTCTCACAAAATTCATTATATTTCATGATTTAAAAATCCATTACTTGCACCGTTTCTTCCATAAGAAACTAGACTCAATAAGATTTAATCTCCTACGTTATTCATCCTATAATTAGATTTCTACAATTTTTGGTGATTTTTCAAAGTTAGACTACTGCTGCTGTCCATAACTGTTTTAGTGCAAGATATTAATTACCATGTTATAACACCATTATTTTCTTTTTCTACACCATTTCTCATCACTTTCTCTTATTTTCTCTTCACTAACATATCAAGAACATAGGACCTTATGTAAGAAAACTCTACTATAACATTATTTCCATGCTTTGTTAATAATAACAAACTTAAAAACATATTGAAATCTTGATGTACTTACCTTTTCTTATTGACTTCAATCTTTAACTTGATTTTTCTCTCTCCTCCAGCTTCTATTTCTTGAATCCAACTTGATATTCTTGCTCCCCATCATCTCCTTGCTATCTTTCTCTCTTGATGGCTATGGAAATTCTTTCAATTTTTAAGTGAAAATAATGAATTTTTGGAGGAAGGACTAAATTGTAAGAAAAGGAAAAACTTTCTTTCTTTCTTCTTCTTCTCACGTTAGTTGCATGAGAATGGTGATCATCCTCCCCTTTCTTTCCTTACATATATATATTAAATAAAATAATAAAATATCATTTAAAAATTAATTTAAAGTATTAATAAACTAATATTTATTTATTTAATTTATCTAAAATATCTCCAACATCATCATTGTCTCTAGATTTCTCTCTCTTCCAATTGACCATTTTGCCCTTCGTGATCTTTTAAAATTCCAATCTTGAGTCATCACTTAATTTGGTAAAATTGTAATTTAGTCCCTCATAATTCTTCACCTAATCAATTTGGTCCTAATTCATCAATTTTCCTTGGTTTCTAGATCATTCCACCCTTAAAATATTTGCACTATTAGTCCTTTAACTTTTCATATTTACACTTTAATCCTTCAAATTTTGAGTATTTACTCTTGGGCCACAAAACTTTTCTCACTTTTACAATTTAATCCTTTCTTGAATCAATATGTCATAATATATTCCCAATATTGACATAACTCAAAATTTCCCTTTTTGCCACTTTATTTTCTTATTTTACTATATCACGGATAATATTTTACTATAAAAATTTTCGAGGTATTACAATAATAGACAACATGAAAATAATAATATGAGAATAATGCTAACCATATATAAATAATAAAAAATAATAATAATAGTAATTGATAGAAATAATTAATAAAACAACAGTAATAATAAATACAATAATGTAATAAACATCGTGCTAATAGTATTAATAATAATATTAAAAACATGATGATAATAACAAAAAATATGTTGACGATAACATTAAATATGGGGAATAATAGTAAAAAAAAAAAGGAATATCAATGTTAAATTAGTAATAGTGAGAAATAGTAAATAATAATTTGATATAAAAATGGTAACCGATAATAAACAATGGTATAAAAAAATATAATAAGTCTATGTATAATAAAAATTTGTATTTAAAATAATTAACTTCGCTTAAGAATATATATATTTACATAATAAATATATAATAAATAAATAATATAATAATATGAAACATAACTCAAATTAATTAAATTAATAGAAAATAATAAAAAAACAAATATAAAAATAATGAGAATAAAGCTCAAATTAATTAATTTAACAGTAAAATAACAAAAATAAAGAAAGGGTTAAATTGAATTAAAAATAAAAATTTTGGGGCCAAATCAGAAAGAAAATAAAATTAGAGGTAAACTCCCTCTCTTTTCCCTTCTTTCGTTTGTGTAAAGAAAAAATGTGAACGCCAAAGGAAACAAAATTGACTAATATAAAAAGTTACCTTAAAAATCTGATTTGTATTCTCTTTGATTTCGTATGTGTATTCTCTAAAAAAAATTCCCCCCTTTACAATATTTTTTTCCATGGCTTTTATATCCAAATTTTACAACTTATAACAAGTAGGGTGATGGAGGTAGTGGAGAGTGTGGGGGTGATGAAGGTAGTGGATGGTTTAGTAGGGTGATGGAGGTAGTAGTCGGTTTAGTGTGGTGTTTAATTTGAGCTGGTTTGATTGGGCCCGGGCAGAAATTGAGCTTAACAACACCAATTATAATGTAGAATCTTTATTACAATTCAGGTTAAACAACAAAAGAAAATGTTTTCTATTAAATAATATACCTTAAAAAATCTGAATTAAAATCATGCAAAGTCAGGCGGCAAGAAAGAGTGGCTTAGGGAGGGCGACGAAGAAAGTCAGGCAAAGGGAAGATGATCCCTCGGATGTTGGGGACATGGCGGTGGATAGAGGAGAAGAGGCCCCGGTCACCTTTAAGGATAAGCTTATTGCCTGGGATAGAAATATAACAAAGGCGAGGAAGATTATGAAGATGACGATTTTGATTTAAAACAGGGTGTTAATGATTACTGAGATGGTGGATGGCATCCCGAATATAAAGTTTTCTGAGAGAGTTCATACGTTGATTCAAAGAAGTATGTCTAAGTCCATTATCATGAAATTAATTGGTAGGAAGATTGGCTTCAGTGTGCTGACTAGTAAGATTATGGGTTATGGAAGCCAAGTGAAGCGTTTCAACTGATGGAGTTAGAAAATGACTATTATCTTGTTAAGTTTCAAGTAATGGAGGACTATACTAAGGCGTTTTCGGAGGATCCATGGGTAATTTACAGGCAATACTTAACGGTGCAACCATGGTCGACGTCTTTCTTGACGGCTCAAAGCTATCCTCATCAAGTGGTAGTATGGAAAGTCTTCCAGGGTTCTCCGGAGCTTTGTACAAGAAATGCTTATTGAAGGCAGTGGGTAGTACAATTGGACATGTGATCAAGATAAATGAGAACACTGACAACGGAGCTCCTGATCGATTTGCATGTATGACGGTCAATGTTGATCTCAGGCAACCATTACTGTGGAAAATAAGGATTGAAGGCAAAGTTCAAAGAACTGAGTATGAAGGGCTACCAAATGCGTGTTTGAATGCGGTATTTTTGGCTATGCGAAAGAGGTTTGCCCAGAAGTTAGGAGAGAAAACCCAACGTCACATGATGATGAGGCCGATATAATTGTGCAGAATCTGGCACTGGAGGTCCTTGATCGAAGGGGAAGGTAGAGTCGTATGGATCTTGGATGATCATTGCCCGGAAATCTAGGCATCCTTTGAGGAAGAATGATATCAGGGAGAATAATGTAATTGGGGAAAGTAATAAAAAGACAATTGTGCAGGGATCACATTTTAAATTTATTGCCGATTTAAAAGAGACTGAGATAGTGCACCAATCACAAATTTCACAGAAGTGAGTAAAAGTATAGGGACTGGGCAGTTGACTAGTTTTACTGTAGGGACAGGCCTAAGGCCCAAAACCAATGGAGTTAGCTGGGCAAGTTTCGTTAATGAAGCAGTGGAGAATGTGGGGGCGAAACAAAAGGAAAATGGAGCATTGAGGGTGTTTTTTAGGGTTAAGAAAGGTAAAACGTCTTTGGACCCTCAAAGGCATTCAATTGTAGTGTTAGGGGAGAACACTAACGTGACTGAGATGGAAGACGAAAAATGAATGATGACCAGCGATTTTTAGAGGGAGGTCCCTTCGATTCCATCAGACTCTGACAAAGAGAATGGGGAATTGGGATGGAATGACTACCATTGGCAAGGTAAGGGAGCAGGGATGATGAAAGGAGATTCTATTTCGGCCCAAGAGATGGTCATGGCAATTTCAAATTCCTTAGATTTGATTGCGGTGGAAAACCGATATCTACTTGGAGAGTGTATGGAAGTTTTCGACGTGTCAGACGAGAATGATAATATGCAAGCTCAATGAGAATGTTTGGAACAAGGTTTAATTTTCTTATTTCTTTATTTATGGTTTTCATGTATCCGAATTTTTCGTTTGGAACTTCCAGGGATGTGGTAATCCCAGGTTCCATAGAATGTTGAAGGAATATATTCGCGACTTCGATGTTGATGTAGTGGACATTAAGATAGACTTTTCGGTTAATCACTGGCCTTGAAGAATAGTGGAACGTCGTTTATGGAAGTCCAAAATGGAGGAAACGTGAGGACTTTGTGGCATTGTTTGAATAACCTTATGGGCAGTGTCGATGGACCTTGTATGCTTGTTGGAGATCGGAATGCCTTGGTGGATCAGGATGAGAATCAAGGACCAAATTGGAGGGTTAAAAAAAGGATGTAAGAGATTTAGTTCTTTTATTGGTTATAACAAATATGGGTTCTGTTGGACCCAAATTTGCGTGGAATAGGAGGTAACTTTCGAAAGGCTGGACCGAGGCAAATTACAGATTATGCATTTGCAATGCCTTAAGTCTGATCACAGATCACTTATTATTTATTTGGATGAGATAAAACCTTATAGAGGTGACCGAACTTTTAGATTCTTTGCTGGTTGGCTAATTCATCCCTCATTTACGAATTTGGTGAATTCGAATTGGAAGGAAATGGGCAATATTAGTGGGACTATGAATGGGTTTGTGGTGGCTGAAAAGATATGAAGAAGGAAATCTTTGGTAATTTAATTTTACGAAAGAAAGAAGTTATTGCTAGAATTAAAGGAGTTTAAAAGGGGATGGAGCGAAAAGCAACGTGGAGCTTGAGGAAGCTTGATTTTAAACTTCAAGCTGAGTTGGAGAAGATCTTGGACCTTGAGGAATTACTTTGGCAGTAGAAGTTGAGGTATGACTAGATTGTTGGTGGGTATAGGAATACTAAATATTTCTATAGGCGCACTATGAACCATAGGTGGTTTAATGGAATTGAATCCCTCAGGAAAAGTGATGGTAATTGATGCTATGATTCTAATGAATTGAAAGAGGAAACAATTGTGTTTTTCTCGAAGCTTTATTCTGTAGATGAAGCAGCTTCAGGTTACTTGTTAGTTGGAGATAGATTCTCTCAAATTTCACTAGTTTATAGGAAAATGTTACGAGCGAAAGTGATAGATGTTGAAAGCACCAGGTATTTTTCGCAAAAGTGACATGCACAATTTTTTCAAAGTCAATAAGACACTGTTGGTGTTTCAATTTTTCAGATGGTGAAGGACACTTTTGATGGTAAGCCTATTGAACCCAGTATCTATAAGACTCTAATTGTTCTTTCTAAAAGTGGAAAGCTCGAAGTCTTTTTCATATTTTAGCCCAATTAGCCTTTATTTGGTCTTATATAAAATTCTTAGGAAAATTATAGTTCACAGGCTTAGAACAATTATGCCTAGGATTGTGGTGCCTAATCAAGTGAGTTTTGTTTGGGGGTGGTCGATCATCGATAACATAATCATAGCTCAAGAAGCTGCCATCCATACGATGTGAACGTCAAAAAGAAGGGAGGGTGGATGGCAATTAAAGTGGACCTAGAAAAGGCTTATGACCTAGAAAAGGCGTATGACCGTATCTGTTGGGAGTTTCTGGAGGAGACACTTTTGCTTATGGGTATGCCTACTAAGTTTTGTATAACTATTATAAATTGCATTACGTCCTTTGTAATGCAGATTCTTTAGAATAGAGAACTTATGTTGAAATTTAAGTCATCTTTAAGCCTCAGGCAAGGTGATCCATTTTCTCCTTATCTATTTGTTTTGTGTATGGAGAGATTGGATTGCTATATTTAAGAAAGAGTGGACGTTGGGAGATGGGAGCCGCTTCGGGTTTCTAAAGAAAGTCTTCCTTTATCCCACCTATTTTTCGCGGATGATCTTGTTTTGTTCTGTATGGCCAATTTATCTCAAGCCGAAATTGTGCAAAAGGTTCTTTCCAGGTTTAACTACTTTTCGGGTATAGAGTTAATTACTAGAAGACTAAAATATTTTTCTCAAATAATGTTGATATGAGGTTAGCAAATGATATCAGCTGCCTTTTGGGGGTCAACAAAGTAGATGATCTTGGCAAGTATGTGATGCACCTTTATTCCATAATAGTGTCTGAAGGCACTTATGCTTCTTCTTTTTTCTTGAGAAAATCAAGAAGCGTCCTAATGGATAGGAAGGCAAACTATTATTGTTGTGACACCCCACACTCAACCCAATTTTCAGATCTGAATGCGTAACATTATTACATTGCTGGAGCAACTCAATTTGACTTAATCACAAATGACAACAACATGATATTCAAATAAATAATTCCTCATACATTCTCATTTTATACACACAAATCAATTCAATTCATGTACATAAATATCATGCTATATATTTAAAAGATGTACGGAGGTTATAATGTAGTTAGGATTCAAATCCAAACTCTTTTACTCAAATTTCAGTATTATGTCTCGAGACAGGAAATTTTACATCCCAAGACAAGCTTCTTTTTATTTAAATATATATTTGTTTTGATGTAGACCTATCTCGAGACCTTAAGATTCATGTCTCGAGACATAGTACCTCCAGTCTCGAGATTGATCTTGAGACAAACCTTCTCTATTTTCTTAATTTGGCTTCGATAAGAGGTTATTGTCTTGAGACCTGGAATAAGACAAAACTAGTTTAGCTTTGATGTGCCTTGTCTCGAGACATAGGTCACTCTATCTCGATATCTGTAAGAGATTGTCCTAAGAATTACTTGATAAGTCTCAAGACCTTAAGTTAGAAAGCACCAAATGGTAAACTTTATTCTAGTGGTCTCGAGACATGTTGTTATTGTTTTGAGACTCAATAATAAAATAACCTAAAACGCACATTTTGAAGCCTTCAAAACGTATTCAAACACCACTAAATCATAACATCTAATACATCAACACCTAACCACATAAATTGCATAACTAAACACATATGCATCATTATCTACTAATCAGAAGCTAAATTTCAACTTTCAAAACATTATAAGTCAAGTTTCCAAAATGTACCAAATCATTAACTTAGACACCAAACAAAAACCAACCTAGGTACATGCCATTTAACCAAGTACAAACATACATACAAATAGGGTAGTTTGACTTTCGAATTAAGTTGTTGAGTTGGAGGCTTCAAAACATTTAATCTACTTTAATACTTGAATGAGACATGTGCACGAAAACAAATATAACCATACGCTAAGTAATGTATACTCAATGCTACTATCATAATTCGAATTCAATTAAAATATAGTAGCAATCCAATAAACTAGTCAAGTACATGAATATTCATAAGATTAAAATTAATTCCTTACCATTATCAATTTAGAATGTATGTTCAAATAAACCATTAAACCCTCTAATTATTCCATAATCATATATCACATAAACATACTCGAATCAGTATAATGCTTGCTTTTACATATCCAAATTATGATACACCCCAATGTATTTGCATCTATTAATTCATACCAATACAATTTCCATATTATCATATTCATAATTCAATAATATTAATACTTAATATGTAATTTTACAATTTCATCGCTAATTTTCACATAGCAACTTATTTCATATTTAATCCTTATTAATATAATCAAACTCAAGGAAGGACACTCGGATCAATCCACCAACACACCAGTATACGCATCAAAATGCTAATCGGGCATAAATGTATTGATCCCACCAACCACACCAAAATACGTTCATACCTTAGGGTATTTGAGTTAGTGATAAGTTCTCAAACCCTAGGGTATTGCAAAACTATCACAATATATACACGCATAGTGTTAAATCTCCCACCTATCAAAACGGACCATATGGCATACCAATTATACTCATAACTCTATCTGGCAACGTTAATAGGGTATTTTCCAATACTAATAACATCCTCACGGTACAATAGCATGTTGGATCTAAAATACTGGAGAATTTTTAGAAATAAATTTAATAGGAATAATAAGGTAATGGTGTAGTATTTAGTCAAAGCCTATAGAAGGACCAAAATGTAATTGATATAGGAAAAGTTAACTTGTAGTATTGATTAAATTGTTGGAAAATAGAAATTAGTGGGGCACAAGTGTGAAATTAAAAGTCTAAGTTAGTGACATGGAAATTGATGGAAAATGAGAGGGATTACAGATGCAATTTTACCTAAATAAGTCATGAATCATGTAGGGAAATATAAGGAAAGTGCAAGGGCAAAATGGTAAATGAATGAATTAGATATTATGTAGATGTCATGATTATGGGTGGAATTGTGGCATTTGTTAATTGGAGGAATAATTAGCAAAATCAATTATTTCTAATATAAAATTAGAAGATATTTTAGATGTAAAGAAAGAAAAAATGAAAGGATTATCATCTCCCATTTTTGCTCATCACGTCACCCCGCAAAACCTCTCCATCTAATCTTTTTCTTTTATTCCAAACAAGTCCTTTTTCACTATTTTTGAATCTTCCAAGCTCATTTCACCAAGTCTCTTTCATGTTTTACTACTCAAATCAATAAAAGAGTAAGGTAGTTACCAAGGGCGAAGCCAGGGTGGCTGGCATGGGCCCTGCCCCCTAAAATGTAAAATTGCTATTTCCCTAAATTAGTAAAGGTAAAATTACACTTTGACCCCCTAAAATTATAAAAATTCGATTTAATCATTTACAAATGATAAAGATATAAACTATAAAAAGTTAAAATTTCATCCGCCCCTTAAAAAATTGCTCTGGCTTCGCCCCTGATAGTTATCTTAGTTCCATGAGAAGCGGGTTAATTGCCGCTTAAGAATAAAAAGAAAAGTTGGGTTTAGTGAGAACAACAAGAATTTAATGTAAAAAGATAATGATCTTTCATAATATCCATGTTAGTTTCTTTAGTTGTGCTTAAATATGTTATGATGTTATGATATTAACAAGTAAATGTTTATGTGCTTGTCATGGAAATGAAGAAAAAAAGAAGAAAGAAAATGATCAAATTGTAGATAAAGGAAAAAGTGTAGCCAATGAGTGAAGAAAGAAGGAAACTCTACAATCAAGCCTTGGTTGTAAGTACTAAAAGGGTTTAATCCTATCTTTAAAAAAAATATTATTAGTAAAAAATGCCATTTAGATGATTAAATTTTAAAAATGTGTAGTTGTATTAAAGAGGACTAAATTGTAATGAAGGTAAAATATGCTATAAGAAAGTTAATGGCAATAATAAAATGATATAGTGAAGTATATGTAAAAGTGACTATATTAAGAATACTATAAGTAAAGTGAATTACAAGTTATATGTATAATTTATAACATATGCATGAAATTGAAATGAATGCAAAGATAATATATTTGATATTAAGCCCAAGTAGACAAAATTGGAACTATTAGGATAGTAGTGACATGCCATTAAGGAATATTTAGGGCGCACTTTGTTTATCCGCTTCGGCGGTGTTCTATTACCCGCTTTGGCGATGTTCTATTATCCACTTTGGCAGTGTTCTGTTATTCGCTTCAGCGATGTTCTGTTATGTTATGTATATCTTAACCATTTTATTAAGTCTACTTTGGGCCTTGTGAATGAAATACAAATCAATAAGTGTACTTTGAACAAGCTTGATTAATATTACAAGTATTTATATAATAAATTGACATTCGATATGTATATAATTTTTTGTTAATACCACGTTTCAAAATATACATTTAGGCTTCATGTTTCAAAATATACATTTAGGCTTACGGTTAAATTCTTACAATACTTACTATGCTATTTTAGCTTAACACGTAGGTTAAAGACGAGAGGAGAAGCTAAAAAGTGGTCTGTGACCTACTTGTCTCATCACATCTCAAGGCCAAGTGTCATACTCGATTTTCTTTAAGTCCAGAAATTAGGACTAAGTAAGGGTTAGATTTAAAGAAGCCGTAAGTTGGTGGCCTTTATTGAAAAATTAAGAAAAAGTTAGCAACTGATTTGGACATGGTTGAAATCTAATACTGGTTCAGTTAGATTAAAACCAATTGGTTCCTTAGTAGGAGACAAAATGATTATCAATAGATGGTTTCTATAGGGTTGATAATCGAGCGTGAATGGCTATAAATAGCTGGGAAATGACTTCCTAGGGAGAATTTTTCTCACTTCTGTTTCATTTCGTTCTCTTCTTCATCTTTGTCTTTTGTTGCTTTGAAGGAGAGATAGTAGGAGAAGCTCTGCATGGAGTGATGATCATGAGGTTTGAGTAAAAAAAGTAGAGAATCCAGTAAGCTGGTAAGGCTCCAAGTCCTTTAGTATACGTAATATTAAGAAAATAAAGTTAAAGATTTTCAAAAACCTTTTTGGGGTTATGCATGTTTCTGAAATACTAAATTTAACTCATGATTTTGGTCAAAATGCTTAGCTACTAGGAGAATGGAAGCTCTAGCATTTGAGTTAAGCTAAAGAAGCAAAAAAGCATCAGGTGAGTTTTTATACTTCAATTTTGGGATGTTGTATGTCTGGCATGAATATGTTGTTGAGAATGCTATGTATGTATAAAATTGAGTAGGCAATTGAGTAGTATGCATGAATGATTGCGGTAAAACACATAAGTTTGGCGTACTCCACGTTATTATGTTTATGTGATAATATGTTTAGAAATTTCATGTATTGCATGTTTGTGATGGTGGAGTACGAAGGGGAAATTATTAACGAGTTAAATGAAGTTAGGATTTGGGAAATGGTGTTTCTGTATATCACCATAAGGTTTTGCTGGGCGCAAACCGTGATGCGCGAAGATTTCAAAGTAACATGAGTGATATAAATCTGGTGCGTAGAATCAAGACTTTACTAAAGAGCCAATAAGAAGTGGGAGTGCACCATACACCTCGTATGGCTAACATGGTTGTAGATCATATGGCGTTGGAGAGTGAAGAGGAACCTGTGGGATTGCTAGTATTTGACACATCGCTTGGCTCGATGCAAACACTTTTACTCAAAGATATAAAGACTTTTTCTTTGTAATTGCTAGCTAATTTTGTGAATTATCTTCTTTTTCCAATAAAAAAAGTGTTTTTTGTTCCCACATCTTAGCAAAAACTACAACTATTTTTAGATTAGAACAAAATATAGAATTATTTGAATTGATTCAAATTGAAAGTAATTTTATCTTAATTTTAACCATTTAAGATGCGAAGATATATAACAAAAAAAAAAGAATAACTAGGCAAATGTACTTCAACAATTTACTCAATGATAAATATATGTATTTTTTAGAAGGCATAAAATTTTCTCTCTAAAAAAACCCAAAAAAAGTATGGTCCATAATTGTTTTTTAAATTTTGATATAATGTGACAGTAAAATTATCAAGAAAGCACTATAGTGAATTTCATTTCGACCATTTTACTGAACAAATAAATTAATTAATTTTTATATATTTTGAAGTGTGCAAATTATGCCACCTGATCATTTAATAAATAAAATTTAACGAAAAACTTATTTATACATTTTAAAATATATAAAAATTAACTTACCTATTTTAATAAAAGATGGAAATATAAATTAACTCGAAATA